>NC_083237.1:51992392-52292392 GCF_032191835.1 Heteronotia binoei
TATGGCATTCAAGGATGTAGGATGTTGTCACAGCCCTGGGTATTGATGGCTATAAAAAGTATTAAGGATCTGTCCTTTGGGTCTACCTATACACCAGGGGTAGCCAAATTGCAGCTCAGGAGCCCCATGTGGCTCTTTCACACATATTGTGCAGCTCTTGAAGTTCCCACCACCCCACTGGCTGGATTGGAGAAGACATTTGTCTCTTTAAAATCACTGCTCCAAGCCAAACCACCTGGCGACTTGTAAAATGCATTTAAAGTTGCTTTCTTTTCACATCTCTCTTCCTCCTCATCTATTTTCCTTCCTTCCTTCCTTCCTTCCTTCCTTCCTTCCTTCTCTCAAACATCTGGCATTCATGTCTTACAGCTCTGAAACATCTGACATGTATTCTGTGTGGTTCTTAAGTTAAGCAAGTTTGGCCACCCCTGCTATAGCCAGTTTGGAGAGCCAGTTTGGTGTAGTGGTTAAGTGTGCGGACTCTTATCTGGGAGAACCGGGTTTGATTCCCCACTCCTCCACTTGCACCTGCTGGAATGGCCTTGGGTTAGCCATAGCCCTGGCAGAGGTTGTCCTTGAAAGGGCAGCTGCTGTAAGAGCCCTCTCAGACCCACCCACCTCACAGGGTGTCTGTTGTGGGGGAGGAAGGTAAAGGAGATTGTAAGCCGCTCTGAGACTCTTCGGAGTGAAGGGCGGGATATAAATCCAATATCTTCTTCTTCTTCTTCTATACACTGTCCAGTCTTAACCCAGATAACCCAGGTTAGTCTGAACTCATCATATTGTGGAAGTTAAGCAGCATCAGGTCTGGTCAGTATCTGGATGGGATCAGTGTTCCCTCTAAACTGTGTGCGTGTGTGGCCGCTCATCAACACAGGAAACCCCACTCAGCAGTGATTTGGAGCCACATGGGGTCTTGCAGTGCCCATTGCCCATTGTAAGTTTACAGCCATTACATTTTGCTCAGGATGCAAACTGCTCTGCTCAGTAGAAGAAGATGATATTGGATTTATATCCCGCCATATACTCTGAATCTCAGAGCGGTCACAATCTCCTTTACCTTCCCCCCCACCCCCGCACAACAGACACCGTGTAGGTGGGGCTGAGAGAGCTCTTACAGCAGCTGCCCTTTCGAGGACAAATCTTACGAGAGCTATAGCTGACCCAAGGCCATTCCAGCAGCTGCAAGTGGAGGAGTGGGGAATCAAATCCGGTTCTCCCAGATATGAGTCCGTGCACTTAACCACTAAAGGGAACACACTAGAGGGAACATTGGATCTCAGGAGACCACCAAAGAATCCCAGGGTTGCTACATGGAGGTAGGCAATGGCAAACCACCTCTGAATGTATCTTGCCTCGGAAACCCTACAGGGTTGCTATAAGTTGACAGCCAAAATCACTGTAATGCAGGTCCATCTCAGGTCCTGTCAAAGCAAATGTGCACTAGAAGTCCTATCCTGAAACTTAATTTTCAGGCACACAGAGGTTTGATGAAAATGAGCGATAAGGGTTGCCAGTTTCCAGGTTGTAAAAACAACCTGGGATCACAATGCATACTACAAGAAAAAACAAACAAACAAACACTGTGACATACTGGCTACCAACATTTAGTAAAACATTTTTTAAAAGAGTCATATAAATCTTTTGTACACATTCTAAAGAAGTACAGCTTTACAATATTACAAAGAAAGGTCCATCCAATGAGCACCCGAATATAAGCTCATTTCATCAAAGTCTTCCGCAGGAGTATTCCTATTTTCTTCAAAGTCATCAGCCTCTTGTTACAATTCAATGTTGATACGGGGAGCAAGCCAAGCCTTAACCTCTTATCTAAACGGATGCAAAAGCCTTCTAAATTCGGCTGGCAAAATGCTCTCTGCAGCTTCTTTATTTTCTTCAAAATCTTTCCTTATTTTCATCAAAATTAAAAAAGACAGTCAGTAGGAACCACCCTTAGACCTGCCTTGGACTGTAATTCAATTCCCAGTGTGTGTTCATGTGTAAACCACTGGTTTACAGCCCAGGACAGGTCTAATAGTGGTTCCTATACAGGGCTTTTTTTTTGTAGGAGGAACTCCTTTGCATATTAGGCTACATACCCCTGATGTAGCCAGTCCTCCTGGAGCTTACAGTAGGCTTTGTACTGAGAGCCCTGTAAGCTCTTGGAGGAATGGCTACATCAGGGGTATGTGGCCTAATATGCAAAGGAACCCCTGCTAGAATTCTATCTCTGGACCCTGTACAAAGAGCCCTGTAAGCTCTTGGAGGATTGGCTACATCAGGGGGTGTGGCCTAATATGCAAAGGACCCCTGCTAGAATTCTATCCCTGGACCCTGTACTAGGAGCCCTGTAAGCTCTTGGGGGATTGGCTACATCAGGGATATGTGGCCTAATATGCAAAGGAACCCCTGCTAGAATTCTATCTCTGGACCCTGTACTGAGAGCCCTGTAAGCTCTTGGAGGAATGGCTACATCAGGGGTATGTGGCCTAATATGCAAAGGAGATCCTCTTACCAAAAAACCCCTGTTTCTATATATTTGAAGAGCTGGAAGAAAAAACAGGACAAACTCTTATTTTTCTGTACAGATTCTGCAAGTTCATACCTTTGGGATGAAAAGGAGTGCCAATGTCAAGGTAGTGGTGATGTGTGTGTGAATGAAAAACAGCAACAGTGTCCAGTCTGGATGCAGGGAGGGAACCATTAAAAACCTACAGCCAAAATATATACATTGAACTGTGAAAGAGGGCAGGAGGAGTTAGCAAACAATGCAGTCCCAGGATGATAGCAAGTTGATTTTGAAACAATACAATTTAAAAGACATTTCAGCTTCATCTGTCATGAATATTGTCCTCCTTTTTAGACTCACCCTACAATCCCCTGCTTAGCTGCACTAATCCATGCTACATTAACCTCAAGGCTGGACTACTGTAATGGCACCCTAGATGGGGCTGCCCTTGAAGGCAACTGAGGCTACAACTGGTACAGAATGTAGTAGCCATGCCGTTGACTGGGGCTAAGTGTTCTGAATGTATCAACTCAAGTTGTCACATAAGCTGCCAATTTGTTGCTGTATCAAATCAGTGTTAGCCTTTTAAAGCACTGTAGAAGAAGTAAGCAATGACTCATGAAAGCTCATCCCCTGCCACAAATGTTGTTAGTCTTTAAGGTGCTCCTCAACTCTTGCTCTTTTCTACTGCTACAGACAGACTAACAGGGCTACCCATCTTGATCTACCGGATACTGTCATATCTATGGGCCCACCTCCACCCTATTTGTAAAGCCCCAACAATCAGATCAGGGATTATGAATAGTTCTTCCAATTGGCTAGGTGTTATGTATTGAACATAAGCTGTTTTACCGCATGGTGATCGCTACAGAGGCGACCCGCGGGTTCCCGGATGTAGCTCGCCAGACGCCCCGCCCATCAAGATCTATGGCAGGAAGTTTGATTGACCAGGATTGGACTGGTCAGACAAGGGGGCAGTTCCGGGAAATGTATATAAGCGGGACCCGGCCCGCGTATTCTCCCTCTTGTAATGTGCTACTGAATAAACCATGTTGCATTCAAACCGTCCCGGTTCTCAGTACATTACACTAGGTGAGAACTGTTTCTCTTCAAGCTTGGTCAAATGGTTGCTCCTAAGCTGTGGAACCAGCTTCCCAAGCACGGCTCCAGTCTTCCAAAGATTTCAGAGACTGCAAAGTGGAACCTTCTTGACATGCTTTACTCATGAGTGGAGGTTATTGATCTGTATTTAACTTGTATGTCTGTTAACTGAGATTTCACTTGGTTTTAATTGTTGTAAACCGCTTTGAGTCTCATTTATTAAATATTTTCAAAAAACAGCTGGATTTTTGGTAGTGTCTGCTGCCAGAGTTAGTGGCACTCTTAATTCTGTTCACAGTTTCTGTGAACTCAGACTCCCTAAATATTTAATGCACACCATCCATGCTCCAGCCCTGTGAAGTAGCTAGTATTATTAACCCCCTGTTGTCAGTGAAACATGCAGAGGCCAAGAGAACAGCGGCTTGTCCAAGGATTCAAACAAAAGCCCAGTGGCACCCTAAAGATGAACAATGTTTACTTAAACAAGTGCATTCATGGGTCATCAAAGCTCACTTCTTCAAATGGGTAGAGATTCTGCTTAAGGGGGGGAGGAGGAAGAGGAGGAGAAGAGACTGGATTTATACCCTGCTTTTCATTTGGAGTCTCAGAGTGTGGTTTATAATCTCCTTCCCTTCCTGAGAGCCAGTTTGGTGTAGTGGTTAAGCGTGCGGACTCTTATCTGGGAGAACTGGGTTTGATTCCCCACTCCTCCACTTGCAGCTGCTGGAATGGTCTTGGGTCAGCCATAGCTATCTCAGGAGTTGTCCTTGAAAAGGGCAGCTGCTGTGAGAGCCCTCTCAGCCCCACTCACCTCACAGGGTGTCTGTTGTTGGGGGAGAAGATATAGAAGATTGTAAGCCACTCTGAGTCTCTGATTCAGAGAGAAGGGCGGGGTATAAATCTGCAGTCTTCTTCTTTTTCTCTTCCCACAACAGACACTCTGTGAGGTAGGTGGGGCTGAGAGAGCTCTTTCAAGATCTAATCTTGAGAGAACAGCTCTGTATGTGGTGGAGTGAGGAATAAAACCCAGTTCTCTCAGATTAGAGTCTATGCTCTTAAGCACTACACCAAAGTGGCTCTCAAACTGGAAAATAACAGTGGGGATGGGGCAGAGAAGGAGTTAAGTCAGAGATTGAATTCCATCATGCACCTTTTAACTGTAGATCTATGTGTGTGATGGGAAGAGGTAGAAAAGATTTCCTACCTCAGAGCTCACTTTCTTACACCCCTCCCCAGGCCAATGAAGCAAAAATACTTGAGGCCCCTAACTCAAAGGTCACTTATATGCTCTCACCTGACGATGTGGAATGTGGCAGAAATGATCAACTCGTTGTGGAGAGCAATCCCCATGTAGCGTGGCTCGTGGAAAGCAGAAGGGACTGTCCGTGTGGCATAGCAGAGGAAACTTCCCCAGAACAGGAACAGCATCTCCGCTGGAGGGCAGTGGAAAAAAGTAGGAAGGGGAAATAAAAAATTGCCATGGGGCATCATTCTAACCATCTTCCCCCTTCCTCCCCAGCATCTTCTGTTCTTCCCAGTTTCTAAAAAAGAGAGGGGCTGAAATCAAAGGTGGCTGCAAGCCATTTGCCTTCACCATAAAGTTTGGCTCATCTCTGACATCTGATTGGTGGAGGCTGACTATGATGCAGGGGTCCCCAGAATGGCACCTGTGGGCACCAAGGTGCCCGTTGATACCTTTCCTGGCATCCATCAGTTGTTTGTAGAGTGGGTGGGGCCAGGTGGGCTCCTTCCCAGCAGGATGTCTGCTTAGCCATTGGTTGTGCAGATTAAAATAACATTGTTTTGACAGCAGCTGTCACCAATGTGTTGGTTTTATTCTCTCTCTCACTCCTCTTTCCCAGTATGTATTTTAAAATTACTCACCTTGTCCCCTCATACTTTGGCTTCCTTTGTGTATGTGGCTCCACCCCTTATGGCAGCCATTTTGTGGCTATGCCTACTATCCTATGTCAGAATTCCAAAGATTCCCAGAGGGTAAAAAGGTTAGGGACACCTGGACTTTGAGGACTCGGTGTTGTGAGAAGAACACTTTGTAAATGCCCAGAGGTACTCTCAGACTGCATCAAAGAAAAATGTTATTGTTGAACTTGTTTGGAGGTTCTAGAAGAGGAGCTTCCACTAAGCGTGCAGCTTCGGGAAGGATGTATATGGAGCAGTGAAGGAAGTAGGGGACACCTGCCTAGCCAGCCAGATCAGCCGCATCAACCCTGGTAATCAATGGAGTGACAGATGTCGCAGCCAGATCGCACTCATGTGCAGCTCCAGAGTTTTTTGGAACAAAGTTTGGTGAGGTCCAGGGGTGGAATTCTAGCAGGAGCTCCTTTGTATATTAGGCCACACACCCCTGATGTAGCCAATCCTCCAAGAGCTTACAAAAAAGAGCCATGTAAGCTCTCGGAGGATTGGCTACATCAGGGATGTGTGGCCTAATATGCAAAGGAGCTGCTACTAGAATTCCACCCCTGGTGAAGTCAATCCCTATTCAAATTCGCCGCAGATTAGTTTATCAGTGGGTGCAATCTGACAACAGATTGACTTACAGCACTCTCTCTGACTTGCCTCTTGATGAAGCTTGCAGCTGAATGTATGAATTTATACTGCATTGCCCTTAGGATGATGATGATGCCTTGCCACATATATGAGAAACATCATCTTAGGGAACTGGTCCTCACCAACAACCATCATGTAGTCCCAGCGGTCATGATCGCAGATGTAGAACTGGAGGCCATTTGTGGTCTGGGATCGGACCACCAGTGGGATGTTCTTCTCTATGTTCTCCAACATTCCAACGGTCCAGGCTGCTAAGAACCAAAGCACCAAGAGCAGGATCAAAGCCAGCATCTTCAGAACCCGCCCGCTGGTCATGTAAGGGACTCTCTGGGCCGTGCGGGAGAGAAAGACTTTTAAGACCCTGCAGGACAGGAAAAGAGAGGTGGTCTGAGGTGAATGGAAAAAGGAACACATGAAGCTGCCTTCTGAGTCAAGTCACTGGTTCCTCAAGGTCTGTATTGTCTACTCTGACAGGCAGGACTTCAGGTCTTTCATATCTACTACTCTCTAATCCTTTTTTAAGAGCTGGCAATGGTAGGGATTGAACCAAGATACTTTAAATACAATATACTTAAGGCTTATTGTGGAATGTACACTTGGGAGTCTATACCATTGCTGTAATGCTGCGATTAATTTCATTTCTAAGTTGTGTAAAAGTGCCCAGATTTAAAGTATTGCATATCAGCTAAAGAATATTTGGGGCTAGTTGCCATCTCCTAGGCCATGACTTAAGGAAGTTTGAAGAATACATTGCTCAGGATTTGTAACCTGTTATTATTGGTATCACTGAAGAAGATAATCGAAATGAGACAGCATGGATCCTTGTGTGATGAATTCTGATGATGATGATGAACTTTGATGAATTCTACTCATCAGTGAACTTGAACTTTGATGAAGTCTACTAATTGATGGAATTTGATGATTTTTACTATTTATGCATTGATGAATCTCTGTTTAGATCCTATGGATCCTTATAGTGTTCAGTGATTTGATGTATTTAATTATTCTTTATGTTCTCTGACATAGTATTAATTGAACTCATTTTGTATACAGATTTCTAGAACAAAAGCACTATATAAGTTTTTTAAAAATACACTTTAAAAATACACTATACAAACAAATATAATTTTAAAAAAATACTTTAGCACTTTTTGTTACAGTGGTATTTTATTCTGTTATACTGCTGTGACTGGCAGCAGCTCATAGGGTTGCCAACCCCCAGTTGAAGGCAGAGGATCCCCTGGTTTGGAGGCCCTCCCCTCACTTCAGGGTTATCAGAAAGCAGGGCGGGGGGAAGAGGAAATATTTGTTGAGCACTCCATTATACCCTATGGAGACTGGCTCACATAGAGCAGAGGTGGCCAAATTTGCTTAGTGTAAGAGCCACATAGAATAAATGTCAGATGTTTGAGGGCCGCAATACATTAACAAATATCACACACACATTTTAATTAAACCCTTAATACTTTCTTTTGCACAGAAAGATCAAATACATATGTATGCACTTTACAACACAACCATGCTAGGAAGAGACTTTTTGAAAAACAAAAGCTGGGAAGTCGCCGGCTCTTTTGGGTGCTCTGGCGCTTCTTGTGCGAAATCCGCGCAGATCCTCTGGTGTGAAGAGGGTGGCCGCGCAACTTGAAGGTCAGTGCGAAAACGCCCATAGTTTTATAGCACCAGTGAACCATATGCTATAGGACATCTCTGGCCACTGCTGGAGTCAATATACTGGTCATAGATCCGGCTCATTCTTATGTAATTTTAATTGCTGCCCTAACTGTTGGAGTGAGCACCTCAGCATGCCTAGACATTAAAGGTAAAAGGTAAAGGTATCCCCATGTGCAAGCACCAGTCATTTCTGATTCTGGGGTGATGTTGCATCATGACGTTTTCATGGCAGACTTTTTATGGGGTGGTTTGCCATTGCCTTCCCCAGTCATCTACACATTCTCCCCAGCAACAAGCTGGGTACTCATTTTACCGATCTCAGAAGGATGGAAGGCTGAGTCAACCTGAGCCGGCTACCTGAACTCAGCTTCCGCCGGGATCGAACTCAGGTCATGAGCAGAGAGTTCAGACTGCAGTACTGCAGCTTTACCACTCTGTGCCACGGGGCGCTATATGATACTAAGTGTGTATAGGTATTATCTCCTTGAGTGAGATGCCTCTCTTCGTCTTAAGTTGGGAGCTGCCCTCTGACGTCTCCTCTCCCTTTGTCCTTTCACTCTTCACATGGTCTTCAATGGAGATACATGTCTCTCCAGGTCTTTCCTGCAGACAGTGCCCACATACTCCAACACACATTATGCCAGACAAGCTAGCCATTACTATAGAGAAATATTTTTTTAGATTAGTCTTCTTTTCTTCTTTTGACTGCAACCTCAATGTGAACTGGATCTACTTGAATAAATGTAAATTTACCTTTAAAAAAAGAAAAGAAAAAAAAGCTCTTCTGGAGTTTTATTTACTGCACTCCGTATCACGCTTCTATAACGGGGCAAACACCACTATATTAACCAAATATCTGAATACTAACCCCTTCCCCAATATTCTTACCTATACAGTTTGAGAGTGATCGTTCCATACACAATGGCGAAACCCAGCATACGCACCCAGCGCAGGACGATGCAGCGAAAGATACTCGGCTTGAAATATAGGATAAACACCTGCAGGAAAAGAGAGACCAGGAAAAGACAGGTAATTGCTGTGTGTTACTGTCTTTTCAGCGGGTCAGTCTAGATGCCCTCAGGAGGTTCTCATTCCTGGCAGCTGGTTACCAGGATATTTTCCAGGGAACTATTGGCCTAAGGGAGTTTTCTAGGAAGGAAAGGCACCATTTCCCCCTTCCTACCATAACCATTTATCTTATCTTTTTCTTTTTCTCAAAGCAATATTCATCTACATGCATATATTTAAAAGGCAGCTGGTTTTCCAACATGACCCCTTCCACCACAAAACAGCAGGAAAGCACGGTAGCCCTTGTCTCAGCGGGGAAGTGGAAGATTGGATAGGGCTATTTTCCTGGCTGTCCCAGTGACCCAAAATTTACACCAGCAATCTATCCTGGTCATTTCCTCCAGAGAATCCCAAATCATTTGTAACTAGGTTGTGTCAAGCCATCTGGCTAGCTTTCTGCCTTTGAACTGGGTCTAGCTGGATCCCCCCAGGTTTTTCTCAGGAACGGCACGATAGCAGCCTCTGTTCCCTGCGGCTAGCCCCCAGAACACGATACCCTGGATTAATAAAGCCTCTGAATAGGAAGGTTTGCGTCTCATTAATGTGGCTGATAAGCATCAGAAGAGCAAGGCTGTGTATATTTCATTCAGTGCAGAAATTAACTCCGGGCATAGGGTTAGATCCAGCCAGCTTTTTCAGTCCCTCTCTCCAAATTCTCCTCCTCATTTTGGCCTCTGTCCCATATGGCTTTTGTCCATGCAGGTCCTGTCAGATCCAGCATAGCTCTTTTCTGTTGGCAGTCAAAGGAGACCCCTCCTTCCGTTTTCACTAGCAGAAAAGCTGGTTGGATTTAACCCACAGAATCCAACGATTTTGGAAGCCAGGCTTTGTTATTATTTTTGGGAGCCTCAGCGAGTTTCTGTAAGGCTGCAAAACCAGAACTGAATGGATGCAGGCAATGCTGGCTGACATCTCCCCCGGGGGAGAAAGCTAAGCAGGATTTCTTCTGCCCAGTGGATGGGCTTAGGTGGTCTTTGCACATGGACTGCTCTCATTCCTCCTCGTGAGGAGCAGAAGCAAATTATGCCACATTAAGCCTAATCATATGCAACTCTGCAATGGCTGCATGATTCGGGCATGGTTGTGCAGCTCCACATTTCTGGAGGGGCAGCCTCTGCGCAACCATTTCCTTGTCCTGCTCTGATTTTAGTGAGCTAACTTCAAGGTTGCCCTAAGGTTTTGGGGTGCTTTAGGTGAACTGTGACTTGGGTGCCCTCCTCCCATTTTTACATACAGGCAGAGTCATACTGAAACGGCAATTGGCTCATTCCAAGGGCTGCATTCCTAAGCATACTTTCCTGGGACTGTATCCCTTTGAATCAGGGTTTTTTTTTTAGTAGGAATGCACAGGAACGCAGCTCTGGCTGGCTTGGTGTCAGGGGGTCTGGTCTAATATGCAAATGAGTTCCTGCTGGACTTTTTCTGCAAAAAAAAAGCCCTGGCCTGATCTAACATGGCTTCTCTTATGTTCTTATGTTTTCTCCCTCAGTGATTACCTAGGTTTGCCTAGTGGACAGGCTGGCCTGGTGAACTCTATATATACACACATTATATGTATATATATTGGGGAAGGCGATGGCAAACCACCCCATAAAAAATCTGCCATTAAAACGTGAAAGCAACGTCACCCGAGTCGGAAACGACTGGCGCCTGCACCTTTACCTTTATGTATATATATATATACTGGCAATGAGGCATAGCTCACCTCACCTGCAGCTTCCAATTGGCTCAGGGATTCCACAGCCAGTTCTTAAGGACCTCTGTCTCGTTTCCCTTTTCTCCTTGACTCCATCCATTTGCACTGCTGCTTCAGACACAGACACCTCCTGGCGATTTCCCTCTTGGCCAATGCTGCGACAGATCAGTTGGATCACCTACCTGTCTTGGAGCTGGATTTAGATGGCTTGGCATTGAATGCCTGATTAAGATAGGTGTCTTTTTGTTTGGTTTTCTAAAGCTTCGTTAGCTTTTGTTATATTTGTTATTATACAAGTTCACTTTTGTGTCGGTTCAAAAGGCAGGTTTGATTCCCCCAGCGAGAGTGGGAGATCCCCACTACGGCTGCCAGCTCCAGGGTGGGAAATACTGGGACTTCAATGACATATAACACCACAGAATCCACATTTCAAAACAGCCCTTTTCCCAAGGAGAACTGATCTATGTCACCTGGAGACCAACTGTAATCCCAAGAGATCTCCCACTACAACCTGGAGGTTGGCAACCCTAGGCGACACTTCACCTAGGGTGAACCAAAACTGACAGAGGGTAGGGTCTAGGAATTGTTGGAGACTCTATGGTTAAGCCATAGAGCTTCCAGTGATGTGTCACTTCCAGGCTTTTACCAGAAGTGATGTGACACCAAAGCCAGCATTGCAGGTCCCCCCCCCCCCCCCCAATATCCCAGCCGCCATAGCCTGGCAACCCTGTTTTGAACTTCTAGCTGAAACAAATTTCTTTTCTGTCTAATTTGGATGAACTTCTCAGAAACTTGTCCCCTTGCCCAAAAAATCTTTCCTGCTAAATTTCAGACAGATAAGAGAAAGGGTCCCAGTTTTACATGCTGTTACAAAGGGGCAAAAAACTTACTGTCCGCCCCTGGACCAAAAGAAGCCAGGTTATGCGTGACAAGATCTAGGGCTTTTTCGGTGGCAGCACCAGAGCTTTGGAATACTCTTCCAGAAGCCATAAGGGCCCTGCGGGATCTGTCTGCGTTCCGCAGGGCCTGTAAGACCGAATTGTTCAAGCAGGCCTTCGATGCTTGACGGAAAGACGGCTGCCACCGGACATCACATAGAATGCCGGTGATCACTGTTCGGAAATTCAATGCCGCCTATAATGTATGGATGCAGCACTATAGAATAGTTTTAAAAATTGTAATATGTTTTTTTAAAAACTGAAAAATGTAAATTATGGTTTTATATGTTTTATTGGTTTAACTGTATGGACATGATGTTGTGAGCCGCCCTAAGTCTGCTTGCGAAGAGGGCGGGATATAAGTTGAACGTAATAAATAAATAAATAAATAATAAAGCAAATCCCATAGTAATGAAAGGCAAACCACACTGCAATTAAGGGAAACTAAACACAGGCAAACAAATGGCATTTGTGATTCCCATTCATTTTTGTTATCTGAATTAACACTAGTGGAACAGTTGCAGGCGACTGATTCTTCCCCCCCTCCCTTCATTTGCTTGGAAACATTTACCTCTATTGTGTAACCTCTTTTTTACTCTCTTTTTGAGACCCCTGAAGCAGTTCTAATGTAAACGAGAGAAAACATCATTATGGTCCAACCCAGATACTCACAGGAAAGTAAAGCAGGAGCGAGCCAAACAGTATTGTCTCCAGAAGAATAACACCTGAAGCCCGAATCCTCTAGGAAAAAAGATAAATGTGAAATATGATTACAACCTAAGGCCACCAAAAATAGTGGATCTGGAGGTGATACACATAGGGAAGAGGCAAATGAGAGGGCAGTGGTGAAGATCCCCTCAGAGAGTGATTAAAATGCAGGATTCACTGCCAGAGGATTTAATGATGACCACAGGAATAAACAGCTATAAAAGGGGATTCGTGGAGGATAAGCTTATCAATGACTACTAGCCATGGTGGCTGAGGGGAACCTCCACATTCAGAAGCGCTAAGCTTCTGAACCCCAAGACGAGATTCAGGGGAAGGCCTCGGCCTCTATGCCCTGTTGTTGGCAGTCCATAGGAACTGGTTGGCCACTGTGTGAGACAGGATGCGGGAGTAGATTGGCCACTGGTATGATCCAGCAGGATTCTACTTACATTCTTATAACAGGGACCATGACCTTTTCCTTTTTTGCATACCTCATGCTTCTCCTCCAAAGCTATGTTCCCTGTCAAATAAAAGAATCTCAAAACACACCAGGAAGTATCATAGGGACTCCTTGCTAGTTGAACCCAAAGGAGTTAACTCTATTGGTTCAGATGACTGGTCCATCGAGTCCAGCATGCTAGTCTCACACTGGCCAACCACATGCCCTAGATTAGAAGACCCACCATAGGTGCACAGAGGCTAAAGCTTCCCCCAATGTTGCCTACCCCACAACTGGCATTCAGAAGTACACTGGCTTTACACAAGGGTTGCCACTTTTGGGTCAGGAAATAGCTAGAAATTTTTGAGGTGAAGCCTAAAGAAGGCAGGGATTGGGGATAGGAGGGACTTCAATGGGGTATCATGCCATAGAGTCCAACTTCCAAAGCATCCATTTTCTCCAGGTGAATTGTTCATCTGCTGAAATCACAGGAGATGTCTAGCCACCCTCTGGAGGCTGAGCAACCCGAAGGGAGAATCACAGCGCTAGAAAGCGAGAACCATCTTTGTTGCCACCACCTGGACTTTTCTACTTTTAAGAAATGATGCAATTGTTTGCATGGCAGCAACAAAGATGGTGAAACTGTTTGGGTGGCTTGAACGTTCTGTAGTATCAAATGCTGAATACATTTTGGATGAATTTTCTAAAATTGTATCGATAATTTTCTACTTATTTGAATTTTGTAAGTCTGACTGGATATCACAGAAGCCTGTGGGTTTTGATTCTTACCATCTAGAGGCTGGCAACCCTACTTTACACATGAACACATGAAACTACCTTATACCGGGTAGGGTTGCCAGCTGTGGGTTGGGAAATACCTGGAAATTTTGGGAGGTGGAGTCTGAGGAGGGCGGGGTTTGGGGAGAGGAGGGACCTCAGTGGGGCATAATCCTATTGAGGCCACCTGCTAAAGCAGCCATTTTCTCCAGGGGATCTGATCTTGGTCATCTGGAAATCAAGTGTAATAGTTGGAGCTCTCCAGGTGCCACCTGGAGGCAACCCTCACAGGTCAGAGAATACTGGTTATCAAGGTCTTGTCTACTCAGACCGGCAGCAGCTCTCCAGGGTCTCAGGCAGAGGTCTTTCCCATCATCTACTCCTTGCTCCATTGACTGGAGATGGTGGGGATTGAACCTGGGACCTTCTGCATGCCATGCAAGTTCTGTGTACCATTAAGCCGCAGCCCTTTTACCTTGCTCTTCCTGAAGTGGTAGGAGATCAGCATGCTGAGGAAGACGGCCAGCATACAAAAGGCCTGGAAAGCCAGGATGGCGGCCCGCAGAGACCAATCTTCTTTGATCAGACATGGCATGTCGTTGATGCAGGTGGTACATCCCTCATGACAGGGGCGGCACTCCAATAAATTCCCAGAATCCACTGTCCCGTACTGGCCTGCATGTTGGGGGGAACTTTTCCCTGGGGGAAGAGGGGAATTTGGATCAGCCATATATTTAAACAGTGGTTGCCAGACCCTAAAAATGCAGAAAAAAAATGTACAAGATAAGCAAGTAAGAAGGAGGTGGGAAAGGCTTTCTTTCTTCATTCTTGTGCCTGATCATAGACTGGCTCCCCAACCAATCAATTTAGTTGCCAACTCCTGGCATGAAGAAGAACCCAGGAAAACAAAGCTAAAACCCCAGTGAGCATCTGGAAATTATTTTGACAGCTTTAGGAAGGAAGTTTTTTTTGGGGGGGGGGGGTAACCACTGCACAGCACAGCTGTGAGGCTGTATCCAACCAGCTTTTTCTACTGCTGAAAACAGCAAGGACAGGCCTCCTCTAACCACCCAAAGAGGCTATGCTGGGGATCGTGAGACAAAATGCCACATGGGAGAGGCTGTAGCAAGGATGGAAATTTAGCAAGATTAAGTGAAAAAGCTGGTCAGATCCAAGCCTTGGCATTTGGACATCTGACGCAACATGGTGCATGCAGCCACAAAATGGCTGCCACAGGAGGTGGAGCCAGTCACAAAATGGCTGCTGCAGTCTATCTTCAGCCACAGAGTTGTGCTGCGGTGGCAGCTGCTGCCAAAGATCATAAGAAATCTGCACAGCCTATCAAATCTCCAATGGCCAATTATAAGACTGGCTTGTCAGAGGCCCCACCTGGCTTATGAGGACTGGGTTCAGGAACCCCATTGAAGGAGATGCTACAGGAAAAGTGGATAGTGTTCTACCTACCAGACCAGCTGTTACTGGAGGATGAGGAGAAGGTCCTGCTAGGCCGGTAGAAACCTGGTTTACAGGGACAAAGGTATCTTCCGAGGATGAAGCCCTGGTTTTCCTGTGGGACACACTAAAAGGAGGAAAGGAGATTTATATTAGGCCTCTCTTTTGTTTAGATAGGTGTTTAGAAATGGCACAGTAGAGGCCATTTAAAATCCCTAGAGTATTGCCCTGTATTCTATTTTCTGAATAGCAAGTCCTAAAGACTAATGCATTTACAGCATGTAGCACGTCTGTTTTCATTACATCTTCCTCTGGTGTGTCAGGAGGGTCATTTCTCAGCTTATCAACACTCATTTATTTTATTTTATTTCTTATCGCATTTATATCTCGCCCTCCCCTAACGGGCTCAGGGCGGCTAACAACAGTTAAAATAACAGAGTGTTAAAATCAAACTACAATAAAATCATGAAAACATTTCAACATACAATTAAAAATATGTAGTACGGTTCCAGGTTCACTCGCCAGGATCCAGATGGCGGGTTTTAATTCTTATTGAGCGCCACATGTAATTCTTATTGAGCGCCACATGTAATTCTTATTGAGCGCCACATGTAATTTTTATTGAGCGCCACATTATTCTTATTGAGCGCCACATTATGCTATTTGGCACTCTGGATTTGTACTGGGATGGTTCAGGTGTCAATGCTGTGGGATGGTGGAATAGCAGTCGCCTCCCTGTTATTTGTTAAATGCTAGTTTAAATAATTCTGTCTTACAAGCCCTGCGGAATTGTGGCAAGTCCCGCAGGGCCCTGATGTTTTCCTTCCTTATACAGAAGCTTTCTTATATAGACTCAGACCATTGTTCCATCAAGGTCAGTATTGTCTTGAAGGTCAGCTTGAAAGAGCTTGGTATGTTTAGCCTGGAAAAGAGATGAGAGGAGATATGAAAGGCTGTGATATAGATGATGGGGTGGAGTTGTTTTCTATTACTCCAGAACAGGGGTGGCCAAACTGTGGCTCGGGAGCCACATGTGGCTCTTTCACACGTATTGTATGGCTCTTGAAGCTCCTACCACCCCATTGGCCAGCTTCTCTCTTTAAATCACTTCTCCAAGCCAAGCCAGCTAGCAGCTTGGAGAATGCATTTAAAGTTAAAGTTGCTTTCTTTGCACCTCTCCTTCCTTCCCTCCCTCCTGGCTCTCAGACACCTGATGTTTATTCCCTGTGGTTCTTATCATAGAACCATAGAGTTGGAAAGGACCTCTAGGGTCATCTAGTCCAACCCCCTGCACAATGCAGGAAACTCACAAACACTTCCCTCTAAATTCACAGGATCGTCATTGCTGTCAGATGGCCATCTAGCCTCCGTTTAAAAACCTCCAAGGAAGGAGAGCCCACCACCTCCCGAGGAAGCCTGTTCCACTGAGGAATCGCTTTAACGGTCAGGAAGTTCTTCCTAATGTTGAGCTGGAAACTCTTTTGATTTCATTTCAACCTATTGGTTCTGGTCCGACCTTCCGGGGCCACAGAAAACAATTCCACACCATCCTCTATATGACAGCCCTTCAAGTACTTGAAGATGGTGATCATATCACCTCTCAGCCGCCTCCTCTCCAGGCTAAACATCCTCAGCTCCTTCAACCTTTCCTCATAGGACTTGGTCTCCAGACCCCTCACCATCTTCATTGCCCTCCTCTGGACCCGTTCCAGCTTGTCCATATCCTTCTAAAAATGTGGTGCCAAAAACTGAACACAATACTCCAGGTGAGGTCTTACCAGAGCAGAGTAAAGCGATACCATCACATCACATGATCTGGACACTATACTTCTGTTGATACAGCCCAAAAGTGCATTTGTCTTTTCAACCACCGCATCACACTGTTGACTCATGTTCAGCGTATGATCTACTAAAACCCCTCGATCCTTTTCGTACATACTACTGCTAAGACAAGTCTCCCCCATCCTATAACCACGCACTGGATTTTTCCTACCTAAATGCAGAACTTTACATTTATCCCTGTTAAAATTCATTTTATTGACTTTAGCCAGTTTTCCAGCCTGTAAAGGTCATCCTGTATCCTGTTTCTGTCTTCTTTAGTGTTTGTAACCCCTCCCAATTTAGTATCATCTGCAGATTTAATAAGCATTCCCTCTATTCCTTCATCCAAATCATTGATAAGGATGTTGAATAAAACAGGTCCCAGGACAGATCCTTGAGGCACTCCACTTGTCACTCCTCTCCAAGAGGATGAGGAACCATTCACAAGCACTCTTTGGATGCGATCTGTCAACTAGTTACAGATCCATCTAACGGTAACAGGATCCAAACCACATTTTACCAACTTGTTAAGCTATTTTGGCCACCCCTGCTCCAGAAGTTTGGGCAAGAACCAACAGATTGAAATTAAATCCAAAGAGTTTTCGGCTAAACATCAGGAAGAACCTGACAATTGGAACAGCTCCTCAGTGGCACAGGCTTTCTCAGGTGGGCTTCTTTGGAAGTTTCTAAGCTCAGACTGGATGGCTGACAGCAATGCCGATTCTATAACTCACTGCGTATTTAGGCAGATCATGAGAGTGAGGGCAGGAAGGGATGAGCCAGTGCTAGACTCTTGTGGCCATTGCTTATGTTCCCAGGTTGTGCCAATTGCTGCTTAGGGGTCAGGAAGGAATTTTCCTCCTGGACTGCATGAATCAATCAGTTAGAAACTTTAAGGGGAGGGGTTTTGAAAAGGACCACTAAACTAAGCAGTAGATTTTTTGTGGGGTGTGTGTGTGTGTTAGGGTTGCCAATCCCCAGGTGGAGGCAGGAGATACCCCAGTTTGGAGACACTTCCTCCCACTCCATGGTCATCAGAAAGGGGGGGGGGGAATGTCTGCTGGGTACTCTATTATTCCCTATGGAGACAATTCCCAAAGGCTATAATGGAGAATTGATCTGTGGGTATCTAGGGGTCTGGGGGAACTGTTTTTTGAGATAGATGCACCAATTTTTCAGCATCGCATCCAGTGCATCTCCTCGAAACACCCTCCAAGTTTCAAAAGGATTGTACCAGGGGGGTCCAATTCTATGAGCCCCCCAAAAGGTGCCTCTATCCTTCATTATTTCCATTGGAGAGAAGGCATTTTAAAAAGTGTGCTGTCCCTTTAAATGTGATGGCCAATGTACTTTATTGTAATTGTTTTGTTGTTTAGAGTGTATTAAGGTTGTTGGTTATAGTTGAAAAATTAATAAAAAATTTAAAGTTTTAAAAAAAAAAATGTGATGGCCAGAACTCCCTTTGGAGTTCCATTATGCTTGTCACAACCTTGCTCCTGGCTCCACCCCCAAAGTTCCCAGACATTTATTGAATTGCACCTAGCAACCCTAGTGAGTGTGTGTGTGTGTGTATGTATGTGCATGAGTGTATATGCCTGGAACTTGTCATGGTTGGCTTTTGGCAACCCCTGCTGGGGCTTGGACATTTCAGAGAGGTGGCTTGCCATTGCCTGCCTCTGCATCATCACAACCCTGGCATTTCTTGGAGATCTCCCATCCAAATACAAGCCAGGGTTGGGCATGCACAGCTTCCAAGATCTGATGAGATCGGGCATGCCTGGGCTATCCAGAGAGGGGCCCGCAGCAGCAGATTTTTTAAATTGCTAACTTAAAAAAATACAAATGCTTTTTAAACATTGTGAGTGACAGATACTATCTCAGAAGAGGCATTCTGCCTTTTGCTTTACTCAGCAGGGAATGCTTCTAAGTTGCAAGTAAGTATTTTTCCGGAACTATTATGTTAGCTTATACATATGCCTGGGGTGGCCAAACTTGCTTAATATAAGAGCCATACAGAATAAACGTCAGACATCTGAGAGCTGCAAGACATGAACATCAGATGTCTGAGAGCCACAAGACAGGATGGAAGGGAGGAAAGTAAATAGATGGGGGGAGGTGGAAAGGAAGCAAATTTTAAATGCATTCTCCAAGCTTCCAACTAGCTTGGCTTGGAGAAGTGAGTTAAAGAGAGAAATGCCTTCTCCAACCTGGTTGATGGGGCAGTGAGGGCTTCAAGAACCACACAATATGTGTGAAAGAGCCACACCTGTCTTCCAAGCCAAAGTTTGGCCACCCCTGACATACGCAAATATTATTGCTTGATTTATTGATTAAAACTCACATAATCAGTTAAAATTTCTTGCAACTTGCCAACAATCCTATTTATAACTTATGAACCTGCCTTAGGTTGACTCAAGAGCCCCATGGCGCAAAGTGGTAAGCTGCAGTACTGCACTCCAAGCTCTGCTCACAACTTGAGTTTGATCCAAGCGAAAGCTGGGTTCAGGTAGCTGGCTCAAGGTTGATTCAGCCTTCCATCCTTCTGAGGTCAGTAAAATGAGTACCCAGTAAAATGAGTATCCCAGATAACTGGGGACGGCAATGGAAAAACCCCCGTAAAGAGTCAACCAAGAAAACATCATGATGTGAAGTCACCCCATGTGTCGGTAACGACTTGGTGCTTGCACAGGGAACTACCTTTACCTTTTTAGGCTGACTCAGAGTATTGGTTCCCTCTAATTGACAGTGATTTAAAAGAGGGGCAGTTCTGTTATGACAGCACCTGGACTGCTCTGACTAGCCTGCTCTCATCAGATTTTGGAAGTTAAGTGAGGTTGGCCCTGGTTAGTAACTGGATGGGAGGAATTCCAGGGCTGCTATGCAGAGGAAGACAATGGCAAACCACCTCTGAATGTCACTTGCCTTAAAGACTGTACAGGGTTGCTGTAATTTGTCTGCGATTGGTTGTCACTTTCCACACCCATGGTTGTGTTACTTGGGTTGCCTGGAGATTTTGGGGATGGACCACCCCTGTGCTGTTGATCTAATCTTCTGCAGAGAAAGCCAGAGCTCTACTACTGACCCATGGCCCCATCACTATAAGACAGAACAAATGAAGCTGCCTTATACCAAGTCTGTCCATTGGTCTGTCAAGGTCAGCATTGTTGACTCTAATGGGAAGCAGTTCAACCAGACCAGCCAGATCTTGTCAGATTTCGGAAGCTAAGCAGGGTTGGCTTTGGCTAATATTTGGATGGGCGGTCTCCAAGGAATACTAGGGGTGTAATACGGAAGCAGGCAATGGCAAACCACCTCTGAAACACCTCTTGCCTTAAAAACAAGTATAACTCTCCACCTAGCGGTGCAGAAGCTAGATCTTCTGGCTGCCAGATAATCGTAGGATCTTCTGATTATAATATACACACTGCCATATGGTAACTGTTATTATTTCTCAGCATCTCAGGTGATGGTCTTTCACATCCTCCACCGAGTGTTTGAAGTGCCATCAAGTCACAGCCAACTCATGGCAACCCCAAGAAGGGTCTTTCAAGGCAAGTGAGAAGCAGAGGTGGTTGGCCGTGGCCTTCCTCTGCAGAGCCTTCCTTGGCGATCTCCCATCCATCCAAGACTTATGGTGATCCCAGCAAGGGGCCTTCAAGGCAAGTGAGAAGCAGAGGTGGTTGGCTGTGGCCTTCCTCTGCAGAGCCTTCCTTGGCGATCTCCCATCCATCCAAGACTTATGGTGATCCCAGCAAGGGGCTTTCAAGGCAAGTGAGAAGCAGAGGTGGTTGGCCGTGGCCTTCCTCTTCAGAGCCTTCCTTGGCGGTCTCCCATCCAAGACTTATGGTGATTCCAGCAAAGGGCTTTCAAGGGAAGTGAGAAGCAGAGGTGGTTGGTCATGGCCTTTCTCTGCAGAGACTTCCTTAGTGGTCTCTCTTCCAAGTACCAACCCTGCTTAGCCTCTGATGAGATCAGGCTATACCATGCTGCTTTCCCTCCCACAACCTCATATGTGCGTGCAGGGTGTTTTTTTGTAGCAGGAACGCCTTTGTATATTAGGCCACACACCATTGATGTAGCCAATTCTCCAAAAGCTTATAGGGCTCTTCTTACAGGGCCTACTGTAAGCTCTAGGAGGATTGGCTACATCAGGGGTGTGTGGCTTAATATGCAAAGGAGTTCCTGCTACAAAAAAACCCCTGTGTGTGTGTAAAGTGTAGTCAAGTTGCAACTGACTTATGGTGACCCTGGCAAGGGGCTTTCAAAGCCAGCGAAGCAGAGGTGGTTTGCCATTGATCTTCGTCTGCAGAGACTTCCTTGGTGGTCTCTCTTCCAAGTACTGACCCTGCTGAGCTTCCAAGATCTGATGAGACTGAGCTATATCAGGGATGGCTAAACTTGTTTACATAAGAGCCACATAAAATAAACATCAGATGTTTGAGAGCCGCAAGCATGAACATCAGATGTTTGGGAAGGAAGGAAGGAAAATAAAAGGAGAGGAAGGTGGAGGTGGAAAGAAAGCAACTTTAACTTTAAATGCATTCTCCAAGCTGCCGACAAATGCCTTCTGCAAGCCAGCTAATAGGGCAAAGGGGGCTTTGAGAGCCACACAATTTGTGTGAAAGAGCCACATCTGGCTCCTGGGCTGCAGTTTGGCCACCCCTCATCTATACCATGCTATCTTCCCGCCCCACATACCCTGCCACCTGATCTTTTTTTATCTGGAGTCGCTGCAGATTGAACCTGGGTTCTTCTGCCTGCCAACCTGACGCTCTTCCACAAAGCCATGGCCCTTCACCAGATTTTGAATATGAGCCCCAGTTCAGATTAAGTGATGAGGATAACCCAAATGGTGAGGACAGACTTAAAAGATCAAGTCTTCTTGGTCCAGCCAACCTTGGCTTAACCTTTCACTGGACAAATGCACAGGCGGGTGCCTTCCTTCCAAGGCCCTTTCCCTGCTTGTCGCAGTTCCTTCTTGCCACCGGTGTGTTCTTTTTCTGGACGCCAGTGGTTAAACACTGAAGTATTATCAAAGCCGAATGTTGGATGGCCAAATCCCCCTTTTCCTAAAACCTAAATGGATCGCTAATGCTGCAAAGCGCACTAATCCCTCGAGAAGCGACTCTTGCCAAGAGGACAGCAAATATGACCACAAAATGAACACCCGCTGCTAAGCTGACTGGGAGTTCAATGCCAAAGGGCCTAGAGACCCCCCCCCCACACACACATACCTTATGTCAGATATGAGGCAGGGGAAGCAAGAAGGAAAGTGCGGAGAGGTGTATGCTCAGGTGAATCAGGATATTCAAAGACAGACAGATTTCAAAGGCACAGAAAAAAGAGACCCAAAGGCTGAGACAAGAACAGAAGAAAGTCTGTGCAGGAGAGAGCCAGTTTGGTGTAGTGGTTAAGTGGGTGGACTCTAGTCTGGGAGAACCAGATTTGATTCTTCACTTCTCCATAAGCAGCTGTTGATGTGACCTTGGGTCAGTCACAGTTCTCTCAAAGTTGTTCTCTCAAGAGCAGTTCTCTCAGAGCTCTCTCAGCCCCACCTACCTCACTGGGTGACTGTTGTGGGGAGAGGAAGAGATGATAAGCCACTCTGAGTGAAGAGTGGGGTATAAATCCAATCTCCTCTTCTTCTATTTACAAGAAAAACTGAATTTCATTCCAAATCAAAACTTGTGAATGTTGAAGGTGCTGGGGTTACCAACCTTCAGGTGGCACCTGGAGATCTCCTGCTATTATCACTGATCTCCAGATGACCAAGATTAGTTTCCTTGGAGAAAATGGCTGCTTGGGAAGGTGGATTGTATGGCATTACAGCATGCTGAAGTCTCTCCCTTTCCTAAACTCTGCCCTCCCCAGGCTCAAACCCAGAGCTGGCAACATTACAAGGCAGTTATGTTCAACACCCTCCTTGCAAAACCCTCCTTGGAAATCACCAACTGTGTCCATAAGTAGGAATGCTGAAAACATGTGAATTAGAGAATTGTTAGTATCAGTTTTTTGGCAACAAAATCTGAGTCAGGAAGGTTTTTCCTCTCCTCTCTTCTCTAGCAATTAAGAGACAGTGTATTCCAGATTACGATCTAGGGGACTTTGCTGCAATTTCTGTCTCTGGCGTGAAGCTTTCTGAATGGCCTTAGGACAGTCACTTTCCCAGTCTAACCTACCTCAGGGGGTCTTGTTTTACAGATAAAATGGGAAAAGGAGAACTGCTCTGAGGTCCATGGAGGAATATTCAGTTAAAAAGCACTAGCAAGATTAACTTCAGCTCTAAGGTGGCACCTCAAGAGAAGTGACTGAATACCTACCTGTTGTACTTTAAGGTGTATCTTCAGTCCTCATAACCATGCATTGAAAAAGATATTGTAATCTGCTTTATTGACTTTGCCTAATCCGCCCTTGTTCCTCTCTCATTCTTTCACTTCCTTCCTGGAACACCTTTTTCTGATTCCCTCTTTGTCTCCTCACTTCAAATGTGTAAGTGTGTAAAATGTTGTCCCAGCAAGGGGCTTTCCAGGTAAGTGAGAAGCAGAGGTGGTTGGCCATGGCCTTCCTCTGCAGAGCTTTCCTTGGTGGTCTCCCATCCAAGACTTACACCAACCCCAAGGGGTCTTTCAAGGCAAGTGAGAAGCAGAGGTGGTTTGCCATTCCCTTCCACTGCAGAGTCTTCCTTGGTGGTCTCCCATCCAAGACTTATGGTGACCCCAGCAAGGGGTTTCAAGGCAAGTGAGAAGCAGAGGTGGTTGGCCATGGCCTTCCTCTACAGAGCCTTCCTTGGAGGTCTCCCATTCAAGTCCTAACCAGGACTTACCCTGCTTAGCTTCCAAGATCTGATGAGATCAGTCTGTACTCTGTACCATGTCCCCTCAAATACCTCATCCCAAAGCCACCATTTTCTGTGAGTGACCTTGGCATAAGCACCTGAGTTAGTCCTGGATAATGATGATTATACCTTACTGAGTAAATCTAACTGAACTGAAGACATTTTCTCCCTGTTTGTCTGAATTATATAATAATAATAGTAATAATAATATTTAATTTATATCCCACCCTCCCGACCAAAGCAGGCTCAGGGCAGCTCACAACGTAAAAACTTCAACAATTAAAACAATGCATATTATAAATCATACATACATATTATAAATCACACATTATAAATCAAATATTATAAATATTTCTACCGTAACTAGGGTTGCCAGTCTCCAGGCACCAACTGGAGATCTGTTGCTATTACAATTGCTCTCCAGATGACAGAGATTAGTTCTTCTGGAGAAAATGGCTGCTTTGGAGGGTGAACTCTGATGTTGTACCCTGTTGGCATTGTACTCTCCCCCAAACCCTGCCTTATCAAGGCTCCACCCCATAAAATCGCCAGGTATTTCCCAACCCAGAGTTGCCAGCCTCACTAGACACTCAGCCAATAGTTGGTTTTCAAGGCCACTCCCCTCCATCTTTCTTCTCTCCTTCCTCACGTCTGCCTGAGGTAGAGCCTGGGCCTATCTTTTTCTGTTGTTGGGCAAAACCACCACACACACTGACAGAACAACACTGAGGGAACAAAGCACCACAGTATAATAATTCTTAATTACTGAAAGAGAACAAGGGTATGTAATAACTGCGTGTGCGCACGCACACACACACACACACCTCTCAAAGTGGATGCTGGCCCATGACGTCATCAGACACAATAAATTCAGTTGTTTTTAAAGTGTCACAAGATTCTTTGTTACCATTTGTACAAGGGAATGAAATGAGGCCATACTCACCAGAGGGCATTTGGGGGCAATGTCTCCTTAGAAATGAGGGCAATGCCCCCCTAAATATCCAGCTTTCATTCAGAATGTAGGTCTGTAGGGTTTTTTCCTTAGGAAGATATAAGCTGTTTTTCATCCCATTTGATGTTGGCAGTTTGCCTGAGACAGTGAAGTCCTTACTGACAGAGTTTCTTTTTATTTGTTCTGATATATAATCTTCCTTCCTCTTCAAGAGCCATGGCTAGAAAATCTTATAAGGTTTACACTACTTTGGCATTGCCTCCTTAATTTTCAGGAGGAAATTTGCCTCAGGAGATGGGGCCCTGGGAAGGGGGCATCAGGAGAAAAACTCCAGTATTTTTTCTGATCACTAATTGCAAGCTATCTAGCAGGCCTGTGATCACATGCAGAATGCCTTTTGCACACCAATAAATATTTGTTACAAAGCGCCTGTTCAGAATCTAGGGCTAAAGACTTGAAGATGCAGGTTTAAACCCCAGAACCTCTTCCTTCAGAAAAACAAATACTGCAGCTAGCCACTCAGGGCATAATATCCAAGCAATCCTAAACCTTACCACCTTTCATTTAAGAAAGCTAATGTATTGGGGATGCTCTAACGAAACCAGAGACAAAGAGAAGCTCTGAACTGAATGCCAAGATTGCAATAGGTGTGCAAAGTTTCTTTCCTTTACTGCACAATCACTACACTCACCTACTACCTGGTATCAGGGCCAGTTCTAGGCTTTGGAGGATCCTAGGTAGAAAATGCCCAGCATCCCCTCATGCCCACCTTTCCTTCCTCCCACACCTGAATGCCCCCACCTGCCCATGTGTCCTCCTCCTGCTTGCAAGCCTCCCGACCACCCTTGCTCAGTTGCCTGCATCACCAGCATATCCTCTCCCCAATCAGAGGGGCAATGACTCAGTGGCAGAGCATCTGCTTGGCATGTAGAAGGTTTCGGGTTCAATTCCCAGCATTCTGCCTGAGACCCTGGAGAGCAACTGCTAGTTCTAGTACACCAGGGGTGGCCAACGGTAGCTCTCCAGATTTTTTTTGCCTACAACTCCCATCAGCCCCAATCATTGGCCATGCTGGCTCGGGCTGATGGGAGTTGTAGGCAAAAACATCTGGAGAGCTACTGCTGGCCACCCCTGTAGTAGACAATACTGACTTTGATGGACCAAGGGTCTGATTCAGTATAAGGGAGTTGCCTTTGCCACCAGGAGTGCCACCTCTGTGCACTCACCCACCTCTGTACACCCATGCACATAACCTTCCTCAATGACTTTGGGAAGCTGGGAGCATGGGTACAGACTGGTGCAGGGAAGATATGTGGGTGGAGGTTTTAGGCAGTGGGCCTCACCAGATGTCCTGTCATGGGCCAGCCCGGGATCAGCAATAGCAAGGACACTTCAGGAGAAGAGGACTCCTTAGAAGAGGAGCCCTATGTAGCCAGCACTGAGTCAGCAGAAGCTGGCAAGCAGGAAGATGAGCTGCAAGCGTGTCAGGGTTCACAACCAACAGCTGATGCAGAGCCACCACACCCTTCAGCCCTGATTCAACAGGTGAAATTCAGCTGATCATTTCCAGCTCTCTAGCATTACCCGCACCCTTAGAGTGTCTCAGATGTAGGCTACAAACAGAACTACAGAAGAGACGACAAAGTACCATGCCCACCTCTTGTCCTGATGCCAACTGATAGTCAAGATGAGTGATTGCAGGATTACTCCCAAAGCAACAGGCTGCAAGTCTGACCCTTAAGCATATTGCTATAAAAACCAGCAGTAAGTTGTGGAAGCTGAATTTCCACTGATATCATGAGTTGGATCCTGTCACTTCTTGGTTGCCTTTTGACGCTAATGGATCAACCTTTGGATGACTCTTGGACAGCTAGACCTTGTTTTTCGGGATTGATCTCTGGACCTGCTGCTTGCTGACCTTTGGACTGGACTTTCACTTGGGTTAGTGCTCTTGCTTAGCTTCCAGTCTGAACCGTGATATGTCCTGGGTCCTGGCAGCAGCCCCACTTCAGGGTATGTTGATGCTAGTCCTATATTAGGGGATGAATTTCACGGTAGGAGGGAGTGACTAGAAGGCAGCAATGACCCTGAAATCTCTCATTTTGGTAGATATAGCAACAGGCTGTTGTTCCTGACCCAGGTTTGAATCCTACCCCACTTATGCACTCTACAATATTATGCTGCCTTTAACCAGTAAGAGCCAAGTGTGTAGCAAAAAAGAAATGTATTGATTAAAAGCAAAAGTATTTCTCTGTGGCTACGTGAAGCGATGGTTATAGAGAGATCAGGCTGATGAAGGGACAAGAAACGAAACCGTAATTTGACCTAGGAGTAAAGTCCCCTTTCTCTCTCCAGTAGAATTTTTTTGATTCCTTGATAGCAGCACAGAAGATGACAGGACATAGAGATGTATAGAGGAAGTGGGTTTTGCCCCATATATGGAGTTGTGTGGACTTTTTCACTGTTAGGCTTCTTCAACGATTGCGTTTTGTAACCAGCTGCTATTCTGGAAGCACTACTGTATGTCTTTGTCACTAAAATATATGTTTGAACACTTTGATGTGATAATAAGTAAATTTCTGGAGTTAATTGTATTGTTCTATATTTACACATCAGAAACTGTTGAATTTATATTTCCTTCTACATATGGCTGCCAACTCTAGGCTGGGATATTCCTGGAGATTTGGGGGGGAGTGAAGCCTGGGAAAAGTGGAATTTGAGGACAGGAGGGTATGGCAGCAGGGATATGATGCATAGTCCACCCTCCGAAGCCCCCATTTACTCCAGGGGAGCTGATTTCTGTCATCTGGAAATCACTTGTCATTCCAGAACTCTGGGCCCACCTTGAGGTTGGCAATATTACTTTCACATGGTGCCAAAAAAAATCTTCAGAGCAGAACCACCTGGTTCTAAAAGGAAGTACCTTGAGAGACAGACTGTGGGAGGTTGTTCCGGACAGAGCTGGCAGAAGACAGAAACAGGAAAAAAGACCAAGCGTGGATGAGCTTATGCGAAATGAAGAGAGCAAGAAGGAAAGGAAAGGGGCAATGCCCTTGGAGAGAAAGAACAGAAAATCATATGCTAGGGTCCCCTTCTTCTTCTTCTTTTAGTGTAGTACACTGGCTAGAATACTAGGAACCAGGAGAATCCAAAAACCCAGAACACAACCACAGTGCATTTCATTTTTTTTGTGTGCTGTCAAGTCACAGCTGACATACGATGGCCCCTTAGGGTGTTCAAGGCAAGAGACATTCAGAAGTGGTTTGCCATTGCCTGCTTCCATGTCACAACTCTAGTATTCCCTGAAATACTAACCAGGGCCAACCCTTCTTCGTTTCCAGGTCTAACAAGGTCTGTGTTGGAAAATACCTGGAGACTTTGGGGGTGGAGCCAGGAGATGGTGGGTTTGGAGAGGGGAGGAGCCTCAGCATGGTAGAATGCCATAGAGTCCACCCTTCAAAGAAGCTATTTTCTCCAGGGGAGCTGATTTCTGCCAGCTGGAGATCAGTTGTAAAAGTGGGAGATCTCCAGGTCCTGCCTGGAGGCTGGCAACCCTAGAGAAACATAGTACCATGTATGCCTTCCTTTCTGAGCCCTTTAGAAGATGGGTGAATAAATGTTAACTGGACAGATTGTTAGCTTGGGGGGAGGGGGGGAACAGATGCACCTGAGTGCTGGGAAAGAGGATATTTAAAGGAGGACTATGGTTCAAAAGAAATCCGTCATTTACACCCACCAATGATCAGCAGGTGTCCCTGGTATTCACCCAGCATGAGAACAGGAGGATGCAACAGAAATCAGGAGCAAATACATGCAGACTATTAATTAGCTACATTAGCAGATTTTTTTCCCTTTTATTTTTTAAGAAAAGACTCATTAATAGAGGAAGGATTCAAAAGAGAACTTGCAGAACTCTGTCATTTTAAGGCAGAATTCAGATCTGGCACGTAGCCATAGTAGAGAAGTTCTTCTATGCACAGTTGGTGCATGCAATTCCCTGTCGTGGGAGGACCACTACCTTCTATGGCTTTTAGAAAGGCTTAAACAAAGTGGGAGAAGTCAATAATGCAATCGCAACCAGAATTAGTTATACCATTCTAAACTAATGAGCTTAGAAGGGCATACCTCTGTTTAGAATGACACTGCAACAAGTGTTAGCCAGTAGCCATGATAGTTAAATACAGGGCTTTTTTGGTAGCAGGAACTCCTTTGCAACTCCTTAGGTCACACACCCCTAATTAGGATTGCCAAGTCCCCCACAGCCTCTGGCGGGGGACTTTTTAATGCGTGCATGGTGTGATAATATCACTCGGAAGTGACATCATCATGCCAGCAATGTCACACACTGGCCACTCTGGGTGTTTCTGGGAAAACTCTATGGTTTTCCTGGAAGCTCTAGCAAGTTGGGAGGAAAATTCTATGGTACCACTGCAGGCTGGTGGGTTGGGGACCCCCAAAGTGAGGGGACCCCAGCCCCGTCCAAGAGCTTGACAGCCCTACCTCTGATGTAGCCAATCCTCCAAGAGCTTATAGGGCTCTTATTACAGGGCCTACTGTAAGCTTTTGGAGGATTGGCTACATCAGGGGTGTGTGGCCTAACATGCAAAGCAGTTTTTGCTACAAAAAAAGTCCTGGTTAAATAGAACTTCTATGTTCAGAGGCAGCATGGCGGTGGATGCCAGATGTGGGGTGGAGAACAGAGCTGTTGCTTCCTTGCTTCCTTTATAGGCTTTTCTAACACATCTGTCTCATTGCTTTTAGGAACTGGACAGTGGAGGAGATGAATCCTGGGGATTTTCTTATGTTTATTTATTGATTTCTTAAAGAATTTGTTCCTCGTGTTCTTGCACACAAGCCGCATTGAAATTAATATGAGAAGAGGGATACTAAAGGGCCAGTCCTTCTGCTCCAGCAGCCCTGACTCCAGTAACTGTCCTCAAAAACAAAGAACAAAATTTGAGTCCAGTGGCACTTTTTAAGACCAACAAAGTTTACTGGAGGTGTAGGCTTTTGCGTGCACACACACAGGTGCTGTATGCTAATTTGCTGCTCACCCTCTACCTTTATGTATGGACTGGTATCTCATGGCAGGGCTGCCAGCTTTCAGGAGGGGCCTGGGGATCCCCCCCAGAATTACAGCTTATCTACAGACTAGTGATCTGTTTTCCTGGAGAACATGGATTCTTTGGAGGGGAGGGGCTTTAGTTCACATGTGCCAAAGCTGTAAATGCATATAGAACACATCCATTAGCCCAGTTCAGACAGCACGATGGTTGTGCATATTGGGAGTAGGGATGCCAACCTCCAGGTCAGACCTGGGAATCCATTGCCCTGGAGAACATGGCTGCTTTGGAGGGTGGATTCTGTGGTATTGTGCCCCACTGAGGTCCCTACATATGCAAACGTCACACCTTCATGTGACATGTTTTTGAATGATGCCATCTGAAACTAATTCTTGAATTTTTACTGTGGATTGGTTTGTCTGATTTTATATTTTGTTTTATTTTGGAACTGTTTGTGACCCGCCCTGAGTCCATTTGGGAAGGGTGCAATATAAATGTGAAGAAATAAATAAATAAAATGTGGCAAATGAGCTTTGAACCTTAACCAAAAACCAAAAGGGACGTGATGCGGTCTAGGTATATGCTCCGGAAGGAATAGAATGTTGAGGGCAGCTGAGAGTCAGTTAGACAGAAAAGTGGGGGGAGGAGGAGGAGGAATTAGTTTAATAAAGCCCCTGAGAGCTTAAAGAATTCTAGAGGGGATGATGCGGAGCTGGGACATTTCCAAATTTTTTCTCTCTGGCAATTCTTTGTGGACCTCCAGCTTGTAAGAATCATACTCTATGCAGGCCTCAGATTCAGCAGGAGCTCACAAGAGCGCGGCTCCTGAACCTTTCTGAGAGTTCCCCTTCCTCCTCCTCCCCACCTACCTTGTCCATTGAATAGTAGGTGCAGCTGCATAACAACCCCTGGATTAGGAGAGGGGGCAGCCAGCCACCCACCAGGGGCTTTGTCACACCCCCAGCAGCCATTAATAACCTCTGGAGAAGCCCGCCCCACCCTTTCTCTACTTCTTATGTGATTTTGGGTAGCATTTTGACTGGGGGGGGGGCAACCCAGGAGAGCCCCAGGCAAGTGAGGCTTGCTTGGGTTGGCTGGATCTCTAGCCAGTCCAAGCAGGCCCTGCTCGCCCAGGGCTTTCCTTTCTTGCATCGGCTGGGGGGGGGGGCGGGGTCAGCATATACTAATGAGTTATGCTAATGAGCTCCACCACCTATTTTTCTACAAAACCACCCCTGACTCTATGTATAATATTGACATCGGCCCTTTTCCAGATATGTCCACATGTACAACGTGTGCTTATCCATGATACTCCCAACTAGGGTTTCCAGGTCCCTCGTGGGAGGGGGGGGGGGTAGGTTGCCAGATCCAGGTTTGGAAACTCCTGAAGATTTGAGGATGGCGCCTGCAGAAGACAGGGACCTCAGTGGCATGCAATGGTACATTGTCGTTCCTCCCCCCCTCCAAAGCATCTGTTTCCTCCAGGGGAACTGATCTCTCTTATCTGGAGATGAGCTGTAATTCTGGGGGGTCCCCAGGTCCCTTCTGGAGGCTGGCATCTCTGCTCCCAACATGCACAGCCACCAAGCTGTCTGAATAGAGCTAACGGTTGTATTCTGCACGCAAGGACAGCTTTGGCAGAATCCTGAAAACTCCAGCCGTCAACTGTGCATACTGAAGCTGTGCACACATATGTGTGTTGCCCTTGTTCAAACGATGTGGCGACTGTGAGTACTGAGATGCAAGGCCAGCCCTGCCACTAGGCAAACTAGACAATTGCCTAGGGCGTCGGCATTCTGGGGGTGCCAAATTGGGTGCTCCCCCATGTGACTCAGTGACATTATCAGTGCGGGGGGGGGGGAGCCAGATGCTAATCTTGCCTAGGGTTCCAGACAGTCTAGGGCAGGGGTGTCGAACTCATCTGTTATGAGGGCCAGATCTGATATAAATGAGTCCTTGTTGGGCCGGTTCATGTCACCTTTGGCTGGGCCATGTTGGGCCGGCCATGTGTATACCTATTTAAGATTAGGGAGAAGGGACACAGACAAACACAAATAATTTTTTTTTAAAAAAACTTAAAACATTAGCACTTGTTGGTTCAGGAGCTTTCTTTGTATTTCTCCCATGGGATTCAGGGAACTGGGCAAAGGAAGCTATGGCTCTTTCTTTCCTTTCCCAGGAGGGGGAGGAGCCTCAGCCGATAGAAGGAAGAGAGACTTGGCTCAGTAGCTCTGCTGTGTGATTGAGAGAGCCTGGAAAAACAAGCTCTGCCTTCCCCCCCTCTTCCCCAACGGTGGCGCCTCAGCCAATGGAGAAAATAGAGGTTTTGCTCTGTAGCTCCTGTGCAATTGAGCAAGCCTTGCAAAGCAAGTTGTGATGCAGAAGGGAGCAAGAGAGAGGGAGAAGGAAGCAGAGGACAGCCAGTTGCTCGGGGGCCTGATTCGGCCCCCGGCTGCGTGTTTGACACCCCTGGTCTAAGGCCAGCCCTGCTGGGATGATATATGTGAGACTCTTATTACATAGAAACGGGTGGAATTCTAGCAGGAGCTCCTTTGCATATTAGGCCACACACCCCTGATGTAGCCAATCCTTCAAGAGCTTACAAGGAGGATTGGCAACATCAGGGGGTGTGGCCTAATATGCAAAGGAACTCATGCTAGAATTCCACCCCTGTGTGGATGTAATGTCTGAAAAAGGCTTAGGTTCAGGGCTTTTTTTTTTTAGCAGGGACGCACAAGAATGCAGTTCCAGCTGGCTTGATGTCAGGGGGTGTGGCCTAATATGTAAATGAGGCCCTGGTGGACTTTTCCTACAAAAAGCCCTGTGTGAAACAATGGTGATTCCAGGGGGTATGGCCTAATATGCAAATACATTCCTGCTGGGCTTTTCCTACAAAAATAGCCCTGCTTAGGTCTAACCTAGGACCAATATAAAGAGCACTGATAGCGAATGTTAGGAACTGTGCATTTGCCATTTGAAGTCTGCTTAGGTTTGTTGACTCCTTCCTGATCTTTTAGCCTAATGAATGTTTTGTGTAAATACCATTGTTCTCTAAAGTAATTAGGGCTTGTGCTTTCTGCTAATGATCCCCAGGCTTCTGCAAACTTGATGTACGTTCCCTTTCAGAGGCAGAACCTCAGCAAATTCCTAACACTGACAATTTTGTCTAAATAATTAGTTTCCACGCTAGCACATGGTGCCTGCTGATGCTCCACTGCTCTCAGAATGTGTTTCGTGCAAAGAACCACAGTTCTGTGCTGTGAAAAGCTGGAATTGAGCGGTGCCAAGCGTGCCCATTAGACGAAAGCTTCTTGCGCATAATTTATTCTGCAGATGCTGCTCATGGGGAAGGGGCAGAAAACCCTGGTGCCCCCAACCAACTTTAGGAAATCACACAGATACCTTATGCCTCATCTTTGGAGATTAACCTACATTCTGTTTATATTTTCAGGTCAAATGTTTTAGTCCTAAGAACTAGAAACTTCAGTTTATTATTTTTTAAAAGAAATTGAATGCTCCGATAGGGATGCCAGCCTCCAGGTGGGACCTGGGGATCCCTTGGAATTACAGCTTTTCTCCAGACTAGAGAGATTCTGTGGAGAAAATGGATGCTTTGGAGGATGGAGCCAATGGCATTGTATTCCACTGTGGTCCCTGTCCTCCTCAGCCTCCAACCCCAAATCTCCAGGAGCTTCCTCAGCTGGATCTGACAAACCTTCAGAGCGGGATTAACAGGCCAAGCAGTCACTGGTCTATGGCCCCCATGCCTTTAGGGGCACCGGACCAGCTCCCACCCCAGTTTCCCCCTGCTTGCAGCCCTCGGAGCCTGCATGCACAGCCAGCACATGAGCTGCTCTTTGCCCAATTTGCCTGGTGAAGCTGCTGCTAGCTTCGTTGCCAAGTTTGCCTCTCTCTGTCTCTCCCCTGCAGCTTTGTCAAGGGGGCTTTTGAGAAGGTGCCAGCAGGCTGCAGCAGGGGCAGTGGGCTGTGGGGTGGGTGCTCCGACTCTGAGATAATTTGCAAGGGGGACTCTGAGATTTTGACTTCCTAGGGGCCTCCACGGGGTTTAATCCGGCACTGCAAACCTGCCTCCTCATACCCCACCGGTGGCCAGAGCCAGTCTGGCAACCCTATCTGTCCATTGTGTCATTAGTGCTTCTGCTGTACTCCCAGCAGAAGCACTAATTGAAGCTTTTTGAATCTCTGCTGCGCCTTATTTGCCTCACAATGATCCTGTGCTGATCTTGTACATTCCTATCAGAGTTGAACAGAAGAACTTTCCCCTGGATTGTGGGCCCATTTTACAGGACAAGGTGTGTAATCTGTATTTTTTTTTTTACTACACCACCGAAAGATCTTGAACTGTCTTTGCCTCAGAGTGATGTTATCTATGGTGGCCAACCTCCAAGGGGGGTCGAGAGATCTCCTGAAATTACAAGTGATCTTCAAACAACAGATATCAGTCCTCCTGGAGAAAACAGCCAGGGCTTTTTTTTTTAAGCAGAAACTCACAGGAATGCAGTTCCAGCTGGCTTGGCATCAGGGGGTATGGCCTAATATGTAAATGAGTTCCTGCTGCAAATAAGTCCTGTGTGAAACAATGGTGACATCAGGGGGTGTGGCCTAATATGCAAATGAGTTCCTGTTGGGCCTTTTGTGTGTGTGGCAAAAAAGCCCTGAAAACAGCTGCTTTGGAAGATGGGCTCTATGGCATTATATCCCGCTGAGTTCCTTCCCCTCCTCAAACCCTACCATCCCCAGGCTCCACCCCCCCAAACTCCAGTAGTTTCCCACCCCAGAGTTGGCAACCTTATCTCCCACAGTGCCTGGAAACGCAAATTAGGACTCTGCAATGATTCCAAGGCAGCTGAATGCACCGAGCTTAGCAACTGTGCTTCACCCCTGCTTTCTTGTGTCTGCTGGCCTACATGTTCGGGGGACCTCCCTTGGCGGTCTCTGTGGGGGGGGGGGCACCAGATTTGAAGCCCTGAGCCCAGCCATCTCGAAAGTAGAAAGCAATAAAGCAACCAGGCGCTGCCCATTATAGGCTATGCCCGCTGCCCATAATGAAACACACTCAGTAAAAGGTGCTTAAATGCAGATTTGCACATTAAACGCCTGCTGTGCTGGGAAGGTACAGAGCAGCTGAAGAAGGCAGATGGGTCAGCAGAGAGGGGAGGGGAATAAAGCAGGGATGCTGGAAGCAAAGGAGGAATGAGACACAGGAGGGGAGCTCGGAAGAAGGACGGGGAAGGCAGTGGCGGAGAAGAACACGGTTGCTTGCTGCCAATAAAGAGGGTGGGGGGGAACCCAGAAGGGCTATTTCTGTTGCAGCAAAGGATGTCACAGAACAGCACAATCTGCAAGAATTCTTAGAAAGCTTTTGTCAAACCGTAAGCTTTGGGACGGGGATACTATCTATTCCGCCGGCATTTAAATCACCACATTAAACTAACAATCCTTCTATCGATTCATAGAAAATTGCCTACAACTCACCAACAAGTTGCTCTTTAAAATAACCACAAGTGCAGCTGGCTTTCCTCTTCCCCCCCAATGATATTTGGTGATCTTTCTCTATACATTTCCTATGAATTAATGTAATAAGGAGTGTTCGCTGGATAGGGTGATTTACATGACAATGCATTAGACCGTGCAGATTTTTATCCTTGCCAAAAATGCTCTCTCTCAAAATGCCTAGGGCACTTAATTCCTGAATAAATCTTTTTGAGAATTATGCACAGCTTCCCCTGCACCCCTCCACCCCATGTTCGCTAGTTAGAATCTCCTATATCAAGACAACATTTCATGGTCAGAGAACAGTTTTGATAGCCCGCTGAGATCAAGGCCAGTCCAAGGTTTTCAGGTGCCCTAGGCAAATGACAACTTTGGTATCCCCTCCCCCCATTCTATAGAGAGAAAAATGAGAGGTTGAGCATGAACGTTTTACTGACTGAGCACTCAAAACGAGCAATGGAAAAATAAAAATAAACAAGCTCTCAAAATGCCTTCCCTGTGTTGGGGTGAGTCTGGAGGCTGGGGAGCTCTATATCATTCTAAGGCCCATTCCCCACTAGCCTTGCTGTGGTCTCGCACTCCTTTTTCCCGTGGTGCTTCTACTCAATTTAGCACAGGCTGCCTGGGAGCTGCGACTTGCCCCACCCCTTTCCCAAGTTCCCTCTGCAGCTGTACAATTTTCTGAAAACTGGATTTTGAAGCCACAGAGAGAACCTGGGAAAGAGGTGGGGCAAATTGCAGCTCTGGAGCAGTGTGTACAAACTCGGGCAGAAGCACCGCAGGAAAAAGGAGTGTGAGACCACAGCAAGGCTAGTGGGGAATCGGTCTAAGTGTGTACAGGTGTCAGCTCCTTGAATGAGATGCCTCTCTTTGTTTCAGGGTCGTCACATCTTATCTTGCTTCCAGCAGGGGGCTCCCGGGTCTGTTCTAGGGTGTTTCTGTGCGTGCGGAAAGTGCCCCCCATGATGATGTCATCCAGAAGTGACGTCATCACATTGAGCAAGCTGCATGTGGACAATCTAGTATTTCGGCCAAAACTCTCTGGTAGTCACGGCATTTTGACCAAAAGTACTAGAACGTCTACACGCAACGTGTCTGGTGCGATGCTATCATTTTTGGGTAGCACCACTGTGCCGATGACATCAACACAGGAGTGGGCTGTTCAGAGGTGTGGCTTCCCTTGCTGACCTGTCAGGGAAAAATCCACCTGGACCAGGGGACTGGCAACCCTATTTTGCCTTAACTTGGGAGCTGCCCTCTGACCCCCTCCTCTCACTTTGTCCTCCCTCTCGGCATATGCCTTCCATGGAGACACACGTCTCTGCTGTAGAGATGATGCCCTTATACTCCTACACACATGATGCCAGATTGGCTGGCCATTTGTGATTGGAAAAGTACTCTTTAGATTAGCCTTCTCTACCCCTTGCTGCATTGTGCACCAGCACCACTATCATCTCTTCTAGCAGGCATCTGCAAGGCCTGTAAGACGACACTGTTTCAGTTAGCATTTAACTGAGATGCTGACCTCCATTACCGAGATGTTAGATCTATTGGATGCTTAAGATCATTGAATGCCATCTTAATCTGTACAGAAACTAGCACCAAATTGTTCTTAAACTGTTTTTAATGCTTTTTCATGTAAATGTTTTATTGTATGCCGCATGTTGTGAGCCGCCCTGAGCCTGCTTCGTGGGGAGGGCAGGATTTAAATCCAATTAAATCAATAAACAAATCCTTAACAATCTAATGTCATTATGCATGCCAGAATGCAAAGTGGAGGTCTGCCAGAGATGTTTGGCTTTCACACGATTGCTTTAAAGTTCATAAACAAGGTAATAAGATTCTGTGATCCAAAAGTATCCTTCTGAGTCAATTTCCAAAAGCAGACTTTAAAGACGTCCAAGTTCTAAAAAAATTGCCTGATTTTTAACTGTGCAAAATCTCATTGTGGCTCTCTCTTTTGTCATTTCTGCTGCTCCTACGGTGCCGCTTCATTCCCATTCAACCCTGTTAGAAGATACGCCATCCACTTCTCATTTCCCTATCTTTTCTGCCTTTTCACTTCTTGGTTACATACAGCAACTGGCAACCTAATGGTGCTTTAAGAAATGTTTAATAGAAGTCGTGGGAGGAGGGAACCTAAGGGATGTTGGAAAGCTGCCATGAAGTACAGCTCCTTTCTTACCTTGGTGCTGTTGAGATCACACTGGTGTGTGTTTGCAAACCATCCCTGTCCGCTGGCACACTGGTTTATATCAATGTTCCGGATTTTAACGTCCATTCTCACGACCCCCCTGGAACAAATAACACAAGCATAAATGTTTGAAAGGAGGAGGGGAGGGAGGTAAATTTGTTGGAAATCCACTCTTCTACAGAACCTGATGTTAGGGATGCCAGCCTCCAGGTGGGACCTGGGGATCAGGCCCCTAGCTAACCAGAGGCCTACAGGGCCTGGCCCCCTGACAGGTTTTTGGAGCCCCTCACCCCCTACCCATGGCCACCCCCTCCTATGTGATTTAAATTGCACCACTGCCCCTCCCGTGCCATTTAAAGGGCCCACCAATCACCAATTGGCGGGCTCTTTAAATCACACAGGATGAAGAGGGGTGGCCCCCAGCCTCTCCAGCTTTCTACACTCACCCCCATGGGCCCCTTCCCAGCGGTCCCCCTGTAGCCCCTCTCCCTGTGGCCCCTAGCTACAGGGCTGCTGGGGATCCCCTGGAATTACACCTAATCTCCATAGGGTTGCCAAGTCACCTGTGGCCTCCACCATGGAGTTTCCATCCCAAATTGCTAGAGCGTCTGGGGAAACCATAGTTTTCCCAGAAGCTCCTAGAGTGGCTGGCGTGTGATGTTGCCAGTGCGATGACATCACTTGCAATGTTGAGAGGGGGTCCTCTAGAGTGGGAGAACCCCCGCCCCACCTGGGAGCTTGGCAGCCCTACATCTCCAGACTACAGAGATCAACTCCCCTGGAGAAAATGGATGTTTTGGAGGGTGAACTGTATGGCATTGTACCCCACTGAGGACTCTGTCATTCCCAGGGTCCACTCCCAAACCTCCAGGAGTTTCCCAATCTGGCAACCCTACCCCTCCACCCCCTGCCAGTGGCCGGGGTGGGTGGGGACCTGATGTCTGTATTCTGTGCATGCATTGTACCCCACTGAGGACTCTGTCATTCCCAGGGTCCACTCCCAAACTACCAGGAGTTTCCCAGTCTGGCAACCCTACCCCTCCACCCCCTGCCAGTGGCCGGGGTGGATGGGGACCTGATGTCTGTATTCTGTGCATGTACAACTCAAAGGGACAAACAACCCCAGGCTTTTCATTTGGGAAAAGCAGTGTTGGGGGAGGTAGAAGCCCAGGGTTTTGGGGGTGGAGCCTGGGAAGAGTAGGTTTTGGGGAGGGTAAGAACTTTAGTAGAGTATAATTCCATACAGTCCTCCCTCCAAAGCAGTCATTTTCTCCAGAGGAACTGATATCTGTAGCTTAGAGATCAATTGTAATTTCAGGAGATTTCCAGCCACTAACTGGATGTTGGTAGTCCTACAGGTCCTTCTGCACTATGGGCCATGTGGCATTTGGGAGTTAAGCTCCCCAAAGCCAGGGGTCATTTTGTCGAAAAAGCGGTGCTGGAGCTCATTAGCACAACTTATCTGCATAACTCATTTGCATATGCCACACACCCCTGACATCACTGAAAGAAGTACTAAATTATATCAGCTCAGCATCTGCCTTTAAATGCTTATTTAATTATAATTGTCATAATAAAACCTTACTCCCATCATACTTTTAAAATTACTTTCTCCTGTGTGGCCACAGTGGCATGAGGAAGATTTCCATCTGTCTGCTTTCTATGTTTTGGTTATTTTCCCTTTTTTTGTGAGGAAAAAATATTAGAAAGGTTGTCAGATCTTCGAGCACAGCAAAATTCTCAGAGGTGGTTTGAACAATGGAGCCCAGCAGCAAGTATTGGGGGAGGGGGGAGGGAGAGAAAGAAAGAGCACAATAAAATTTAGAGGTTCCCCAGAGCTCTGCTCCTGTGAGCTCCCGCCCAAAATGAGGCCTGCCCCAAGCTGCTATCTCACTATGGGGAATTTGAGTTGAGTTGAAGAAACCTCAACCAAATTTATCTGCATGAGTTGTATAAGCTGGACTTTAGAACCAATGTACGGATGTTACTGGGATCAGCTGGAAAGCGTAAAAACCCACAACAGGAGCCTGCTCGTGTGAGCAGTGTAACATCTGGCACCGGGACATTTCAAACTCTGCTGAGGCGTGATTAGAAAAACTGCAGCAAGCATCTTTCCTCTCATAATGGAAGGAGCTGCTGCAATCTCCTTCCTCCGGAGGTTAATTTGCACGTGCAGAACCAAGCAGAGTATTTTAAACATAGGAGCACTTCTGGATTTACTGAGAGAGAATATCATTTTTTTTAAAAGAGCAACTTTTTCACCCTTACTTGAATTTCTAAACCTCACTGATTAAGAGAGATGGGTGAGAGAATAGCAGATTGCCTCAGGCCACCCAGTGAGTTAATGGCTGATGTGAAATGTGAATCAGGGAGGCATTTCACAGGGGGATTCCCCCCCCCCACTGTCAGCCACTGTGTATTTCACTCACTCACTCACTCTTTACCTCTCTTTCAAGCACTATACCGGTCTTTCCCAACTGTTTCCCCATGTCCAAAAGCATTAGTCTACTAGAAGTCCTCTCAGAAGTAGGGGGCTTGCTTTCTGTAGATCATTGGTACTTTTAGGCCTAGTTTGAGGGACAGGCCCCCAATAAATGACCCCATCTCAGATGACCACCAAATGGCCCCTGCAGGAGGCAGAGCCATTCACAATATGGCTGCCAAACAAGGCAGAGCCAAGTGTAGGGTAGAAGAGGGGCAGTTGTAAAAGCATGCTGGGAAAGAGGTGTGAGACAGAATTAAACAACTACTGCCATGGCAGTTGCTACTGAAACCATAGATCCAGAGGAATTAGATGTGTTCGTCTGTTGCAAAATAGTGAAGAGTCCAGTAGCACCTCTAAGACTAATAAATCTTATTGTAGCACAAGCTTTCAACAAACGCATCAGATGCTGAAACCATGCTATTTTGACCTGCACAGCCAATCAGATCTTCACTGACCAATCAGAAGCCTTGCTGGGTAAGAGCCCCAACCATTTTCTATAAATACTTAGAGGCTGCCAAGAAAGGCATTGGTGGGGATGGCAGGATTAGGATCTGAGGAGGCCTAGGTTTAAATCCCTCCTCTCTATGGAACTCCCTCAGTGTTGGGCCAGTTGCTCTCACTCAGGATAATCTACTCACAGCGTGGTTGTTGTGAGGAGATAATGGAGAATGGGAGAAAACCATGTAAGTTGCCTGGAGCTCCTTGCAGGAAAGGCAAGATAAAACCACACCAAACAAACAAACAAGTATGGTGTTGTCCACATCAAATTCCCTATCTGTGTCCAAAAATTCAACACTATACAGTCAAGCAGCATTCTTCAAAATGAAGTTGTTCATGTTGGAGTGAATGACACAGCATGCCTGGACACAGGGGGGGGGGGGCGCTACATCACTCTGAGTGTGTGTATAGGTGTTATCTGCTTGAATGAGATGCCTCACTTTGTCTTGACCTGGGAGTTGCCCTCTGACTCCTCCTCTCTCCATGCACTTTGTCTTCTCCCTCTCCCTCTTTTGACATGGCCTTCCATGGAGACACATGTCTCTGCAGGTCTCTCCTGTAAAGGCAAAGCCCTCATACTCCCACACATATAATGCAGGATAAGCTGGCCATTTGTGACAGGGAAAGTATTCTCTTGATTAGTCTTTTTTCTCTTATTTATTTATTTATTTGACTTGTATCCTGACCTCCCTGTCGATGTAGGCTCAGGGTGGCTCACATTAAGAGGTCATAAGACCAATATTAATAGATAAAAGATAAAAACACATCACAAATAAAAACATAAATCATAAACTGTATTTTTTACTCTGACCTGCGTTCCATACTCACTGACCCGTTTGACTGAGCAAACAGCGAAGCCCAACAAATATAAAATTGTCTTCTTGTTGTCAACTTGGAACCAAATACTTAAATAATTGAAATTGTAACTGGTAATTGAAATTATTGCAAATTGAATAATTAACTGGTAATTGAAATTGTTGCAAATTTTTATATCTAGACTCTAGGAGGCGCTTAATGTATTTGCAAATTGCCGTTTGATGGATGGATTGGTTCCCTGTTATGATTGCTATCATGCCGATATAGGTTATTGTATTGTATTGTATACAAAACAATTACGTAAAACAATGGTAGGTGCTATTTGATCTCACATTAAAATATATTGATGTATTGATGATGGCGGATACTACCAACTCCATCGGTGTTAAAATTTTATTATTTAAGTATTTCTGCTGGATGTCCTACAAGAAAAACGATCCCCAGTCACAATATGATGTTCGAGGTGGGTGACTGCAATCTGAATGTGGTCTGGATCTACTTGAATGAATGTTAGTTTACCTTTTTTGCAATATACTTCTTGGGAGATTTATTTACTGCACTCCATGTCACACTTCTATGACTGGTAGGGCTGCGAATTCAAAGTTGTGGGCAGGGGATTTTTTGGTTTGGAGGCCTTCCTCCTGCTTCAGGGTTATCACAAAGCAGGGGTGGGGTTGAATGCCAGCTGACCATTCCATTATACCCTGTGGAGACTAGTCCCCACAGGGTATAACACAGAATCAATCTGTGGGTATCTGGGGAGGGCTGTTCAACATAGCATCTGGTGCCTCTCCTTAAAAAACAAACAAACCATAAGTTTTAAAAAGATTGGACCAGGGAGTCCAATTCTATGAGCACCAAAAGAAGGTGCCCCCTTCTTCACTATTTCCAATGAAGGGAAGGCATTTTAAAGGAGTATGGTCCCTTTAGATGTGATGGCCTACAGTCCCTTTGAAATTCAATTGCACTTGTCACAACCTTGATCCTGCCTCCACCCACAAAGTATCCTGGCTCCACCCCCAAAGTCCCCAAATACTTCCCAAGTCAGACATGGCAACTGTAATGACTGCTAAATTAATCAAATACCTCAATAATTCATTGTATCGATCTGCCCTTTTTACAGAATTCCAGGAGGGTTTGTGCCATGGAGTTTCAGGCTATTTAAGGCAGGTGTGATAGCCCAGCCAAAACAAAGGTGAGCTTGAGCGTTATCATTTCACGTGTGTTATTGTGACCCATTTTCCACCAGAAAGAGGAAAGCTGGTTCCTAGCTGTCACCCTTTTCCCGAAACAGCTCCTTTGGCTTACTGGTTGTATGCCAGGCAGCCATAATTAATAATAATTAACAATGACTTACTATCATCATTATCATCATTAACGGTAATTATCTTGGCAAATTGTTGTTATTATGACTGCTTGTGTCACTTTCCTTTCAGAGAGCCGCGCTGCAGTGTCACGTGGGTTAAGGACCCTTCAGTTCAATTGCGGTTCAGCTCTTCCTGATCATATTTCTTCAGGCAGTGTATTGGGAAGGTTTCCACACTGGCATGCTCTCCCACACTTACAAGAAACAACCCGTCTCGCACACAGCAAAATGACATTTCAAGAAAAGGGCTACTCCAGACCTTTCTCCTTCATCTGCTATGGCAAGAGGTTGTTAACATGGAGGGATTGTCAAAAATGTAGTTCTCCAGCCTACCGCCTGAAGTGGTAAATTCCAGGACAGGTTTTGTCATTTGATTCTACTGAATTGTAGCCTTATTATGCCAGACCTCATCCTGTCTCTGAAGTGGTAGCTTACATAGCATCAGGGCTTTTTTTGAGCAGGAAAGCTCAGGAACACAGTTCCAGATGGCTTGCTGTCAGGGGGTGTGGTCTAATAGTAAAATGAGTTCCTGCCAATGTTTCCTCTAAGCTGTGGAATCTTGTGAGCAAAATTTCTATTTTGTGAGCTGCTGGCACTAAAGTTGTGAGCTACTCCATAAATTAGTTTGCTCTGGGGCCATCCTTCCTGAGCTAATGTGTGATCTGGAGGCTGAAAAACTGTGAGTTCACAGTAACTCAGCTTAGAGGGAAAACCAGGTTGCTTACCTGTAACTGATGATCTTCGAGTGGTCATCTGTGCATTCACACCCTTGGGATTCCAGGCACCTGCGCTGGCTCTAAACGGTACTGAAAAAGCTCTATAGTAGATCTTTGTGTCCCGACCACTGGGCATGTTCACGGACACAATTGTGCATGCCCAGTAGGCGGGGCAGCAAGATCCCGCCAGTTTCCTTCTGACCACTGAAGCAACTCCAATAAACCTCTGAAGAACTGCCAGCGAAGGGGAGGAAGGACGAATGCACAGATCTGTGAATGCACAGATGACCACTTGAAGATCATCAGTTACAGGTAAGCAACCTGTTTATCTTCTTCGTGGTCTCTGTGCATCACACCCTTGGGAAAATAGCAAGCTAAAGTTTACCTGGAGGAGGGAGCTGGCACTAGACGACTGCAGCCTGAAGCATGGCACTCCCCACAAGCATGCGGTCCGTCACACGCATCTAAGGCATAATGCTTCACAAAGGTATCCGGGGTTGCCCAAGAAGCTGCTCTGCAAATGTCTGTAAGGTGCACCCTCTTGAGGAAAGCAGTGGACATAGCCAACACACGTGTAGAATGAGCTCTAGGAAGTCCTGGCAAAGGGCGTTTTGCTTGCAGATACGCTAACATAATAGTCTCTACAATCCATTTCGACAGTCTCTGGGAGGAGACCTGCTTTCCCTTAGAGGGACCAGAATAGCACACAAACTGGCTGGATGTCAAACGAAACTCCTTAGTTCTATGAAGGTAGAACAACAAAGCGCGCTTAACGTCAAGCGTATGCAGAGCTCTTTGTTCCTGACCCTGCGGGGAAGGAAAAAAGGCCGGTAATAAAGTCTCAGAATGTAGATGGAACTCTGACATCACCTTGGGCAAAAAACAAATGTCGGGAGCAATGGCGACCCCTTGATCACGAAAACGCAGGTACGGAGGGTCTGATCTGAAGGCTGAGAGCTCACCAACTCTCTTAGCATAAGTCCTCTGAGAACCAAGGAAAAATCCCAAGCAGGGACTATGTGACAGGTGGGTGGATGCAGACGAAAAAGACCCTTTAGGAAACGCTTAGTTTCTGGGTAAGAAAACACAGTATAGCCCTCAACTTGGGCGTGATGCGCAGATATCGATGCCAGGTACACCTTGATGGATGAGTATGAAAGACCAGAGTCCAGCAAGTGCAACAGAAACGAAAAAATTGTGCAAAGACTAGTCTGATCTGGAGAGAGCTGAGAAGAAACTACAAATGAGGCTAAACGTTTCCATTTCAGACTATAGGACCTTCTGGTAGATGGCTTTCTACTGTTTAGCAAAACAAAGTAAATGCTATCAGAAACAGGAGCTAAGCAATGAGCCAAGCTGTCAGTTTCAAATGAGGGACGTCGTGATGGTATGTCCTTCTCCTGTTGGTGAGGAGAAGATCCGGCTCCTTCAGGAGATGATAAACCCGTCTTTGAGATAGATGAAGGAGAAGCGGAAACCACAACTGTCGGGGCCACCATGGAGCTATCAAAATGCAGCTGGGCTGTTCCCTCTCTATCTTGACCAGCACCTTGGTTAGCAAAGGGATGAGCGTGAACATATACAGGAAGCTGTGAGACCAATCGAGAAGGAGGCCATCACCCTCCGATAGACGATCCAGGCCCCCCTGAGAACAAAAGCGATGACATTTGCTGTTGTAACGTGTGGCAAAAACGTCCATCTCTGGGTGGCCCCAGCTTTGGAATACAGGTCTGAGATAAATTGGGTTCAATTCCCACTCGTGTAACTGTGTTCCCCCTCTGCTCAGATAATCTGCCTGAACGTTTAGGGCTCCCGGAATGTGAACAGCAAAAAAGGATATTCCCTGATTCAGGCACCAGAGCCAAATGCTTATTGCAAGGCGACACAGACTCCTTGACACCGTGCCTCCCTGAGGATTGATATATGCCACAGTCGTCGTATTGTCCGTCAATATTGAGATGGATTTTCCTCTCACTAGAGGGAGAAAGGACTGAAGAGCAAACCAAATTGCCATCAGTTCCAGATAGTTGATGTGATTGGCCCGATGCAGCAAGTCCCAAGTGGCTCCCACAGTTAGGCCTCTGAGGTGGGCTTCCCAACCCAGGAGAGAGGCATTGGCCGTCAACGTCTCCGTGGGAGGAGGTAGGCAAAACGGAACACCTTCTAGAAGAATGGGAAGATTCCCCCACCAAAGGAGGGAGTTTATGATTGATTGCGGCAGTGTGAGCATGCGTGAGGGAGAATGACGAGAAGGTTTGAACACTCTGAGAAACCATAACTGGAGAGGTCTCATATGCAGCTTTGCAAGAAATATGACCGCAGTTGTAGCTGCCATAAGCCCCAAAAGCTTTTGAATAGAATGGGCGGAGGCTCTTCCCAAGGTCCCAATGCGGCCTGCCATGGTTGATAAAGTCTGGGCCCTTGGACCCGGGAGGAATGCTCTGCAGACAGTGGAGTCGATGAGGGCCCTGATGAAAGGGACTCTTTGGCAGGGTACCAGATTGGATTGCGGGAGGTTCATGCAGAGGCCTAGCAACGCTAACGTCTTCAGCGTTATATGGATGTGATGCAACAGCAGGGAGCTGGAGTTGGCCACCAACAGCAAATCGTCTATATAGGGGAAAACAGTGACCCCTAAGAGGCAGAGGTGAGCTGCCACTACCACCATGGCCTTGGTAAAAACTCTGGGGGCTGTGGACAAGTCAAATGGAAGGGCGGTATATTGGTAGTGGTCTGTATCCACTGCAAAACGGAGATATTGACGGTGCCCCTGACGAATGGACAGGTGAAAATACGCATCCTTGAGATCGATGGTAGCCATCCAAGAGTTCTCCTCCAATAGTGGAAGGATTTGAAACAATGTAGTCATCCTGAACTTCTTGGAGACAATACAAGTGTTCAAACCCCGGAGGTCCATAATAGGCCGAAGGCCACCATCCTTCTTTGGAACGATGAAATAACAGGAGTAGAACCCATGTCCGTGAACAGCATGAGGGACAGGTTCGATGGCTCCCTTCTTTAGGAGAGATTGGACTTCGGTCTTTAGGGCCTCTGAGGGAGGTGTAATGATGACATGTGGGATGGGTGGTGACTCTTGGAACTCGATCGCGTACCCTTGAGCGATGATTGTAAGACCCCAGGAGTCTGTTGTAATATTCTCCCAGGCATGGAAAAAAGAAGATAGCTGAGTGCTTCCAGGGATGGAAGTGGGTGCTAGAAAGTCCGGTATTACAGCAACGGGGGAGTCAAAGACTCTGCTTGGGGTTGGCAGGTTGTTTTGAACGGGATTGTCGAAATTGTCCTTGAAATTTCTGCTTCACTGGGAACGATTTCCCTTGTTGAGAATGGGATCTGTTCCGTCAGGGTTGATCAGGGGAGGAATGGCTCTGAGATCTACGAGACCACGGACAAGAGTATGGCTTCTGTCTGAAGGAACGTGTGGAGGAAGAAGCACTCAAGGTATGAGAAGCCTTGGTTCTCTTATTCAGGTCCTGTAAGGTGGTATCAGTTGAGGAATGGAATAGACCCGAACCGTCGAACGGAAGGTCCTCAATTGCAGACCTTGTATCGTGGTTGAAAGTGGTAGACCTAAGCCATGCGTGCCTACGGAGGGCAACAGCAGAAGACAGCATTTTGGCAAAGCTGCATGCTTAGAGTAGTTGAACTGTTGCTTTGCTACCAACATGCCTTCCTTCTGGATCTTTTGCAGGGTACGGTGATGCTCTTCCGGAAGATGCTGGAGGACAGTAGAGACCTGATCCCATAGAGCAAACTGATAATGGCCCAAGCAAGCAAGGTAATTGGTGGTCTTGATCCCTAGTGACGCAGAGGCATAAAACTTTCTACCAAACGTGTCTATCTTCTTCCCCTCTTTATCAGGAGGAGAGGATGCGCAATGCTTGCCCTTGGACGAAGATGTAACCACTAGGGAATTAGACTTAGGATGGTTAAATAAGAATTTTTCCTGAATCTTGTACATGTGGTCTAGGCATTTAGTAGAGGCTGCAAGGAAGGCTGGCTTCTCCCAGGGACCTTTGACTGTTTGCAACAGGACGTTGGTAAGGGGAAGGGCAATAGCGGTGGAAACATCATGCTGCACGATGTCAAAAACCAAGTAATCGACCTTGGGCTGGGTTTGTTGAGCCGACAGACCTAGAGAGGTCGCCATACATTTAATTAAGTCTCCATAGGATTTCAGGTCTTCCGAAGGAGAAATCGGAGCATCATCAGTCACTGGCGTCGATGGCGTAGGCTTAGAATGATGTTGATCAAAGTCGGCGCTGATCGAGCCAGCCGACTCCTTGGCGTCCGAGGACTCTGGTTTGGATGGGTCAAGTTGTGTAAGGATCGGTGTAGCCGGGTGTTTCAATACCGATGCCGATATCGGTTTAGACAATTTAGGGTCCTCCCGGCGTCAATCAGCAGAGTAGTAAGCCGAACACCGATCCCAGTCTGGCAGGTCCCGAGGGTAAAGCCAGGAGTAGGGCGGATGATAGGGCTGAAAAGGATAGCCCTGTCTGTGCTCCCAGGGTGGAAGGGCACTATGGTACCACTGGTACCTGTCATCATCACACCATGGACGATCTCTTCGGTCCGGAGAGGTCGGTTTTTCCCTACGAATGGACGAGAGGAACCTTCGGGGTTGAGACGGGGAATCATCCTTGCTCCCTCACGCCGATCCCGACGAACGCTGCGTGAGATCGATCTGCTCCACATCAGAGTCGGAGATGTGAGCTGACGGCGAAGAGGATCTATGGGGCGCAGGGTCCTTTCAACGCGGAGAAACCATGATCTTGGGAGGTACTAGTCTCGGTGGCGAGAGATCAGGTAGCGTTGTAGACAGCATCAGCTGAACCCTTTCAAGGGAGGCCTCTGATGGAGTTGGGAAGGTGCGCTCCCCTGCCGCAGATGACTTGTGCTTCTTCGAAAATTTGTGCTCCTTCTCCCGCTTGCGTTTAGGCGAAGCTTTAGAGCCATGTGTGTTAGTCTTTGGTGTTGACGTCAGATCGGCCTTCTGGACGGGTGGCGTCTTGGCCATCGTCGGGGTGGAAGTCGACGCCGATTGGTCCGAAGACCCCAGTGCTGAAATGCATTCCATTGGCTGAGAAGCTAGAGCCGATTGAAGCAATGCCACCTGGAGCCGCGGGGCTCGGGTTTTCCTGGTTTGCTTACTAAATTTTAAGTAGTGACCACAGGAATCGGTGCAGTGCCCCTCTCCCAAACACAGCAGACAAAGGGAGTGACCGTCGGTTGGGGCGAGCTTACTACCACACTTGAGGCACCGTTTGAAAAACCCCCACATAGACAGAAGTCCTACTGACCGGAGGCTGAGGGCCCACCGGTGGAAGAAAGAGGGGGGGGGGCGAAGCCCGGACTCACGGAGACACGAGGATAACTTCTTCTTTTTTGTAGAACACGACGAGGAGAAAACAAGAGAGGAACTGGAACAGTGAAGTAGCTAATAATTTTTCCAGCAACCGGAGAGCCGAAGGTAAGTCCAAACAGCGCGGCGGTCAGAAAAAAACTGGTGGGATCTTGCTGCCCCGCCTACTGGGCATGCGCGGTTGTGTCCGTGAGCATGCCCAGTGGTCGGGACACAAAGATCTACTATAGAGCTTTTTCAGTACCGGTTAGAGCCAGCACAGGCACCTGGAATCTCAAGGGTGTGATGCACAGAGACCACAAAGAAGATCACTGGTTCCTGCTGGGCTTTTTCTACAAAAAAGCCCTGTGTGAAACAATGGGGACATCAGTGGGTATGGCCTAATATGCAAATACTTTCCTGTTGGGATATATATATATAAAGCCCTGCATAGCACAGGTGGAAAAACTCTCCCTTGTTGGATCTCAGACAGAGAGATTGTTTCTGTCAGGATTCATATGTGGTTGTTACACATATGAATCCTGACAGAAACAAATCCTATACCTGTAGGTTCTTGACTAGCTTCCTAGCCATTTCTCCCATCTTCCTCAGTTTGTAGTAGGGGTGCCAGTTCTGGGTTGGGAAAGACTTGGAGATTTTGTGTGTGAAGCTTGGCGAGGGTAGAGTTTGGAGAGGGGAGGGACTTCAGCAGGATATGATGACATGGAGTTCTCCTCCCCCCCCTGCTCCCCGCCCCCGCCAGCAGCCACTTTCTCCAGGTAGTTAATTTTGGTTGTCTGGAGATCAATTATAATAGCCAGAGATCTCCAGATGCTACCTGGAGATTGACAACTGCAACCCTGATGGGGTGTTTTTTTTTTTTTTTGCATCAATGATCTCAGAAGCTTCGGATGAACCTTAAAGGCCCAGATGCTGTTTTCAAGTTAAGATGTGAAATCATCAGAAGAACTTGTGCAAATTTCATCCTTTTCTTTTCTGAATAACCATAATAGGCTAAACTACCTGCAATTTCACAATCAGATTCCCTGATAGTTAGTTTAGTCTTAAAAACTACATACTGGGGGCAAGGTGTTGGTTTGGTCTCCAGCACTGGATTGCCAATTTTGGTTTGGGAAATTCCTGGTGATTTGGAGGCGGAACCTGGAGGGTGGGCTTTGGATAGGGGAGGGACAGGGCTTTTTTTGTAGCAGGAACTCCTTTGCATATTACACCACACCCTCCTGATGTAGCCAATCCTCCTGGAGCTTACAGGGCTCTAATTCCAAGGCCTACTGTAAGCTCTTGGAGAAATGGCTACATCAGGGGGTGTGGCCTAATATGCAAAGGAGTTCCTGCTACAAAAAAAAACCCCTGGGGAGGAACCTCAATCAGGTGTAATGCCATAGAGTCCAAAGCAATCACTTTCTCCAGGGAAGGGGAACTGACCTCTGTTGTCTGGAGATGAGTTGTAATTCTACAAGAACTCCATGCACCGCTTCAAAGTTGGTAGCCCTAAGTCTTGGGGTTCTTTGACCAGTTCAAATGCTGTCAATTCTGCAAAGTAATCTATTCAGTTGAAGGGTGCAATGGAACTAGAACCAAGCTATAACCAACGCAATGCATGTATGGCCACAGACAAGGATGCAGATGGCTTACATATTTGCCTGAACTTGGAAACATACACAGATCTCTAGCAGCTGGACAGAAAGCACTGTGGGTCATTTAGCGTATCGGGGAAGAGACTGTCTTTTTTGCTGAGGATTTATGAACACAGGCAAGCGGTCCTTAGTGAATGCAAAGGGTGAGCAGAATTATGCAGAACATAGTGAAACAACACACAGTTAGAACACTGTGACTTAGGGAGAAAGCCAGGGAATCCTAAAGCAGAAGGCTTATCTGCCACAGAAAGAACTGTCTGTTCAGAGGAAGAAGACAGGCAGGGATTAGGTTGACAGGCAGAGAAATGGATTTATGGGCCATTTAAAAAATGGCAGGGAACCAGAATAAGATTTTTAGCCAGAGCTGATCTTAATTTTTCACTGCCCAAGGCAAATACTTCCATCCCGACCAATTTGCTTGAGTGTCATGGCTAGACTCAGCAACGTAGCTCCTGAACCTGCCTCACTCGTATGACCTTGGACCAGGGGTGGCCAAACTGTGGCTCAGAAGTCACATGTGACTCTTTCACACATTTTGTGAGGCTCTCAGGACCCCCACCACCCTGTCAGATGGCTTGGAGAAGGCATTTGTCTCTTTAAATCACTTCTCCAAGCCAAGTCAGCTGGTGGCTTGGAGAATGCATTTAAAGTTAAAGTTGCTTTCTTTCTGCCTTTCCCTCCCTTCCTCTCTTGTGGCTCTTAAACATCTGATCTCTCTTTCTTTCTTTCTTTCTTTCTTTCTTTCTTTCTTTCTTTCTTTCTTTCTTTCTTTCTTTCTTTCTTTCATTCTTTCTTTCTTTTTATAGCCCGCCCTTCCCAAATGGGCTCTGAGCGGATAACAACAATCAATTAATACAAAGTTAAAATCAAATTCATATACTAAAACAATATGACAGTCTAAAAACAAACTCTAATTCTGCAGTTGGTGGTATCAGTTGCCTCCACTCCTCCCATAAATCCCCAGCTGGTATAAAATAGATGACTCAACAGAGTTATTGCAATGGGGTCCCTGCAGCAGGGAAGCCACAGATTAACAAAATGTCCACCACCTCAGTCGAATGCTTTGTGGAACAGGTCTGTCTTACAGGCCCTGCGGAACTGCAACAGTCCCTATTCTATGTGGCTCTTACGTTAAGCAAGCTTGGCCACCCTTGCCTTGGACCATCTCTTGGACTTCGACTTCGTGAACCTCTGGACTGTGAATGACCCTTGGACCTCCTGGCTACACAATCTGGACAACCCCGCTGGTAATGAATCTCTGACTTGTGATTATTCAGACTGACTCTGTTGTATGGCTCTGCTCATATCCGGCTCGCCTTTCTGACCTGCCTTATAACACTTGGGCTGTATGCACACATGCAGTGGAATGAGATTGTGAAAGAGAGAACAGAATGTACCCCTTCAGATTTAGGGTTGGCAAATCCAGGTTAAGAAATCCCTGGGGATTTGGGGGTGGACCCTGATTTGTGGAGAATCTCAGCAGGGTATAACATCATAGAATCCATATAATATCATAGAGTCCACTCTCCAAAGCAGCCATTTTATCCAGAGGAAATTATCTCTGTAGTCTGGAGATCAGGTGTGATTCTGGGGGCTTCACCTGGAGGCTGACAGCGCTAGTTGCCTTCCTGCCTTTTAAAACAGACACCTGCCAGTAACCATCCCATCCCCAGCAAAAAAAAGAGACACAAACGAAACAAAAACCCTAAAACAAACACCCTAGCACATCAGGGACAGGATTCTAGGCCACAGTTTTACATTCTATTTTTGGCTTCTAGGTGCAGAATAGAAAGCTGCAGTACTGCAGTCCAAGCTTTGCTTACAACCTGAGCTTGATCCCGGTGGAAGCTGGGTTCGGGCAGCTGGCTCAAGGCCGACTCAGCCTTCCATCCTTCCAAGGTTGGTAAAATGAGTACTAAGCTTGCTGGGGGTAAAGTGTAGATAACTCGGGAAGGCAATGGCAAACCACCCCGTAAAAAGCCTGCCAAGAAAATGTCCTGATGTGACGTCAGCCCATGGGTTGGTAACAACCCGGTGCTTGTACAGGATTACCTTTACAGACAGGTTCCCCTCCCCTTAAATGTGAGCAAAGAGAGCATGGTGGGAATAGGACAGGAAATGCTGTCTCTAGGTGGTCTGGGAAACAGTTGGAAATTTTGGGGGTGGAGTCTGTGGAGGGTGGGGTTTGGGGATAACAGGGACTTCAGCAGAGTATAATTCCATTGAGTCCACTTCCCAAAGCAGTCATTTCCTCCAGGGGAATTAACCTCTGTTGTCTGGAGACCTGTGATTATGGTTGCCAGGTCTGTGTTGGAAAATACCTGGAGACTTTGGGGGTGGATCTAGGACAGGGTGAGGTTTGGGGAGAGGAGGGGCCTCAGCATGGTACAATGCCACAGAGTCCACCCTCCAAAGCAGCCATTTTCTTCACGGGAGCTGATCTCTGCCAGCTGGAGATCAGTTGTAAAAGCAGGACATCTCCAGGCCCCACCTGGAGGCTGGCAACTCTATGGTAATTCCAAGTGATCTCTAGCTACCACATGGAGGCTGGCAGCCTTGGGAGCTAGAATGACAGCAATTTCTCATTCAGAATCCATTTTATTAAAGGTGCCGATAATCTGGCAAGACTGCAAGATGGCAGCCCTAACTCATCTTCTCCTTTGTTGCTGTCACCCTCCTTGCAGCTGATTGGTTTCCTCCTGCTGTGCTGGTAGAGAATCACCAAAGGGTGATTAACATGTGGCATTCACTGCCACAGGAGGTGGCGGCGGCTACAAGCATAGCCAGCTTCAAGAGGGGATTGGATAAAAATATGGAGCCAGAGGTCCATCAGTGGCTATTAGCCACAGTTTGTGTGTGTATATTTTGGCCACTGTGTGATACAGAGTGTTGGACTGGATGGGTCATTGGCCTGATCCAACATGGCTTCTCTTATGTTCTTATGTAGGATGGCGATGACTGTAGGGTAGCGCCATCTTGAGTAACATGATGGCTGCCCATGCAACCACTTTGAGAAACCAGCCAGCATCATCTTGGAGTTGCCTTTCACCTCTGTAGTTGTGGCAGCAGATAGCCATAGTGAAATGAGGTTCCAGAATGGTCATATCAGGCAAAAATGGCTCCCCTGTATTCCCTATATTTGTAACCTGAGGTGAGCTCCTTGCCCAGTGCTGGATTAAACCCTGTGGAGGCCCCTAGGCAGTCAACATCTCGCTCCCCCCTCACAAGTGCCCATCCCACCACCTGCGGCCCCCACTGCAGCCTGCAGGCACCTTCTCAAAAGCCCCTTTGACAAAGCTGTGGGGGAGAGGCAGAGAGAGGCAAACTTGGCTATGACACCAGCAGCAGCCGTACCAGGCAAGTTGGGCAAACAGCGGCTCAGTTACTGGCTGTGTGTGCAGGCTGGAAGGGCTGCAAGCAGGGGGGGAAATGGGAGGGGAAGCTGGCCCAAGGCCCCTAAAGGCGTGAGGGCCCATAAACGAGTGCCTACTTGGCCTAATTGTTAATCCAGCCCTGTCTTTGCCCCCCATTGTGTCAAGTGTTACATCCTCTTCTGGGGTTTCAGAAGCTTAGAGTTATCTTGTGTCCCCTGCATTCTGGGCTTCTACATATGCCTCTCACAGAAAGAATGTTAAAAAGAGCTCGTTTGGATCAAAGCACTGGTCCATTTAATATAGCCCACCATGGCCAGCCAGTTGCCCCAGAGAGCCAACAAACAGGGCTCAGAGGCCAAAATGTTCCCTCTGAAGTCACCTCTTAGCACTGAGATTCAGAGGTTTGCTGCCTGTGGATGTGGAGATTTTCTTTAGTAAAGATGATTTCCTGTTCCCTGCCTTTAATCTATTGCCCACCAACCCTAGCCAGGGGGGACCTGGCAACCCTAACTCCATGCATAATTTTATAAACCTTGATTGCATTCCCCCTTCCCAGTCTTTTTTCCTGAACTGAAAAGCCCCAGGAAGTGAGGAGGGAGGCCTCACTCCATCTTTTTGCTGCTTGCCTCTCTGAGTATGGTCACCTGACGTGTGGGTGGAAATCCATCATAAATGCAGGGCTTTTTTGGGCAGAAAAAGCCCAGCAGGAACTCATTTTCATATTAGGCCACACCCCCTGACACCAAGCCAGCCGGAACTTCGTTCCTGCTCAAAAAAACCCCCTGCATAGATGTTTACCAACCGGGCTCTTTGCTGAAGAAAGCAGGGTGGTCAGCCCTTGGTGGTTGTTTCTGAAGTCACAGATCAGTCAATATATCAGTTCCCAAAATAATGGTGGAGGGGGGAAGAGAGCCTGCACTCAGCAGCAGCCCATAATCTTTTCCCAAGGTTAATCCATATTTAATTTAATTTTTTATTTTATCGATTTAGTTCATTTCTTCGCCGCCTCTCCATAAAAGCTGGCCTCAGCAGAAAAGACAGTGGCTTGCAACAGGCATAGAGTTGCCGGCCTCCAGCTGGTGGCTAGAGATCCCCCCACTATTACAACTGCTCTCCAGGCAACAAAGATCAATTCACCTGGAGAAAATGTCCTCTTTGGAAGATGTATTCCATGGCATTGAAGTCCTTTTCCTCCCCAAACTCTGTCATCTTCCAGCTCTGCTCCCAAAAGCTCCAAGTATTTCCCAACCGGGAGCTGGCAACCCTAGACAGGTAGGCCTTCTGAAGTTGATGCCCTGCAAACAGGTCAGATCAGAAGCTGCCCACAGCATTCTCTGTTGTGACCCCCACGCACAGGTTTGCCAGGTGCCCACTGTTGTTCTGGTGAGCAGCAAGAAGAAAACTGAGGGAAGGAGGGAGACATTGCTACTGCTGATTTGACATTACTTCCAGGTGAAGGCCCAGAAATTACATCACTCCCTCCTTAACAGGAACAGACTAAATCTCTATAGCATTTACCATAGTGTTTTGAAGATTCCTAGAGCGTCACTGGGGGCACTTCTCTCTCATGCCACGCCTCCAAACACCTCCCAGAGAGTGACGGCATGGCCCAGCATCCCTATGCCAGATCAGGGGTCAGGAAGAGGACAAGAAGGCTTCTATATTTTTATCATTCTGCACGATATGGACAGCCTTTCTTATAAAGTAATTTTTAATATGAGTAATTTTTAATATTTGTGGAAATAGGTAGTTTAATTGTACTTATTATTAGTTTATCATGTTCACTGTATTTGTTGCATTTATAATTTTGTAATTCACCTTGAGTCTCCAAGAAAAGCATAGCATAATAGGGTTGCCAACCTCCAGGTGGCACCTGGAGACCTGCCATTACAACTGATCTCCAGACCAAGATCAGCTCCCCTGTATAAAATGGTTGCTTTGGAGTGTTATACCTTGCTGAGGTCCCTCCCTCCCCCAAACCCCGCCCTCCCAGGCTCCACCCCCCAAATCTCCAGGAATTCCACAATCCAGAGCTGGCAACTCCGTAAATCAAATAAACAAACAAATAAAACCATGACACATTCAGTCAATTATAAATAACAACCAGTTATAAACTGAAACAATCAAACACAAAAACATCTAACAATGGACCAAAAAAGTAACAAAACCCAGCATAAACAGAAAAAAGACAACAGCAAAAAAAGCTGCTTCACTCAATCATAGAACCATAGAGTTGGAAGGGACCTTCAGGGTCATCAGCACAATGCAGGAAATTCACAACTACCTCCCCCCACCCCACAGTGACCCCGCTCCATGCTCAGAAGATGGCAAAAATCAACAAAACAATAGAACTATAGAATGAGGCCAGCCAGGGGTCATTTTGTAGAAAAATTGGTGGTGGAGCTCATTAGCATAACTCATTAGCATATGCCCCCACACCAGCCAAAAGCAACCCGATGCAAGAAAGGAGAGCCCTGGGCGAGCGAGGCCTGCTTGGACTGGCTAGAGATCCAGCCAGCCCAAGCAGTCCTTGCTCACCTGCGACTCTCCTTGGCTGCCCCCTCCAGTCAAAAGGCCAGCAAGCCACTCGCCACCCAGAATCACATCAGAAGTGGAGAAAGGGTGGCATGGGCTTCTCAAAGGGTTAATGAGGGTTCCTGGGGGCATGGCAAAGCCCCTGGTGGCTGGCTGGCTGCTACCCACTCTCCTAATCCAGGGATTGTTATGCAGCTGCACCTACTATTCAATGGGCAAGGTAGGTGTGAAGGAGGAGGGGGGACATCAGAAACGTTCAGGAGCTGTGCTTCTGTGAGCTCCTGCTGAATTCAAGGCCTGAGGCCAGTGTCCCTCCTCAGGACTCAGCCAGAGGGGAGGGAGGCTGCCCCCTCCCCCCCCCGCCACCATCACACCTGCGTCGGCAGACAACCCAGACAAGCCCCGCCAGCGAAAGACCCTCCCGGCAGGCACCGGGGACGCCCGCGACACCCCCACTCACCTCCCTGCGGCCCGAGGAACCTGGAGGATCGTGCGGCGGCCGTGCTAGACCCCAAGGCCACCCGATGTGGAAGGAACCGACCAGCCCCCAGGGAGGAGCTGGGGCCAGCCAGCAATGAGCCTGCGAGGCCTGGCCTGAGCCACGGCAGCGGCCCCACAGCCCAGCCCACCAGATGGCCGGCACGTGAGCTGGAGGAAGGCCTCACCTGAGGGCACCCGGGCTCAGCGTTGGGGCTTATGAAGAGGGGCAGGGCCAGCCTGGGGAGGGGGCAGGAGGGAAGGGGTGGGGCTCCCAGAGGAATAAAAGGAAGCCGCACTGACGGGTCAGGGAGGAAAGATGGTGGATGTGAAAAGAGGGCTGCCCGCTCAGAAAGAAGGAGCCCTAAAACACCACCAGGGATAGGAGGCTGGGTGATGTAATCCCACCGCTATCCAATTCTGAGATCTCCACAGCTGGCTTCGAGTGTCCACCGAGAGGGCTGGCCACCAGGGGACCCCCCAGGGGGCAACAGGGGCATGACACCAGTTATATAAAAAGCTAAAAATATATATACAGGCAGGCATCGATTGCCTCTCTGCTCTCAATAAGCGACACAAAGGCATCACTTGCAGAAAATTCCTCAAAGCTCTCCTTTGTCGATCATTAGGGATTGCCAGTTCCAGGTTGGGAAATACCTGGAGAGTTTGGGAGTGAAGCCTGAGCAGGGGAGGGGAGGGACATTGATGGAGCATAATTCCATAGAGTCCCATCTTCCAAAGTGGCCATTTTCTCCTGGAGGTGTGTTGTAATCCCAGGAGACCTCCAGCTACCACCTGGATGTTGGCAACCCTATAATTGCATAAATTTAGGAGAGCATTTGGAGGGTCTGAGGTGACGCAGGCCTGTTAAAGAAATAGCTGGTCTTTTCAGTCTCTCATAGAATTTGTTTCCCAGATATTCTTCACAATTCTATTGTTTCTCTGAATCCTGACTATTTCATCAATATCTTTCTTTTTATCTAGAACAGGGGTAGCCAAACTTGCTTAACATAAGAGCCACATAGAATAAACGTCAGATGTTCGAGAGCCTCAAGAAAGGAAGGGAGGTAGGAAGGAAAACAAATAGATGGGGGGAGGGAGAGGTGAAAAGAAAGTAACTTTAATTATAAATGCATTCTCCAAGCCACCAGCTAGCTTGACTTGGAAAAGTGACTGAAAGAGAGAAATGCCTTTTCCAAGTCAGTGGATGGGGCAGTGGGCCACACAATATGTGTGAAAGCTGCAGTTCGGCCACCCGATCTAGCATATCTTGATTCTACCCTTCCTCCAAAGGACTCAAGGGGGCATACTCAGATCTTCCTGTACCCATATGAAGTAAGTTCAGTTGAGAGATAATGACTAGTCCAAGGTTAGTATACTTTGTAACAGAGTATGGATTTGCATCTGGTCTGACTCATTAACCAATATACCACATAATCTCTCTCACAGTGAATACAAATTTTCATGATTCATTCGTGACATAGTTGATTCCTACTGGTGAATAATACATACCAGGCGCATAGTCCTTTCAACTTCTTAAAGGATTTCCTTACATTGTCTTGTTGGAATTCTTACAACAATCTTATTATGTGGGACACTAGGATCATTTTATCTAATTCTGAACGGAGGCCCTAGAGTATGGATCAAGAAATCCCAAATAATAGAAGCAATGTTGTCAGTACCTTAAAGAGAGGAATGTCCACTGAGATCTTGTGAAACTACATTCTGAGATCTCAGTGGCCCTGGGGGAGGTAGCTAGGCAACCACAACAAGCGGAGCCTTCCAAGACTTAGTTTCTATCACTCAAAGGTGTAGGGTGGGGACAGAAATATATAAAATGAGGGAAGGATGGAAGGGAAAGGGAAAAGAAGAGGGAGAAGCTAAGGAGAACAGAAAAAGTTAGGTAACTAGATTGGTGGCAGAGGAGGAAGAAGAAGATGAAGAGTTGGCTTTATACTCCACCATTCTCTACCCTAAGGAGGCTCAAAGTGGCTTACAATCACCTTCCCTTCCTCACCTCACAACAGACACCAAGTGAGGTAAGTAATGCTGAGAGAGCTCTGAGAGAACTGCAGCTGACCCAAGGTCACTCAGCTGGCTTTATGTGGAGTGGGGAATCAAACCCAGTTCTCCAGATTAGCATCCACTGCACTTAAGCAGTACCCCAAACCAAAGTAAGAAATTGGTAGGGGGGCAGGAAAGAGGGAAAACTGAAAATAGGGGCAGGGCAGGTAAAGGTATGTTGGTTGGTGGGTGAGAGAAGCCTTCTGAGATGTGGACACTCACCAAGCAGGGAGGAAGAATGGCAGGACTTTTTTGGTAGAAAAAGCCCAGCAGGAACTCATTTGCATATTAGGCCACACCCCTGATACCATGCCAGCCGAACTGCATTCCTGTGCATTCCTGCTCATTCCTGTTCCTGTGCGTTCCTGTGCATTCCTGCGTTCCTGTGCATTCCTGCCCTGGAGAATGGGCATGTGTGCTGGCCCCACTCCCTGCTTCCACATGACTGCCAAGAGGTCTGCATGAGGCAAATACGCAGGGGAGGTGCCCACTCATACCCTCCCTTCCCAACTATGTTCCCAAACCAGCATAACTGGTTGGGAGAAGTGGTATTTGCATGGGCACTTCCTCTGCAACTATGCCCCATGCAGACCACTCAGCAATTGTGTGTGGAACTAGGGAGAGGGAGTGAAGAAAGAGGAGAAGCTATGGGGGCTGCTGTGGATAGGAAAAGAGGAAATGCAGTAGGAAAGGGGAATGCAGGGGACAAATGAGGTGTGCCCTGCAAGACCTCATGGGTCAGCTGGTTGTTATGAGAGCCGGTTTGGTGTAGTGGTTAAGAGTGGCCGACACTAATCTGGAGAACTGGATCCGATTTCCTTCTCCTCATGCAACAACTGGGTGACTTTGGGTCAGTCACAGTTCTCTCAGAGCTGTTCTCGTTTCTGTCAGAGCTCTCTCAGCCCCACCTGCCTCACAGAGTGTCTGTTGTGGGGAGAGGAAGGGAAGGAGATCATAAGCAACTCCGAGACTTCAAGTGAAGGGCAGGGGATAAATCCAACCTCCACCTCCTCCTCTCACATTCCCAATGGATGCTCAGAGAGCCAGCATGGAGGGGCAAGTTCCAGTGGGCAAGTGCCCTGGAAGATAACCCAAGATGTAGTCCAGCTTCTCCTTACAAAGAAGGCAAGCGCCTCTTCCATTGTTGTAGTGGCCACTGCTTGCCCAGGCTGCTCTCCTCCTGAGAAAGAAGAGGCTGTGCCTGCTGTTCCCTCCTCATGAAAACAGCAGCCCAGGGGTGAGTGGGGCAGTGGCCACCACACAAGGAGGTGGGCCAGGCATGGACGTTTCAGGGCTTTATTTTTGTAGCAGGAACTCCTTTGCCTATTAGGCCAATCCTCCAAGAGCTTACAGAGCTCTTCGTACAGGGTCCAGAGATAGAATTCTAGCAGGGGCTCCTTTGCCTATTAGGCCACACACCCCTGATGTAGCCAATCCTCCAAGAGCTTACAGGGCTCTTAGTACAGGGCCTATTGTAAGTCTTGGATTGGCTACATCAGGGGTGTGTGGCCTAATAGGCAAAGGAGTTCCTGCCACAAAAAAAAGCCCTGGACGTTGTCATTCCAATACTTGCACTTGGATTGCCATCGTGAAGAGGAAGTGACAACAGCTGTGATGGGGGGGGGGAGGCTACTGCTGGTTTTTTCCGGTTGCTGCCTGCCCAGGAACACCCAGATGGGAAGTGACATCACAGAAGTGATGCAGACCTTTCTCTGTGTGGGTGTGTGTGTAAAGTGCCATCCAGTCACAGCTGATTTACACCAACCCCCGCAAGGGGCTTTCAAGGCAGGTGAGAAACAGAGGTGTTTGCCTTCCCTTGTGGAGTCTTCCCCAGGGATCTTACTTCCAGTTACCGACCCACCTTAGCTTCTGAGACCTGACAAGATCAGGCTATACTATGCCACTTTCTCTCCCAGGCCTTTTTTCTAGGGAAATTTAATTTCCCAATTTACCTGCCGCTGAGACAGCTGACCTAAAGTCACCTCGTGAATTTATGCCAAATACGAAACTTCCTGATTCAAGTTTTGTTGCTTTTTTAATAAGACCATCTGCCTACAGTTATGCATGGGCGGATGTGTTACCAATGTTTCCAGGCTAGTAACTTACATGGACTTATTTGCAAGGCTAAGCTGGCAGTCCTAGAAAGAGAAATCTGGTCAGTCTTCAGAATATCCTGCAAACAGTGTCAACAACAGCATCATCATCATCAAATTCGATTTACTGAAACTCCCAATCCCAGCCTAAACTGGGCTCTGGGCAACATACATCAAGTATGTTTGAAATGGAATTTCATTTCCTAATAAGCTCTAAGGGCACAGTCAGACATTCTTTGCAGATCTAGGGGATCCAGGCCTCACAAGAGTGGAGCTCTGAAACCTCTAAAATTTATTTTGTTTTTTCTTTCTTAGCTAGGGTTGCCAAGTCCATTTCAAGAAATATCTGGGGATTTTGGGGGTGGAGTCAGGAGACGTTGGGGGTGGAGCCGGGAGACATTGGGGTGGAGCCAAGATCAAGGCTGTGACAAGCATAATTGAACTCCAAAGGGAGTTCTGACCATCACATTTAAAGGGACGGCACACCTTTTCAATGCTTTCCTTCCATAGGAAATAATGGATAGGGGCACCTTCTTTTGAGGCTCACAGAATTGGACTCCCTGGTCCAATCTTTTTGAAACTTGGGGGGTATTTTGGGGAGGGGCACTAGATGCTATACTGAAAATGTGGTGCCTCTACCCCAAAAAACAGCCCCCCCCAGAGCCCCAGATACCCATGGATCAATTCTCCATGACTTTCTATGGGAATAAATCTTCTTAGGGAATAACAGAGTTCCAGCAGACATTTCCCTCCCCTCCCCCCGCTTTCTGACGACCCTAAAGCGGGGGGGGGGCTCCAAACCGGGGGGTTCCCTGCCCCCACCTGGGGATTGGCAACCCTATTCTTAGCCCACCTCCCCCCCAAAAAATACTTGCTTCTGGGCTCCATTATTCAGACCCCCTGTGAGAATTTTGCTGAACTCGAAGATCTGACAAACGTTCCCCCCACAAAAAATGGGAAAAGAATCAAAACATATAAAGCAGACAGATGAAAATCTTCATCATGCCTCTGTGGCCACATAGGAGAAAGTAATTTAAAAAGTAAGATGGGAGTAAGGTTTTATTATGTCAATTATAATTCAAGAATCATTTTAAAGTAGATGCTGAGCTGATATAATTTAGTACTTCCGGTGATGTCAGGCGTGTGTGACATGTGCAAATAAGTTGTGCTAATGAGCTCCTGCACATATTTTTCTACTAAATGACCCCTGAGGGTGTCTATTGGTTGGGACAAGGTAAATTGTACATGCAGTTGCAATTTGGATTTCTTGTTATTCAGTCGCACAGTCAAGTCCGATGTTTTTTAGTGTTTTATGAGAGGAAAAGATGTGTCTTTGAAAAAAGTAATACTCTCCAGATTCTATACCATATAGCTATGTTCTGAGATACATATAAGAAGTAATGGACACTTAAATTCTATTGCATTCCCTCCCTATGGAAGTTAAAAAGAAAGGTGTTCATATTTCAGAACTATGGGTTGAATTCAGCTAGCTTTCTTGCTCAATCTCACCCTGTTCCCCTACTTACCATGGGCCTGAAACCCACGTGGCTTTTGGAGAAGAGAAGATGAAGAAAAGAAGAGATTGAATTTCCCCCCACCCTTCACTTGAAGTCTCAGAATGGCTTACAATCTCCTTTCCCTTCATTTCCCCTCAACAGGCACCCTGAGAGGTAGGTGGAGCTGATAGAGTTCTTTTGAGAACTGCTCTTGAGCTGAACAGCTCTGAGAGAGTTATGACTGACCCAAGGTCATTCCAGTGGGTGCATATGGAGAAGTGGGGAATCAAACTCCGTTCTCCCAGGTTAGAGTCCACGCTCTTAACCACTACACCAGATTGGCTCTCCTAAGTCCCTCAGTATAGCCTTTGTGGGTGGTTAGAGAACCTTCCTTTGTTTTTCACCAACAGAAAGGCTTATTTGATTCAGCCCAATTAGTTGGATCCAGCCAACTTTTTTCTACTCAGCCTCACTTAATTCCCCTCCTTACTACAGACCCTGTCCCACATGGCTTTTGTCCATGGAGATCCCAATGACCACCCCACCCCCAGTATAGCCATTTGGGTGGTTAAAGGAGACCCCTCCCCAACAACCTCTTCCCCTGTCTACTGGTTTCAGCTCTGAAGGCTCAAAATCTTAAGGCTCAAATTGAGACTGTTCAGTGTAAAATTAGGAGGGGGGAAAGGGTGCTTTGAGGATGGGCAGAGCTGCCCTTCTTTTGCCATTGTTAACTCGCCCACACTTGGGATTAGAGGGAAGGGTTTTCTAGGCCGGAAGGCAAAGCTTCTGAGCAGGACGAGACACCCTGCAGATTTATAGAATAGGCTTGTAAAATTTAATAGAATAATATAGCATGTTGTAAAAAGCCATTTTCCTGGCTGCCTGTGGTGAACAAGAGTGGCCTCTAGGTGAACAGTTAGGTAAGCTTTGTATACCGGAGACTTCCAGTCAACCACGCGGGTGATTGTTTAGAACAGTACTTTTATTTAGGACAGTTCAGGAGAGCCAATGTGGTGTGGTGGTTAAAAGTAGCAGACTAATCTAGAGAGCCGGGTTGAATTTCCCATTCCTCCTCCACATGAAGCCTGCTGGGTGGGTGACCTTGGTCAGTGACAGTTCCCTCAGAACTCCCTCAGTCCCATCTACCTCACAAAGTGCCTGTTGTGGGGAGAGGGAGGGAAAGAGATTGTAAACTGCTTGGAGTCACTTTAGGATAAAGAAAAGTGGGGTATATACAGGCCTGGTTTTGGACAGGAGCTCACAGGAGCGGAGCTCTGGAACCTCTAAATTTTATTGTGCTTTCTTTCCCCCCCCCCCCCCCCCCGCCAAAAAAGCTTGCTTCTGGACTCCATTGTTCAAACCCCCTGTGAGAATTTCGCTGAACTCCAAGAGTTGACAAACTTTCTAATATTTTTCCCCACAAAAAAAAAAGGGAAAATAACCAAAACATATAAAGCAGACAGATGGAAATCTTCATCATGCCACTGTGGCCACATAGGAGAAAGTAATTTAAAAAGTATGATGGAAGTAAGGTTTGATTATGACAATTTTAATTCAATAAGCATTTTAAGGTAGATGCTGAGCTGATATAATTTAGTACACCTCCCAGTGAAGACAGGGGTGTGTGGCATGTGCAAATGAGTTATGCAAATGAGCTGTGCTAATGAGCTTCATCACCTCTTTTTCTACGAAAGGACCCCTGGGAATATAGATTTAAAACCTCTTCTACTTTGTAGGGGTGGAAAGTGCCATCAAATCTCGGCCAACGTATGGCGACTCAGTAGGGTTTTCAGGGTAAGGGACAAACAGAGGTATTTCACCATTGGCTGCCTCCATGTAGCAACCCTTGGTGGTCTCTCATCCAAGTACTAACCAGAGCTGACCCTACTTAGCAGCTTCTGAGATCTGATGAGATCAGGCTATACTGGGCCACTGAGGTCAGAGCACACTGTTATGAGCAGCGGTCGCTTTGTAGAATAGGTGGTGGAGCTCATCCAGGGATTGTTATGCAGCTGCACCTACTATTCAATGGACAAGTTAGGGAGGAGGAAGGAAGACCCTCAGAAAAGTTCAGGAGCTATGCTCTTGTGAGCTCCTGCTGAATCTGAGGCCTGGTTAGGAGGAAAGGCTAAAACAGGAGAAGCTTGGAAGGGACTTTCTCTTCCTTTCATAGTCAGCTTCTGCAGCAATATAACAGTAAGCGGAAGGTCCCAGAAGGTACCTTGAGCCAGGGTTCATAAGGGCTTGCCATGAAACATAGGAAATCATACTGCAAGACAGAGAGAGATGAAGTATGTGTTCAGTGCTTCAACATCATCCCTGAGTTCAACCCACTGGAATTTGGGCCTGGGGGCCTCCATATCAGACATCTGGGCTCGTTCTTGTCAAGCCTGAATTCCAGGATCTCTTTATTGCAGAAATGAACTCTGGTTTATTCAACATTCTTTTGGTAATAGGGCTAAGCAGTGGATACTTAGCAGTGAAGAAAAATCTCTCTGCACATCCTTCCTAATTTATTATTGTTGTTATTGATGAAAATAATACTCAACAATCATTTTATTACTACTGTCTTCTGGGACAGGGCTTTTTGTAATAGTATTGTAAACTGCTAGAGGAGCCTATATGCACCTGTGTGCAAGTTGGACAATGAAGAAAGCTGACGGGGAGAAAGTTCTTTTGAAATGTGGTGTTGGAGGAGAGCTTTATGAATACCGTGGACCACCAAAGAGACAAGTGAATTCTGAACGAAAACAAGCCAGAGCTCTCCCTGGAAGCTAAAATGCCTAGAAGCCATCATACTTTGGCTCCATTATGAGAAGACAAGTGTAACTGGAAAAGAGAATCATGCTAGGAAAAGTTAAAGATTAAAAGCAGGAAAAGAGGAAGGACCCAACATGAGATGGCTTGACTCGATCACAGCCCTCGGTTTGCAAGACCCGAGAATGGCTGTTAACGATAGGGTGTTTTGGAAGTAATTAATAGGATCCGCATAAGTTGGAAGCAATTTGATGGCACTTACACACACATACACAGAAACACACACACCAGAGCCTGGTGGGCTATCCAGCAGGATATAAACCAGGGGTGGCCAAACTGAGGCTCAGGAGCCACATGTGGCTCTTTCACACATATTGTATGGCTCTCAAAACCCCCTCTGCCCCATTGGCTGGCTTGGAGAAGGCATTTGTGAGCAACTTGGAGAAAGCATTTAAAGTTAAAGTTGCTTTCTTTCCACTTCCATGTCCCTCCCCCCATCTGTTTGCTTTTTTCCCACCTTTTCCTTCCTTCCTTCCAGCTCTCAAGCACCTGATGTTCATGTCTTGTGGCTCTCAAACATTTATTCTATGTGGCTCTTATGTTAATCAAGTTTGGCCACCTCTGATATAAATATTAGTAAAAGACTTCTATAGCTAAGGGTCAAGTGATATACAGTGCCATTAAAAAATGGCATGGAGCAACCTCTTATTCACACATTCTCCTTACACGCTATCACCCCTCATGTTTCCCATCCCCACTCACTTGAATTCTGGTTTCAGGTCAGGCTTGAGGCCATAGAAGGAAGAGGAGAGTGTGACCATCCAGCTGGACAAGAATTTCCCATCCTCACATTCCAGGAAAGGTGCTGACCACTTGATATGGTCTGTATCCATCACATAGCTATCTCCCCGGCTCCATTTGGGAGTATCCAGGGTCTTGAGATCGTTGCTGAGGATTCGCTTGAAGAGAGTCGGGGCCTTCTGAAACCGGAAGAAGTTGTACCACTCATTTTCCCAAGTCAGGTTCCTCAGGCTTTCAGCATAGGCAGAGAGATCCTGGAGAAATATCTCATTGTTCTCCTTGGTGGCCTGGAGCATCAGCTGCGGCTTGGAAGACACCGGGTGAGCATCGAAGGTCAGCATGGCTCGGTACACTTGGGAATCTCCTTCCATGATGCTCCGGACCAAAGCATGGTACCATTCCACATCTTCTTTCACGCTCGACTCACGGATGTCATTGGTCTGGAAGACCATGTTGAGGAAATTGGTGGCATGGGCTAGGGTTTCGATAGCACTGCGCAAAGAAGAACGCAAGGCCAGAGGAGGGCTAGAGGACTTCCCCACATCCCTCACCTCAAATCTCTGAGAACAGTTGGCTTGTGAGAGACGCGATGTGTCCCCAGAGTATAGGAAAGTCATTGCTGCCTCTGATCCCTCAGGATCCGACTTATCCATGTTCGGAGTGGGCACCCAGGTGGAAGGTGAGGCCAGAGAAGATGAGGAGGGAGGCATCCCTTCCTTCGTTTTGGGTGTCCTGGCCTTGGATGGAGCAATGCGATGTTGAAGGATCCCGGCTGCCCAGAGGAGTTCCAGATGGAAGCACCAGAGAAGAAGTCCCAATAGACTGATCTCCATGGCTCGGCAGAAGGGTCCCCCCCCCAAAAGCCAGAGTCATCTGACGGAGATCATTTCCAGCTATGGGAAAGCCCTCCTGGGAAGTCCTGATGCATCTGGTAGGGGATCAAGAGATCCTCAGGAGGTGGAGGAGGAAAACCAAGAGAAGTGGAGAAGGAGGCCGTCCATCTCCAAAAGGAAGGTCCCCAAAAAGCATTGGCACGCACACAAGAAAGCGTTCTCTACCTCCTTTGAGAATTTGGAGGACTTTCGCTCTCTGGCCCTCTCAGTTCCTCGTTCTCTCTTCTCTCTCTTGCTTCTTTCCTCCCTAGCTGGTGATGGAGCAGACGTCACCAGAATATGAGCAGCTGCTGGCACTGCACCCCCCCCCCTCCTCTCCCCTCTTCGACTACTATTGTACGCCTGGGCTTTTAAATCTCTGCAGATCCACACATACAGACACGCACACATCTACATACACGCACACACACAGGCGTCGAGCTCTATCACTTGCTAATGCTTGGAAAGGAGAAATCCCTTGTAAGGCCAGAGAGGGAGGCAGGTTGGAAAGGGAACCGTGTCTGTCTCTCCCTTTTCTCTCTCCCTCTCTCTGTCTCACTTTAGTTCCATTAGGGGATATAGGTCTGACAGTGATGCAAGCAAACCAAATCCTGCATGGAGTGCCATGGCAACGGGAAATTTGTCTTCCCACCTCACCCCTCCCTTTCCCTCCCCTCCCGGCCTTTATTTCCCCCCCCTCCCATTCATCAGCCTGACTAACACCATGATAGTCATTCATAAGGTCACCTACTGCCTACTGATGTTCGTATCACACTGCTCGATATAATTAACCGTTCAGGCACCAGGGAAGGGTGGGAGAGAAAAAGAAGGATGGAGTCTTTTTGCAGACGGGGTGTTCTAGAGCTGTCTACATGCCGAGATGAGACAAGAAAGGGGGAAAGACGGGGAGAGGTGACTCAAAGGGAATTGGCTGGACCTGTTCTTTGCTCTCTTTTTCATTTAAAAAAAAATTTGCATCAAATTAAACACGGCATGGTTTACGATTACCAGGCCTTAGTCTCAGACCCTCTTTTCCCTCCAGCACCTGGAAGAAGAGAAGCTGTAATAAAGAGTGTCCCTGAGCATACGCAAAATGAATTTTCATCACTGTTGAGTCACCGCAAGTGCACCCAGTGTTCCTGGTAAATTCTAGATGGGTAGCTGTGTTATTAATGTAGCAGCAAAGTAAAACAAGACTCCGGGAGCACCTTAAAGGATACCAGAATTGATTCCAGCATCAGCTGTCGTGAGTCAGAGTGCCTTTCCTCTGATACATTAGAGCAGGGATCCCCAGCCTTTTCGAGCCCGTGGGCACACTTTGAATTCTGACACAGTGAGCACAACCACCAAACGAACACCTGCGAAGCCCAAGTCCAAGAGATAAGAGGGACAAATTTTTTAAAAAATATATTGGGAAAGTAGAGTCCAAGAGAGAGAACAAAACCAACTCTGAAATGGCAGCTTGTTGCTGAAATGTTGTTTTAATCTTCACAGTCAATCAGATCTCAGCTGGGCAATCAGAAGCTCACCTGGCCCCACTTTTTGAAAAAATCTGGAGAGTGCCAAGAAAGGTGTTGGCGGATGCCATTGCTTTCCTGGCCCCTTATGTTCTTATTAAACATATGGAGCAGAGGTCCATCAGTGGCGATTAGCCACACCGTATTGTTGGAACTCTCTGTCTGGGGCAAGTGATGCTCTGTATTCTTGGTGTTTAGGAGGGGCAATAGTGTGAGGACTTCTAGTATCCTGGCCCCACTGATGGACCTCCTGATGGCGCCTGGGTTTTTTGGCCACTGTGTGACACAGAGTGTTGGACTGGATGGGCCATTGGCCTGATCCAACATGGCTTCTCTTATGTTCTTATGCCCTGTGTTACGGGTTAGATCAGGGGTGGCCAAACTTGCTTAACAAAAGAGCCACATAGAATAAACGTCAGATGTTTGAGAGCCACAAGGCCTGAACGCCAGATGTTTGAGAGCTGCAAGGCAGGCAGGAAGGAAAACAAATAGATGGGAGATATGGAGATAAAGCGACTTTAAATGCATTCTCCAAGTCTCCATCTAGCTTGGCTTAGAGCGTTGGAAATATCTGTTTTGTATGTCCTTTGCAATGTTCTAAAGTTCCAGTCATTATAGGGTTAACACTGTGCCTGATTCCCTATTGTCTGCATGACCTAGGAAGAAGATACTTACCGCTGTCAATCAAGGTCTAGAAGCGGGAAAACCTGTTTTGTTTGTTTGGTCAGTTAGTCAGGTGACTTCCTCTGTTCAGGCAGAGAGTTCAAGAAGAAGGAGGAAGTGGTCCTCCATTAAGCACATGATCTTCTAGTGTGAGGATGTAGTTCTTTAGTGTTTGTTGTTTTATCTCCCAGTACCCTTTCCCTGTAGAAATAAATATGTTTTTGCTTTTCATGTTAAATGCCTCTCAATGATTATTTGATCCAGTGATTCATCGCACTGTTTGAGATAAAGAAATAGAATTTCAAACAGAATTCCCTAACAAAATTGGTAGCAGTCGACGATTTTTGCTACAAAACTAAGCATGGTCTGTTTCTTGAACTCTAAATGATTTTTTAATCTGGATTGCCTTTGAGAATATATAGAAAGCAACAGGCAAAAAGCTGCTACGCTGTGCAGACAAGCCTCAATTTTAAAACAATGTCTTTTTTTTCTTTTGCCATTACTAAAAGCGTTCTGATTTAAATGAGCTTTGAATTCAGATTGTCTCAATCTGGAAATGCTGCTACTTTTGTCTAAAAGCTTCAGATGGGCTAGAAAGAGAATTTTTGGAGCTTTTAAACCCTTTTTCTGTGGATTATGTCGGAGACCTTGGAAGAGCCTTGCTGCAATCACGCATGCACATTCAGCCGCCTTTTCTCTCCAGTGAGGAAGGAAGAATCTTTAACCCTGTCCTGCCTGATTGCTGTGAAAAGTGTCGAGCCCAGAGAGAGGAGCCACTGGACCTTCTGTTTCCACGTCTGCAGGAGCAGCAGGAGCCACTGGATCTTCTGTTTCCACGTCTTCAGAAACAGCCACTGCAAATCTTGGTTTTGGTACCGTGAGTACCAGTGATAGCATTTAGCACCCTGAAGTTAAGTAAGAATAATCTCATTCTGGCTCTTGCTCCTAATGCAAAGACTTGAGATTTATGCTGAAAGAGTTTTGTCTGAAAATCCCCCTGAGAATGAGCAAGAAAAATCAAATTTTAAACAGCTAGATGGTTTTGCAAAAAATCTCATTTTATAATCTATTGTGGCATAAGAAATTCCTGAATTGCACATTCTTAAAACTGCAAAAGAAATGCTTGAATGCCTTAAAGATAAATATAACAAAACTCCCATAAGCACTATTCATGATTAAAGGGCAAAATATTTGGTTTTCAAATGCAATAAGGGGAGAATGTGACTAAATGTCTGAAGGAATTTATGTGCATGCAATCCAGACTACAGGAGCATAATGAGGCTATTGCAGAAAGAGACTTAATCTCAACTATATTGAAAGCTCTACCCAGTATTTACAAACCAATTAAGATGATTTTGAGACTGCAAAAGGATCTGAGTCTGGAAGGCCTGTTAAATGCTATCAAGGAGGAAGCAGCCTCCAGATCTGGGGACAAGGACACTGAACTGATTCTATGTCTGCTTTAAGCCTGAAACCACAGTATAGGAATAAGTCAAGAAGAGATATAATATGCCATAGATGTAGGCAAAAAGGCCATATCGCAAGATATTGTAATAATTGTGATGCTGCTCTCTCGCTCTCTCTCTCTCTCTCGGCTTGACTTCGCGAACGAAGATTTAAGAAAGGTGCAGTAGTCCACGTCTGCTGCAGGCTCGCTGGTGGCTGACAAGACCAATGCGGGACAGGCAGATCCGGCCACAGTGGCTGCAGGGAAAAGTCTGATTTGGGGTTGGTGCTGTAGCAGTGCGATTCTTCCTCAATCTCCTTTTGTCCTCAAGACCAGCTATGCGTGCGTTCTCAAAGGAAGAGACAGCCTGGTGGATGGTGTGCCTCCATGCTTTGCGATCTGAGGCTAGGTCAGACCACTGGTGATGGTTGATGTGACAGGTGCCAAGGGATTTCTTCAAGGAGTCCTTGTACCTCTTCTTTGGTGCCCCTCTATTTCGATGGCCGGTGGAAAGTTCGCCATACAGAGCAATCTTGGGAAGGCGGTGGTTTTCCATCCTAGAAATATGCCCTGCCCAGCGCAGCTGCGTCTTCAACAGCAGTGCTTCGATGCTTGTAACCTCCGCCCTCTTGAGGACTTCAGTGTTGGTCACAAAGTCACTCCAGTGGATGTTGAGGATGGTGCGAAGGCAGCGCTGATGAAAGCGCTCAAGGAGTCGCAGGTGATGACGGTATAAAACCCACGATTCGGAGCCGTAGATGAGGGTTGTCATCACAACCGCTTTGTTAACATTGATCTTTGTGCCTTTTTTCAGGTGCTTGTTGCTCCACACTCTTTTGCGCAGTCGGCCAAATGCACGGTTTGCCTTTGCCAGCCTGTTGTCGATCTCCTTGTCAATTTTGGCATCTGAGGAGATGATGCACCCCAGGTAGCTGAACTGCTGGACTGTCTTCAGTACTGATTCACCCACAGTGATGCAGGGAGGGTGATAATCTTCCTGGGGTGCAGGCTGGTGGAGAACTTCTGTCTTCTTCAGACTAACTTCTAGGCCGAATAGCTTGGCAGCCTCTGCAAAGCAGGACGTCATATGCTGCAGAGCTGATACCGAGTGGGAGACGAGTGATGCTGCTACTGAACAAAGGAATAGCAGTGTTAAAGCACATGTTTCAAATGAGGGAACACAGGTGCCGTCTCATGGCCATAGAAATAATAGCAGCCAGAAATTTTTAAACCAGAAACTTTCCAAGTCACATGGCCCAGGTGGGAACAAAGAAAAGAACAGAGAAAGTACCATGCATGTTAATAGTGTGAATTTTATTGGTGAAAGAGGAAGATTTTTGATTGATAGTGGATCTTCTATGCATATTTGTCGATATAAAGACATGTTTTCAGAGTTGGATGAAAGTCAAGAGACCTGAAATGATAGGTGCCAACCAGAAACCCTTACACGTTTATGGTGTGGGTGAGATCAAAATGAAATTGCTTACCGCTGATGGAGATTTAATGCCAGTAAGACTGAAAAATGTAGCTTATGCATCTGAATCAACTGAGAATTTACTTTCAAGCCAAGTGCTTATAAGAAATAATTATGCTGTATATCTTGGTAAAGGAGATGAAGGGGAAATTATTCAGAAGAATTCAGAAGAAGGGCTTGAACACAAAGTGACTGTCCCATAAACTCCACAGCAGAATGGGAGTGCAGAAAGACTTAATGGTGTGTTACAGGAAATGACCAGAGCAATGCTCATGCATTCTGGATTACCTAATCACCTATGGGCTGAAGCTGTGAATACAGCAGTGTATATTCACAATAGAATACCTTCAAAAGTAACAGGAATTACTCCGTTCCAGGCTTGGTTTGGCAAGAAGCCAGGACTTAAGCATATTAAAACTTTTGGAGCAAAAGCCTATGTATATGTTCCTAGAGAAAATAGAGGGAAGCTTGATGCAAGAACTGAGATTGGATTCATAGTAGGCTATCCCTCAGTGGGAAAAGGCTACAGAGTCTATGATCCAAAGCTGAATAAGACTAAACTTTGTAATGTTGTGTTTGTGGATGACCGTAATTTGCCTAGAGCACCCTGTGTACCTGAATCTGATCCTGAGGTTACTGATGATGCTTCTGAAGATTGGTGTACCTGGTTACCTGTAGTGACCACCGATGAACCGGCAGGTCTACCTTCCGAAGACTCTACTGAGCCAGAAGGAGAAATGGGGACCACACCGCAAGGAGCAACAGAACCTCCACTCATTTTAAAACGATCAGATAGAAGCTCAAAAGGGCAACCACCACAGAAATATGGATACTGTGATACTGTAAGATCCATAGAGACTGTGAAACCTAAAGAGAAACCCAACAGCTGGAAACCTACCTAATGAAGAAAAGGAGAAATGGATTCAAGCAATGGAACAAGAGATACTATCCATTTATGAAAAAGATGTATGGACTCTTACAAAGCTACCTGCAGGAAGAAAGCCTGTTGGATGCAAATGGGTCTACAAAATAAAATACAAAGATGATGGAACTACAGACTTGTACAAAGCAAGGTTAGTAGCCAAAGGCTATGCACAAGAATTTGTAACTGATTATTCAGAGACTTTTGCACCAGTTATCAATAGTGCAACACTTAAAACACTACTGAGTGTGGCATCATCTAGAAATATGCTCGTAGAGCACCTAGACATTAAGGCAGCGTTTCTTAATGGTGAGTTATCAGAGGAAATCTATATGGAAATACCTGAAGGTTATCAAGTCCCTGGCAAAGAGAACTGTGTTTTCAAACTCAACAAAGGACTGTATGGTTTGAAACAGGCCGCAAAAAGTTGGTATGACAAAATAACTGGACTACTACAGCAACAAGGATTTGAGCAAGGGAAAGCTGAACCCTGCGTGTACACTAGACTCAAAGATGGAGAATATCAATACATTCTGGTTTATGTTGACAATTTGGTTGTGAGCTGCAAGAACAAAGAGGACATTAAAGACATTGTTGAAAAGCTGAACAAAGAGGTTGAAGTCAAAAGACTTGGAGATATTAAACACTATCTAGGAATACAGATTGAGAGACTCAAGGATGGAACCTTTCAACTGTGCCAAAGACGAAAGATTATGGACTTTATAGAATCTCTTGGCATGAGAGACTGTAAAGAATCTAAGATACCTCTTGAAGCTGCATACCTGAGAGCTCAGGGTGGTCAACCACTCAAAGATATTGGAGACTACAGAGAAGCTATAGGAAAACTCCTGTATCTGAGTAAAACTACCAGACCTGATATCACAGCTGCTGTCGGAATACTGAGCAGAAAAGTAAGTTCGCCTAATCACCATGATTAGAATGCAGTAGAAGAAGAAGAAGAAGATGATATTGGATTTATATCCTGCCCTCCACTCCGAAGAGTCTCAGAGCAGCTCACAATCTCCTTTACCTTCCTCCCCCACAACAGACACCCTGTGAGGTGGGTGGGGCTGGAGAGGGCTCTCACAGCAGCTGCCCTTTCAAGGACAACCTCTGCCAGAGCTATGGCTGACCCAAGGCAATTGCAGCAGGTGCGAATGGAGGAGTGGAGAATCAAACCAGGTTCTGCCAGATAAGAGTCCGCACACTTAACTACTACACCAAACTGGCTCTCCAGTAAAGAAACTTGCCAGATACTTAAAAGGGACTATGGACTTAAGACAGATCATTGAATCTTCTGAGAATCCCAGACTAGTTGGATACATGGATGCCAACTATGCAGAAGAATCGTGCAATTACAGATCAACCAGCAGATATTTGTTCTTCTGTGGAAATGGACCTGTAGAATGGACTAGCAGAAAACAGACTATAGTGGCACAATCTACAGCAGAAGCTGAGTGTGTGTCAGCAGCCAGTGCCTGCAGTGAACTTGAATGGATTTTTCATCTGCTGAAAGACTTCAAGATAAAAGAACCTGTACCTATTGTAATGTTTGAAGATAATCAAGCTTGTATTGCTATATGTAAAGGGGAAAGTAGAATAGCCAGAAGTAGATCTATTGGTATTAAATGTGAGCTAGTGAAAGATCTACACCAGAAAGGGCTGATTAAGATACAATATTGTTGTACAGAAGCTATGGTAGCTGATATACTTACAAAGCCATTACCTTGTGCTAGATTTGAACGTTTATGTGAAATGATGAATCTAGTTGATGTGAATGTTACAGTAAATAATGAGTAATGACTATGGAATGTATAATGACTTGCACAGTGGGCATTGAGAAGGGGTGTTGGAAATATCTGTTTTGTATGTCCTTTGCAATGTTCTAAAGTTCCAGTCAGATGTTTGAGGGCCACAAGGCCTGAACGCCAGATGTTTGAGAGCTGCAAGGAAGGAGGGAAGGAAGGAAAACAAATAGATGGGAGAGGTGGAGAGAAAGCGACTTTAAATGCATTCTCCAAGTCTCCATCTAGCTTGGCTTAGAGAAGTGATTTAAAGAGACAAATGCCTTCTGCAAGCTGGCCAATGGGGTGGAGTGGGGGCTTCAAGAGCTACACAATATGTGTGAAAGAGCCACATGTGGCTCCCAAGCCACAGTTTGGCCACCCCTGGATTAGATCGTATGTCCATTAGGTCAACCGAAATAATACACAATAATACACAATACACTCCTATGCATCTGAGGAAGTGTGCTCTAATTCAAGAGATCGGATGCAGGAATAAATATTCTTCGTCTTTAAGGTACCACTGGACTCCTTGACCGACCTCGCACTCACCCTACACCACTCTGATGTTCCTCTTTTTAGCACGGTGTCCTTCCGATTTCCCACTATCTGCCCCGGGGATTCAGCAAAGATCGGCATTTTTGCGCGGCAAAGAGAAACCGTTAAAAACCAGTTTCTCTTTGCCTTGCAAAAACGCCGATCTTTGCTGAAGCCCCGGGGCACTGAAAAGAGGAACGTCAGAGTGGCATAGGGTGAGTGGGAAATCGGTCCTGGTTTATTTGCCAACATTCCATCATTTCATAATGCTTGGGGATTTTTCTGTATTATAGTTGCTTTGATAAAAATGGGGGGAAATCTATTTTTTATGCTGTGCGTTTACTGCATGTGTATGAACTGCAATTTGTAAAGGAGGGCAGTTGATTGGCTTTGGCTGAATTACTTGGTGTTCACCACGACCCTTGCTCTACCTTGAAATAATCTGGACATGACTTCAGTGAACCACTGGAAGCATTTGCCAAGAGGTAAGTGAGCTAGAAAGAGAAAGACTTCAAGATAAAGACAGAATTGGGGAAATGCAAAAGAGGAGGAAACAGAAATGAAATACTTGTGTTTACACATTTGTGAATCAAATTGAAATGAAGTTATCTCCTTCTCTCCCCACCATGAATCAATATTTCAGTGTTATCTTTCCGCTGGGGACTTCGAAAGTTATTCAGATCTAGATCATGGGGATTTAAATTAAATTGCCCATGCAGGTCCCCACCCCGACTCTGTTGTTCGCATTGCTTCTAACATGATTTATTGAAATAGCTTAGAACTCCGTTCAGCTCTGTAGCCAACATCCATCAGCTCAATCCAGTTATTCTCATTATGTGAAATTATCTTTCTTCAGTGGAGGAAGACCTTCTGCACAAGAGACAGTCTTTCTTTGTATGAGGAAGATTTAGCAAAAGGGAGTCAATGGACTGAAATCTTCTAACACTGGGATCCTTAGCAGAGTCATGCTGAGTAAACCCCATTGGCTGCACTGCCCTTAGAAACATGCAACTCTGTTTAAGAACTGGGTTTATACCTCACTATTCACTCGGAGTCTCAGAGCAGTTTACAATCTCCTCCCTTCCTCCCCTCACAACAGACACCCTGTGAGGTAGGTGGGGCTGAGAGAGCTCTGAGAGAACTGCTCTTGAGAGAACTGCTCTGCTGAGAACTTGTGGCTGGCTCAAGGTCACACCAGCAGCTGCATGTGGAGGAGTGGGGAATCAAACCCGGTTCTCCCAGATTAGAGTCTGCACACTTAACCACTACACCAAACTGGATTTGTAGCTCTGGAAACACCCATTAGCTGTGATCTTAATCACATCTCCTGATAAGTATGTTTGGGCCTCCAGGTTTCACAGAAATCCCAAGAAAATTACATGCAAAATCTAGGTTTGCTTACAAGGAGATTTTAATAAAGCATCACTTACAGAAATAGCTAGCTAAGCTCCCATCCACTGAGCCTTAGGCATAAACACCTAGCTAAAACTAAGCATCTTATATCCTAAGTGCTGGCTACCGGTCAAGAAATCATTAATCAAGCTATCCCAAACATTGAGAAGAGCCAGGTCATCTTGCACCTGGATTCTAGTGGTAAGAGGAAACAAATCAGGCTTTGAAGATAAGAAATAGGGTTGCCAACTTCCAGGTGGTGCCTGGGGATCTCCTGCTTTTAGAGCTGATCTCCAGCTGGCAGAGATCAGCTCCCCTGGAGGAAACAGCTACTTTGAAGGGTGGAATCTAGGGCATTGTATCATGCTGAGGCCACTCCCCTCTCCCAGATCCACCCTCAAAGTCTCCAGGTATTTCCCAACACAGACCTGGCAACCCCAGCTAACAAGCATGAAAGAGAAGGATATTCTCTTGAGAGCAACCTGAGCAGCTGTCCCCTCACAGAACTCAAGGCAACTCAAGGTCACAGCACCAGCCGGTAACAAAGATGGAGTTACAAAGGCCATACAGTATATTCCACTGAATCTGGTTCTTGCAAGTCAGGATGCATAAGATTGTGATGTCAATTATGGCAAGGTGACCTCCACTGTAATTAAAGTAAAGGAGATCCACCTGGGAATTTAAGGTTATGCTGTTCACAAGCAACCATATGAAGAGCAGATTCTTGCATCCTTCTGATGGCATACATAACCCCTCTACTGGTCAGTGCATGGTTGCACTCTCCTTTCCTTGAGTGGATGCAGAAAGAACAGACTTTCCATGGATCAGAAGAAGTGCGTAAGTCAGTGGAATGTTCTCCCAAGCGAGCCCCATGGAGAAAAGCTGGAGCACTGGTCAATAATTTGTGGACTGATTCCCTCCTCCCTTCGTTTATTGGCTTTGATTCAGGGAACTGTCAGAGAACTGAGCGCTCCTTGCCTGCTGCTCTAATCACAGAAATGCATTGCCCCGTACACAAGTGGGTAACGAAAGGCGTTGCCAGCTAGCAATTGCATTCTGTTATGCCCCTGGCAACAATCTTTTCTGTACTCGATATAGACAACTCTAAGCAGCAAACATATGCAAAGGAAGACAGAACATTTAGCAATGGTGTAAACAGGGATGCCAGCCTCCAGGTAGGACCTGGGGATCTCCCGAGAGAAGTGCCAGATTAAACCCTGTGGAGGCCCCTAGGCAGTCGAAATCTTGGGGACCCCCTTGCAAATTATCTCAGAGTTGGAGCGCCCACCCCTGTGCCTGTGGCCCCCGCTGCAGCCTGCAGGCACTTTCCCAAAAGCCCCTTTGACAAAACTGTGGGGGAGAGGCAGAGAGAGGCAAACATGGCGATGCCACCAGCACTAGCCACACCAGGAAAACTGGGCAAAGAGCAGCTCAGTTGCTGGCTGCACGTGGAGGCTGGGAGGGTTGCGAGCAGGGGGGAAACTGGGGGGGGGAGCCAGCCTGGGGCCCCCAAAGGTGTGGGGCCCCATAGGCCAGTGCCTACTTGGCCTAATTGTTAATCCGGCCCTGCCCAGAAGATCAGTTCCCTTGGAGGAAATGGCTGCTTTGGAGGGTGTACTCTAAGATCTTTTTCACACAGCCTAAGTATTCCGGTATGGCAGCTGGTCAGTTACTGAACAATAACGGGTCTCTGTTGGCATTTCAGACAGACCCGATTCAGTAACTGGCTGCTACCGGAATACTCTCACCTTTTCACACAGTCCCGCGGCTGTCCCGGTAGTGAGGCATGCCTGAGTCGTTACTAACAAAGAGCAGCTTCTTCCACTTTTCAACCCCTCCTTCCGGGTTGAAATTGCTATGGGGCGCTGTGTGAAATGTCCAGTATCTAACCCGGGAGCAGTTTTCGTGCCCTTTTTTGCCCGCCGGGGCGCGATCTCCGGCTTTTTTTGGGGGGGGGGAACGTCGGCTAAAATCGCTATAGCGCTATAGTGACATATCACAACAGCATCACCATAGATCGCCGCCACTGAAACTTGGTAACTTATCTCAATGGAGCCTAGCCATCTCTATGGTGGTGGTGTTGTGATATTACGCTATAGCGATCTTTGCCCGACGTTCCAAAAAAAAAAAATAAGCCGGAGATCGCGCGCCGGCAGGTGAAAACGGCTGGCGCTGGTGGAAGCGAGATAAAAGCGGAACAGTGTGAAATGGCTTGTTTCAATCACGGAACCCTACCAGGAAAAAAAATGTGTGTCTGAAAACTCCCATCCCTGTCTCGGATTACTGCAAGGCGGCACAATACCGACTCCCTTCCAGCTTCCACTGGTAAGTGTGAAAAGGGCCTAAGGCATTGTACCCCACTGAGGTCCCTGATCTCCCCAGGCTCCAGAGCATTTTTTTTGGGGGGGGGCAGCAAGAATGCACAAGAACACAGTTCTGGCTGGCTTGGCATCAGGGGGTGTGCCCTAATATGCAAAGGAGTTCCTGGGGTTTTTTTCTACAAAAAATGCCAGGCTGCATCCTCAAATCTCCAGGAGTTTCCCATCCCGGATCTGGCAACTCTACCCCCTTGTCCCCCACCAGTGGTTGGAGGGACCTGGTAACCCTAAGTCTAAAATAAGGTATTTTGGCAGGTGTTGTTTGTCAGGTAGGAGTGAAAAAGTTGTGCCCCTCTTTTCTCTTTGGAATGCCTGTTGAAGTCACAGGTCATCTTATAATTGCATTTGCAGGACTGGACTGAGTGTGTTCATGAACACTCTGTGAGTTCACAGCATTTCAGCCAATGGCAGTTGTGAGGGGACTTCCTATTTGCATGTTGTGGCTTAACCTGAGGTAAAAGTTTTCTAAATATGACTTCTCAAACTGTGATTCCCACAGTGTGCTGACGTATTGTCCTACCGTGCCACAAGAGAACAGCTTGTGCTCTGCAAAGATCCCATGAGATGAAATTATCTACCCATTAAGGAGCTGTACCTCTGTGTGATTTACTCTTTGGGGTGTGCCTCATCCTCCCTTGAGAGCAGATAGTTTTTACTCAAATGCATATACTCTAAAAACAACACTTCTGGGTTTGGGAGTGAAGCGTTCTTGCAATTCGAACTCAGAGGGGGAAACAAAGTGTGCTGGCTTTTGGAAGACTAAAAAAGGTGTCTTTGTGAATAGCCTTCCATCTCTTCGAAGCTCATTCAAACCACACTGCAATGTGATATTGTGCAGAGAAGTCACAAGTTTTGTGTCAAGAGCCTATAGAGAAGTCAGGATTGAGGGAGATAACAGGGATAAAACAGAGAGTCAGGAACGGATACTGTGACCTGTTCAACTGGTTATAGGAAAGGCCAAGAGAGAAGGAGCCATTCTTGAGGAGGGATTTTAAAGGGGGGAGGATGATGATGAATCAGGCTTTGAAGCAAAAACCCTCATTTTGCTTCTCTGCTTTTCTAGGCTTGCCAACCTCCAGGTGGTAGCTGGAGATCACCTGGGATTACAATTGATTTCCAGGCAACAGAGATCAGTTCACCTAGAGAAAATGGCTGCTTTGGAAGGTGGACTCTATGGCAGGGGTGGCCAAACTGCAGCTCAAGAGTCACATGTGTCTGTTCCACACATATTGTGGGGCTCTCGAAGCCCCCTCCACATCATTGGGTGGCTTGGAGAAGGCATTTGTCAGTGGCTTGGAGAATGCATTTAGTTAAAGTTGCTTTCTTTCCACCTTTCCCTCCCTCTCCCATCTATTTTCCTTCCTTCCTTGTGGCTCTCAAACATCTGATCTTTATTCTATGTGGCTCTTATGTTAAGCTAGTTTGGCCACCCCTTCTCCGTGGCATTATACCTCACTGAAGTCCCTCCCCTCTCCAAAACCTTCCCTCCTCAGGCTCTGCCCCCCCCCCCCCCAAATCTCCAGTTATTTTCCAACCCAGAGTTGGCAATTTATTTATTACTAGCTACAATCAACATGCAAAAGGGACCATTCATTCAATCAATCAATTTATATAGTTTTAGGTGGGTAACTGTGTTGGTCTGCAAAGAACTGGGTTCTAATTCGGAAGCGCCTTAATCAACAAGCAGGGCCAGCCCTAGACTGTCCGGCCCCCTAGGCAAGGCTAACCTCTGACACACACAGACCCTGCACTGATAATGTCACCGAGTCATATGGGGGACACCCAATTTGGTGCACCCAGAAGTCTGGCGCCCTAGGCAATTGCCTAGTTTGTCTAGTGGCAGGGCCGGCCCTGCCAACAAGATCTCTAGGTTGTAGGCTTTCAACTAAGAGTAATCATAACCAGGTCTGCTATGAATTCTACTGTGATCTAGTCAACAGGTCTTACTCCCAGGAAAATGTCCTTAGGATGTAAGAGAGCTTTTGGAGTCTCAAAAGTGCATACCCTGGACATCTTATTGGTCTTTAAAGTGCAACTGAACTAAAACCTAGCTCATGTCTCGTACACCAGGGGTCCCTCCCTAGCGTGATCCTTGTGGGTGCCACAGCAGAGCTTCTGATTGGCCATCGGAGATCTTATTGGCTGTGCAGCTATTTTAAAAGTTGTTTGGGCGGTAGCTGCGAAGATCTTACCTTCAGTCGTGCAGTGAAGCCAGGTGTATGCAAGCAAATATTTTTAAAAGGTATTCTGTTAAAACAGAGATTCTGCCAGTAATGTTGAAAAACTGGAGTTAAGCTTGACTCCACTTGCTAACATTTTGTGGATGGCTACCATCTTTTGTGGTAGCCATTTTGTCACGGGCTCCACCTCCTGCAGCAGTCATTTTATGGGTGAACCCACTGCACTGTGGCAGAATTCCAAAAATGCCTGCAGGCTGAAAAATTTGGGGACCCTGATGTATACCTTTCTCTTCTCACTGGGACTCAGGGTAGATCACTCAATTTAATACAATGCAATAAGGATCATACAGTGCTATTAAAAGCAATGCAAATATAAGACATGCAATGATTGTGGAAAAAAAAGAATGCAAAGGAAACTCTATAGCAGGGGTGGCCAAACTTGCTTAAGGTAGCGGCCACATAGAATGAACATCAAATATCTGAGAGCCTCAAGATGTGAACATCAGATGTTTTGAGAGCCACAGGACAGGAAGGAAGACAAATGGATGGGGAAGAGAGAGGTGGAAAGAAAGCAGCTTTAACATACATTTTCCAAACTGCCAGCTGGCTTGGCTTGGAGAAGTGATTTCAAAAGACAAATTCCTTCTCCAAGCTGGCTGAATGGGGTTGTAGGGGCTTTGAAAGCCACAAAACATGTGTGAAAGAACCACAGTTTGGCCACCCCTGCTCTTTAGCATACACTATAAACAATGCAATGAATAGACAAGCAGTTCACAGTTACTACTCCAGCCAGGCTGAGGACAGGCAATAAAATAAAGGAGTTGAAAGACGTGCGTTCCCAGGAGAAGTACACATATTCTGACTCATGCACCTCCAGTCAAATGCATTTTGCAGGTTCTTAACACAAAATAAAAGCCTGCCAGACCTGTTTTCCAAAAGCAAAACTTGGAAAATGCGTACGTTCAACTATCATTCTTCCAAACACAACTCAACCCTGTGAAAAGGATTATTGTCTGTCTCCAGTTCTCCTGGAGAGGTGAGCTGGGAAAGTGCTAAGTAAATTTTTGTTGTTCAGTCGCACAGTCGAGTCCAGCTCTTTGCAACCCCCTGGACAAAGTCACGCCAGGCCCTCCTGTCTTCCACCATCCTCCGAAGTCTGCTCAAATTCATGTTTGTTACATCAGTAACACTGTCCTTCCATCTCTTCTTTTGCTGTCCCCTTCTTCTTTTGCCTTCTGTCTTTCCTAGCAGCAGAAATCCTCAAAATATGAGAGACCTTCCCGCTCAGAAACCTAATTGCAAACATTCTGGTGGCAAACTGCATTTTATGATGCAAAAGTAATGTCTACATATCCATTCTATTACCCCAAGCCAGCTATAGGGCACTGGATTGGCCAGGGTTTCACCCCTAGTTATGCTTTTTAGGCAAAGTAAATAATTATTTTGTGCATTAAGCTGTTTACAATGTGACTGTCAGTCTCCATGCTGTTTTTACAGAACATCCCTCTTGTTCTTCCATTATAAATTCCTACAGCCTCCCACTTGTTTCTTCTTGATGCAAGGGGGGGTGTATGCATGGTACCAGGAAGGAGAGGAGGCTGCTTTGTTAAATTCCAAGAACATACGTTAGTGTGCTACTATAGCAGGGGTGATCAAACTGCAGCTTGGGAGCCACATGTGGCTTTTTGACACTTATATTGTGTGGCTCTCTAAACCCCCACCCCAGTGGCCAGCTTGGAGAAGGCATTTGTCTCTTTAAATCTCTTCTCCAAGACAAGCCAGACAGCAGCTTGGAGAATGCATTTAAAGTTAAAGCTATTATTATTATTATTTATTACATTTAATGAATCGCCCTATCCCGGTTAGCGCCAGGCTCAGGGCAATGTACAATAGTAAAAAACACACACATATATAAAATCAATTACATTAAAAAATTAAAAACCCTGATAGTGTCTTTAAAGTGCTCTTATTCAGTTATTGTAGTTGCATTCTTTCCACCTCTCACTCCCCATCTATCTTCCTTCCTTCCTTCCTTCCTTCCTTCCTTCCTTCCTTCCTTCCTTCCTTCCTTCCTTCCTTCCTTCCTTCCTTCCTTCCTTCTCTCAAGGAAAAGGAAAAGTCCCTGTGCGAGCACCAGTCATTTCCGACTCTGGGGTGACGTTGCTTTCACAACATTTTCATGGTAGACTTTTTACGGATTGGTTTGCCATTGCCTTCCCCAGTCATCTACGCTTTTCCCCCAGCAAGCTGGGTACTCATTTTACTGACCTTGGAAGGATGGAAGGCTGAGTCAACCTCGAGCCGGCTACCTGAAAATCCAGTTTCCACCGGGGATCGAACTCAGGTCGTGAGCAGAGCTTAGGACTGCAGTACTGCAGCTTCAACACTCTGCACCATGGGACTCTTTCCTCCAGCTCTCAAACATCTGACATTTATTCTACGTGGCTCTTGTGTTAAGGAAGTTTGGCCACCCCTGCACTATAGTATAGTGGTTATCATATCAGATTGGGACCTGAGTTCAAATCCCCACTCAGCCATGAAGCTCCCTTTAGGGCAGTAATCCTCAGTGTAACCTTCATAGGACTGTGGTGAGAACAAAATGAGAGGAAAAGAACTACGGCTTATTATGTTTGTGTGTCCCCCCCCTCACTTTCATTGTGCATGTCTGTTGGAGCATTTTTTTTTTTGACATTTTGCATTGATTTTCCTTCCCTCAGTGCTCAGTTTGCTTTCTGGTGCTGTTTACCTAGGTTTTCTGAGAGTACTTTTGTGCCAATTGTCCCTTTGTTTAGCTTCCAAGCTAAAGGTAATCCAAAAGTGTACAGATTCCCCCCACCTGTTATGCAGCTGTGCTGGGGCATTAGTGAAAATAACACCCCCATTTTTTAAAATTTAGTGGCACAAGACTAAAACTCTTCAGAGCTTCTACCAGAGGACTCCTCCTCCATACAAATTGCAGCTCTGTGCAAAGTGTGGTGGAGTTGCAGCCAACATTGCACATGCGCGCACACACACACATACACGCACATGTTGCCACAATCACAGCGTGTAATGCCAGTGTCAGTGGGTTCTACTGTGCATTCTGTACAGGCAGCATGTTTACCCATATTATAAGATCATGTAACACTTTCCCATTTTTCACAGTGGCCTATAACACAGCAGAGAATCCCCTAGTGCTTTGCAATATGGAAAAAAGGGCTTTCCTGTTCTCCATATTGCACAGCGTTGGGAGGGCCTCCAAACCAGGGGATCTCCTGCCCCCACCTGAAAATTGGCAACCCTAGCCAGGGCTGACCCTACTTAGCTTCTGAGTTCTGATGAAAGTGGGCTAGCCTGGGCTACCCAGGACAGAGCAAGGAGTGGGTACCATCACAAAATGGCTGCCATAAAAGGCAGGGGAGAGGGCCAGTCATAAAATGAAGAAGACATCTGTATACTTCATATTTCTCCACCTTAAGGAGCCCCAAATTGGCTTACAATCTCCTTCCCTTCCTCTTCCCACAACAGGCACCTGGTGATGTAGTTGGGGCTGAGAGAGTTCTGAGGGAACTACTGGCCCAAGGTCACCCAGCAGGCCTCACGTGGAGGAGGAGTGGGAGATCCAGATCAGAGTTGGCAGCTCTTAACCACTTTGGAAGTGGAAAACCAAACACCTTTGTGTTACGGAAGCCTCTGTTTCCAAATGGGTGCTTCTCTGCACATGCGAAAGTGATTTCTCCTAGGCTCTTTTGAAGCACCTCTTCAAAAGGAGAGCCAGTTTGGTGTAGTGGTTAAGTGTGCGGACTCTAATCTGGGAGAACCGGGTTTGATTCCCCACTCCTCCACTTGCACCTGCTAGCATGGCCTTGGGTCAGCCATAGCTCTGGCAGAGGTTGTCCTTGAAAGGGCAGCTGTTTTGAGAGCCCTCTCCAGCCCCACCCACCTCACAGGGTGTCTGTTGTGGGGGAGGAAGGTAAAGGAGATTGTGAGCCGCTCTTGAGACTCTTCGGAGTGGAGGGTGGGATATAAATCCAATATCATCATCATCTTCTTCTTCAGTGAGGAGGAAGAAAGTTAGGACTAGGCCTCTGCTTTGGGGAAGAGATGCTTCGGAAAAGAATAAGAAGAATAAGATATTGGATTTGTATCCCACCCTATACTCCGAATCTCAGAGTGGCTTACAATCTTCTTTACCTTCCTTCCCCACCACAGACACCCTGTGAGGTAGGTGAGGCTGAGAGAACTCTCACAGCAGCTGCCCTTTCAAGGACAATTCTGTGAGAGCTATGGTTGACCCAAGGCCATTCCACCAGGTGCAAGTGGAGAAGTGGGGAATCAAACCCAGTTCTCCCAGATAAGCGTCTGTGCACTTAGCCACTACACCAAATGAAGCAAAAGGACACCAGGAAAGTCACGTGGGCACCATAGCTTCTATAGGTGCCACATTGATGATTATTGTGTTGAGTCTTCCCTATTTGAGTTGATTCTCAGACCCGGATGCTGACCTGGCATCGAACTCCTACTCATCCACGGGGTCAGTACATGGTCTAGGACGAAGCAAACCACTTCAATTCCATTTCCTGAGCCTGCCAGCTGGGCATACTAATGTGTCACAGCGCCGTTATGAAGATTAACAACAACGAAGGGTCTCACGGCACTTTAAAGATTTAACGGATTTATTGTGGCATGGCTTTTGTGACCCACATCATGAGAGGCATGCCAGGCTCGCAAAAGCTTATGCCACAATCAATTTGATAATTTTTAATATGCGGCACGACTCTTTATGGTTTATGGCAGCAGCATTCTCACATCACTCCCCACCCCCCAATAACGCTGACTGAACTTGTCACCTTAGAGGGGTGAAGGCAGATCAGTCAAGTTCAGATCAGGCTCGGCAGGAAGACGTACCTGTCAGTGAATGTTTAGGAGTGGATGATTATATTATGTCAAAATACAATAAATTGGAAAAGCAGAAAATCCTCCTCTCTTGGTTCTAATCTGGGGCCTCCTGATTACGGACAAAATGAGCTCACGTGGTGGGAAAGAGCTAGCACAGACCAGGGTGGTGAGAAGCAGTGGTTCCTGATTTTGTCTCCTTGATTTTAATGTTTGTCTTGGAAACGGTTTATAACTGTGAATCCCTCTACGTATATTTAAGGATTTCTTCTTGTTTTTGCGGTGTTGCTTTACATGCATGCAAACAAAACAAACAAAAAATTAAATTAAACTTCATTAGGTGCACTTTGTGGCATCAGGGCTTTTTTGGGGCAGCAGCGCACAGCGGCGGAGCTCCACCTCGGCTGGCCAGTGCTCAGGCTGGCATGCTGGGGAAGACGCAGGGAGGCATCTTTAAATACTTCCTCAATGGCTACAGCCTTCCCCAGCGTGCCCACTGCAGCAGGCATGCACAGGAAGGCATGGAGGAGGTCCTGTTGGGCTTTTTCTAAAAAAAAAGCCCTGTCAGTACCCCACTGAAGTCCCTCCCTTCCCCAATTCCCATTCCTCTCAGGCTCCACCCCCAAAACCTCCAGGTCTTTCACAACCCAGAGCTGGAAACCCTGTTTGTGTCTGTTTGGGCTCTCCTTTTTTCAAAACAGCCGCTCCCTGTAGCAACTGGATGACTGCAGGGCACATGGGAAAACAAGTGTTAAACAGGTGAAAAAACATAATGTGAAGCTTGGTGAGGAAGCATTTTTAAATCTGAAGAGACGGTGGCATATTTAAAAGCAAGTAAAAACGTGCATGGACCTAACTGGGCGTGCCCTAATATGGAAGCGTTTTATTACATCATGAAGGGGTGTTCCAGAATGAAGAGGCAGAGCTTGATGGATCTTGCAGGAGATGAATTCTGTCCACAAGAGGCACGTTGTTGCCTTGACATAAAAGTGTCCTTGGCCACTCTACAAAAGGGAGAAATTCAACAGCAGCTATGTGGTTTTTCTAGTGTGAATATGCTATGATGGAAGCAAGGTACACATATTAAATTCTGCTGCTCGTCCAGCTGTTAGGAGCCTTGCTATGGATGGGAAGACAATAGCAATCCTTGGCAGAAGTTAATTGGGAGCATGAGTTTAAAGGTTCTGGATTCAGAAGCTGGAGTAGCTGAGCTTGTGCAAAGAGCTTTAGTCCCGTCACTGAATATCCCAGAGTACCTTTAAGGGACTGCTGGAGAAAAGGACTTCCGACCTAGAGGTTTCCTCTAGCTAGAGTTGCCAACCTCCAGGTACAGCCTGGAGATTTCTCACTTTTTACAGCCAGTCTCCAAGCTACAGAGATCAGTTCCTCTGGAGAAAACAACAGACTGAAGGATGGACTCCAGTGTTCCCTCTAATTGGGATGCCAGGTCTGTGTTGGAAAATACCTTGGAGACTTTTGGGGTGGATCTGGGAGAGGGCAGGGTTTGGGGATGGGAGGGGCCTCAGCATGGTACAATGCCATAAAGTCCGCCCTTGAAAGCAGCCATTTTCTCCAGGGGAGCTTATCTCTGCCACCTGGAGATCAGTTGTAAAAGTGAGCGATCTCCAGGCTCCACCAGGAGGCTGGCAACCCTACCCTCTAAGCTGTGCGTGTGAGGAGCCACTCATTTACACAGGAAGCCCTGATCAGCTGCAGTCTGGAAAGGGTGGGGTCTTGCACTATACTTTGCCCATTTTAAGATTATAGCAGTTATATTCTGCTCTGTAGGGGAGGGAAATTAGAGGGAACACTGGTGATTCGATGGCATTGTACCAGTGCCGGATTAAACCCCGTGCAGGCCCCTAGGCAGTCAAAATCTTGAGGGCCTCCTTGCAAATTATGTCAAAGCTGGAGCACGGCCCCCACTGCAGTTTGCAGGCACCCTCTCAAAAGCCCCTTTAACAAAGCTGTGAGGGAGAAGTAGAGAGGCAAACTTGGAGACGTCAGCAGCCACATCAGGCAAGTTGGGCAAAGAGTGGCTCAGTTGCTGGCTGTGTGTGCAGGCTGGGAGGGCTGCAAGCAGGGGGGGAAAGGGGGGGGAGAAGCCGGCCTGGGGCCCCTAAAGGCGTGGGGACCTATAGGCCAGTGCCTACTTTGCCTAATTGTTAATCCAGCCCTGCATTGTACCATGCTGAGGTTTCCATTCTCCCCAAACCTCACCTTCTCTAAGGTCCATCCCCAAGATCTCCAGGTATTTCCCAACTCAGAGTGGCAAAACCTTCCTCTAGCATGAATTGAAAAAGGAAGGAGGGCCTCTGAACACACCTGGTACTGTATGAGTTTAGATTTTTAATCTCCTGTTCATCCAAGGAGCTCAGGGCACCATGGCAGTTTAGGCTGAGAGGGCCACCCAGCAAGACTCCATGACAGAGTCGAGGCTGGGCTTTTCAGATCCTAGTCTAATACTTTAACCCAGAGCTTTTTTTGTAGAAAAAGCCCAGCAGGAGCTCATTTGCATATTCGGCCACACCCCTTGACGCCAAGACAGCCGGAACTGTGTCCCTGCTCGAAAAAACCCTGCTTTAACCAGTACACCACCCTGGCTTGATTTTATTACGTGGCAACTTTAACACCATATATGCTATTGATTTTATTGTGCATTCCTTTTGTTGCTTTTATAATCAACTTTTTGTTTGTTTTATAATCAGCTATTCTGAAAGCTTCTTTAGGGCCAGGGCCACTGGCCCTGCCTGGCCCTCTAGACAAGGCTAACTTCTGACACACACCTCCCCCACCGCACTGATAACATCACCAAGTCAAATGGAGGGTGCCCAATTCGGTGCCTTCAGAAGGCCGGCACCCTAGGAAATTGTAGAGTTTGCCTAGTGGCAGGGCCGGTCCTGTTTAGGACACAACACAGAAATGTATAATGCCTTGTTGTTCTTCTCCTCCGTACAAGCAAGCTTGAGCCCCAGCACCTCTCCTGTTACAATTAACCTCCTGTAGCGAGGGGGAAAAACCTACTCATAGGATCATTATTTTTCTTCCTTAACTGGAGAAACAATTGCCAATTGCATTTACTATCCCTCTGCATTCTTGAGTGCTGAGCTTTGCAAAAGGAGTGTGGAGGGAGTGTTAAAGCTCAGCAAGACCTGGCTTCTATGACTAATTTCTAGCAAGCGATATGCTGGATGGCTAGAAAACCATGCCCTCCGAAGCCCCCAGATGCCAGAACGGTGTGAAATGGGTGTCCTTTCTCAGGAGGGGCAGGCAAGAAATGTGCAACGTTGCCAGTTCCTTGTTGCAAAACACCTGGAGATTTGGGGGCAAAGCCAGAGGAGGTTGGGGTTTGGGAGGGATATAATGTCACACCGTCCACCCTCCAAAGCTGCCATTTTCTCCAGGTGAACTGATCCTGATCGTTACGAGATCAATGGGAGTGGGAGATCTCCAGGTGGCACTGAAGTTCCCACTGAAGTCCCTCCCCTCTTCAAACCTTGCCTCTTCAGGCTCCAGCCCCAAAATCTCCAGGTATTTCTTCACCCAGAGTTGGCAACCCTAGCATGGAGGGACCACTCATACATTTCAGAGACCTCTCTGTTGGAGGACACAGAGTATCCATATGTGAATAGGGTTGTCAAGTCCAATTCTAGAAATATCTGGGGACATTGGGGGTGGAGCCAGGAGCAAGGTTGTGACAAGCATAATTGAACTCCAAAGGAAGTTCTGATCATCATATTTAGAGGGACTGGAAGCCTTTTAAATGCCTTCCTTCCATTGGAAATAATGAAGGATAGGGCCACCTTCTTTTGGGGGCTCATAGAATTGTACCCTCTGGTCCAATCCTTTTGAAACTTGGAGGGTATTTTGGAGAGAGGCACTGGATGCTATGCTGAAAATACGGTGCCTCTATCTCAAAAAACAGCCCCCCCTCCAGAACCCCAGATACCCATGGATCAGTTCTCCATTATACCCTATGGGAATCAGTCTCCATACGGAATAATAGAGTCCCTAGCAGATATTTCCCTCCCCACCCCCAGCTTTCTGATAACCCTGAAGTGGGGGGAGGGCCTCCAAACTGGGGGATCCCTTGCCCCCACCTGGGGATTGGCAACCCTATGTGCAAAAGACCTTTTCAGATGTTATATCTGCATATACCAGAAGCCTCCCAGCTGTCTGTAGATTTCAAAATGTGCGTGGTCACTATGTTGGCACAGCAGGGCCTACTGGGATATCTGGTTAATACAGCACAGTGTTGTCCAGTCACAGAAGTGTGATACTGAAAGCAGTAAATAAATCTCCCAAGAAGTATATTGCAAAAAAGGTAAACAGACATTTATTCAAGAAGATCCAGTTCTCATTCAGCTTGCAGTCAAAAGAAGAAAAAGAAGAAGAAAACGAAGCCTACTCTAAAGAGTCCTTTTCCTATCACAAATGGCCAGCTTGTCCCACATTGCATGTATGGGTGTATGAGGGCATTGTCTCTACTGGAGAGGCCTACAGAGACAGGTGTCTCCATGGAAGGCCATGTGCAGTTAGTGAGAGGACAAAGAAGAGAGAAAGAAGGCATCATGGGACAGCTCTCAGGTTAAGACAAAGAGAGGCATCTCCTTCAAGGAGATAACTCCTGGCCCTTACCTGGGTAGCCCAGGCAAGCCCAATCTCATCAGATCTCAAAAGCTGAACAGGGATGACCCTGGCAAGTATTTGGATGAGAGACCTCCAAAGAATACCAGTGTTGGGAGGTGGAGGCAGGCTATCAAGCTACTTCTCTGGATGTCCTCCATGCCGCTGCAGGAGTCACCAGAGGTTGGAATGACTTCAAGGCACAGAAGCACTAAAATACATGCACGCACAAATGCAAAAATACCAAAAAAGGGGAGATAAGATTAGGGGAGGGACGGTGGCTCAGTGATAGAACATCTGCTTGGAAAGCAGAAGGTCCCAGGTTAAATCCCTGGCATCTCCAAAAAAGGGTCCAGGCAAATAGGTGTGAAAAACCTTAGCTTGAGACCCTGAAGAGCTGCTGCAGTCTGAGTAGACAATACTGACTTTGATGGACCAAGGGTCTGATTCAATATAAGGCAGCTTCATATGTTCATATATGTTCGTAACACCTATACACAGGCCTCAGATTCAGTGGGAGCTCAGAGGAGCGGCAGCTCCTGAACCTTTCTGAGAGTTCCACCTCCCTGTCCATTGAATAGTATGTGCAGCTGCATAACCATCTCAGGATGAGCTCCACCACCTATTTTTCTACAAAATGACCCCTGCCTATACACTTGTAGAGTGTTGTCGCACCGCCCCAAAGTCCAGGCATGCTGAGTTGCTCACTCCAACAGGGGCATTCTTCATGCCCATACAGCTTTAGTTGGGTCTAACATTTTCCAGAACTGTACAGGCATGCAAAATACACCCATTGCCCCAGTCCAACAGAATGCAGTGGTGGGAATTTCCACTCCCTCGCCTTGGAATTTGCAATCCTATTGGGTCAGCCCCTTGCAATACTGTCCACCCCAAATGTGGTGCTCCCCCCACCTCCTGGAATGCTCACCATTATATGGGGGGGGGGGGGACAAAAAGGTTTGCTCAGGGACTACATTGCCGGAGAGTATAGCTCTGTTCCTTGCAAGGGTGATCCCATTAGGAGGCTGATTTCAACCTGCTTGTTCTTTCAGTCTCACCCAATACCCTTCCATACTGCACTCCCTGTCTCACATGGCTTTTGTCCATGTGGGTCCCATCATTCTCAGAATAGCCCTCAGAAATTGCCTCCTGACTTTTTCACAATTAGAAAAGCAGACTGCATCCAACCCATTGTCTACAGAGAAAAATAGATTCCCCTCCCCCCCCCTCCCTACAGTGTTCCCTCTAAGCTGGGCATGTGAGCGGTCGCTCCTTTACACAGGAAGACCTGCTCAGCAGCAGTCTGGAGCCACACAGAATCTTGCACTGCCCCGTTCCCCATTTTAAGGTCGCAGCATTTATGTTCTGCTCAGGATGTGTGAACTGCTCTGCTTGGTAGGGGGGGGAAATAGAGGGAACAGACCCTGAGAGATCTTTGTGCAGATTTTTTTTGTGTGTGGGTCTGGTTTTATGCTGCAAACTGATCCCACCAGGCAAAGGGAAGGGGGCTTGCCCTCTTTCCCCTTCCAGGCTAAGAACAATCCTATGTGGAGTGTTTGTGTGTTGTGGTGAAACCATGCGTGGATGGGTGGTGAAAAGGCTTAACCCCTTCTATGACCCTAATCCAAAATTGCACAGTAGCTATTTGACTTTAGCAAACCTGGGAAGGCCTGACTACAGATTCCCCTGGTGTCCAATCTAGTTGGCTATATTACAAAGTTGTGTTCTTCCCAGGAGGGGCCCCAGCAATATATAGGTTCTCTTTCTATGCTGATGACAGACAGTTTGCTAATATAATTCAAGAGTCCCAGAACATGAACTAAGCTAGCAGTGGTGGACTGGGTCTAAAAATATTGGTTGCCAGGAGACAAAGGGGCCCACCCACAACTATTTATTTTATTTTATCAAATTTATATCCCTCCCCTAATGGGCTCAGGGCGGTTCACAAGGCTATCATTTAATTTTATAACAAATAATTAAAATTTTCAAAAAATACGCAAGTGGGAAAAAAGGTACGATTAAAACTTTTGCAAAATAAATGTATATTTTTAGTACAGGGTATATATATTGTATATATTACTGGCAGTATGCAGTAGGTACTAAATGTAAATACAGATTGTTATAACTTAATTTTTTTTTTTTTTTTAATTTTAAACAAAAGGTAGATATTTAAAATAGTTTGCTTGTACTGAACATTTTACACATTAACAAGTACTTCAAAAGCATATTTCATACAGTCCACTATATTAAGGGCAATCATTTTGACACATGATTCCAAGTTCTCCTCAGACTGTGAATTCCTTAGCCTTGTCTTTATGATCTTTAGCTTTGAAAATGGCCTCTCACATTGGCCTTGAGTAACTGATAGTGTGCATCACTTTATAAAGTTTATAAAGGTTATCATATGCCTTTTCATGAAGCCTGTTGGATGCCAAAAATTTTAGTGTACACAGGATAGGCAAATGCTACAAATTTTACACTTGTTGCAATTTTACACTTGATGCTTTTGCCCTTGCTGTATCCCTCAAGGTTATGCTCATTTGGGCTAGCCTCTGTTGTTTTGGTATTTGACCTTTGGACTTCTGTCTGACCTCATGTCACACCCACACAGAGACCAGGGAGGATTTTTTTCCCTACTGGCTAAAGGTCTGTCTGGGAGGGCTCATAGCACCCACCCAACCCTTGTGCTCTCCTTATCAGCAAAACCTTGTATTTGTGACCAAAGAGAAGTGAGGACCCAGGCAGTTCAACAACAGTTTTACCCTTAGTGATCAAACAAATAGTTGGTTATAAACAATAATTTCAGTGTGATTGTGAAAGGTGGAAAAAAGAACAGGTGGCAGAAATCAAATAAACAGCCCTAAGGTGACTATCTTAGCATTTCCTATTTCTATTAACACTGTATTAACTCACCCCAGTTCCAGGTGAGAGGGAAAACACTCTTGCTGAAGCTCCCTCTAGCTCAGCATCCTACAGAGAACCAGCCTCCCTCTCTAGTCAGGCATGTTTATCCTCTCTTCCTAGGTCCCATCTGCCTCTGGATCAGTTTCCCTCCAAAACTGCTTTCACCCAATCAGAGGGAGAGAAGGGATGCTGGGAGATTTATGTCCACTTGCCAATTGAGGTAGGCTTCCCCAGACCCTCTAGGCCTCATTAGGCAGGCCTCCACTTGCCTCTAGGCCCCAGATTATGACACCTCATGGAAAACTGTAGACAGAACCCAAAGGAGGAAACATTGTCTTTTGTATAATTAACCTGTACAACTAATTCAGGGGCACAGGAGATCAATATGGCCAAGAAGAAAAATGCACCATTTATTACAGATGAGAATATAAAAACCCATAATAACTAGGTGAGTTTTTTTTTAAATGCATGTTTTATAAGGATAAAGTGTTACCCAAATAGGATGTATCCTAATTAATTGGGGGAATTAGCATAATTAGAGACCAGTGAGATGGGAGGGGGGGGGTAACTAGGAGATCTCCACCAATGTTTTACAGGGATTTTCCTCTGAGAATGCTCAAATAAACCAGGCTAGATAACCAGAAAGGTATTTTATTAAGAAAAAGAACAACAAGTAAAAACATACATACATAGTACATGGGGATAACACGCACACTATCTAAGAGGAAAAATAAGAGAAAGGAGTGGGGAGTCAATTAAAAATATTTGGTGTCTTTGCAATGTATGCAATAGCTCGATAAGTTGACTCCGGCTGCATGATACGATCCCAGGCTGGGATTCCCAGCTAAGCTTCATTGTGCAGTCGCAACATTAAAAATCTGAGCGTATATAATATATGCCTCAGCCTCACATAACCCAAATCAGAATTATTTCTTCAGAGTTATTTATCACATTCTTAAATATAAAGTATCCTCAAAAATTATTTTTTAAAATTTTTTTCATTAAAATAGTAATACAACATAAATTTTAGTTGCATTACAGTAATAATATTGGAACTTCTATGGTATTTTCAAGCTACTACAAAAGTCATTAATATTGCCTAATGTTTAAGGGAGCCCCTTGCCATCAGGCAAGCTGACACCCTGGCCAGTCCACCACTGTAAGCTAATCTGTTTCCACTTATTGAAGTCTTGGTTCCTTTAGAACAGGACAGAACATTGGAGAACATGGATGCATCCAGGTACCAGCAATATGTCTTGACCATTTCCAGAATGGCTTTGGTGGTGTAGTAATGAAATGCTAAATTAATAATACAAAACAACATAAGGAGAGCCCTGCTGGATCAGGCCAGTGGTCCATCTAGTCCAGCATCCTGTTTCACATAGTGGCCAACCAGAGCATAAATAGCTTTAAACAGGGGTTAGACCAGGGGTGGCCAAACTTGCTTAATGTAAAAGCCACATAAAATAAATGTCAGATGTTTGAGAACCACAAGCCTTGAACATCAGATGTTCAAGAGCCACAAGACAGAAGAAGGGAAAAGAGATTGGGGGAAGGAGGTGGAGGTGGAAAGAAATCTTTAAATGCATTCTCCAAGCCACCAGCTGGCTTGGCTTGGCAACGTGATTTAAAGAGAGAAATGCTTTCTCCAAGTTGGCCAACAGGGCGGTGGGAGTTTAGAGGGCCAAACAATATGTTCAAAGGAGTCACATGTGGCTCCCGAGCAACAGTTTGGCCACTTCTGGGTTAGACAGATTCGTGGAGGAGAGCTCCATGAATGACTAGCAGTTATGTAAGGCCAGTGCTAGGAGGCAATATCAGGGGAAGGCCTTGGCTTCTGTGCCCTGTTTGTTGGCACTCAAGGATAACTGGTTATCCATTTTGTACTGGACTGGATGGCCCACTGGCCTGATCCAGCAGGGCTTTTCTTATGGACTTAGGCAAAGTTCTGGGTCTCCCTGAACTATGATGAACATCCTCTTCCTAACCATCTCAGTTGGTCTAAACAGGGTAAGCCTTGATTTGAGCAAAGTCACAAGCTCGAACTTAACCCTGTTTTGAACATCTGGGCTTAGCCCAGAGACATAATATTATAATGGATCACCCTGACCTGGATAGCCCAGGCAAGACCAATCTCATCAGATCTTGGAAACTAAGCAGGGTTGACTCTGGCAAGTACTCAGATGGGAGACCTTCTTGGAATACCAAAGCCAGAAGGCGGGAGCAGGCTTTATTCAGCTACCTTGCTGAACATCCTCCAGGCCCCCAGCAGGGGTCAGTAACCAAAGGTCGCCAAAACTTCCGGGAGCACACGCACACTCACATGTCCGTCCACCCACCCATAAATACAATTTTTTAAACCAAAATAACCATGGATCATGCACCTTGGCAGCATCCTTGAGTAAACAGCATTTTGCACATGGAGGGTTTGGGGTGAAAGGGCATGCAAACTGCAAAGAAAGACTTCAGTCCTTTGCAATCCTCTAATCCTTTGCAATGAATGCTGAATAATATATCTTTTTCGTCTTCTTTCTGTGTCCTGTTAGGCGCGGTCTCTTTTTGCAGAGGCTCACTGTGGACCTCCATGCTGTGGGAAGCTACATCAGGGTCCCTTCTGCCTGCCCTGTAACTATGAAGGTACAGCACCTCTCCCAGGGAAAAAGAAGAATCAAGTGGTAGATAAAAAACCGACTGTTCTATTAAATTCTATGTGAAGAGACTAATTCCTGAGGAGCAGCCTTTTCAGGCTGTTTATAGCTCTGGGTTGGGGAACACCTGGAGATTTTGGGGGTGGAGCCTGCGCAGGGAGGAGTTTGAGGAGGGATGGGTCCTCAGTGGGGCATAATTCCATAGAGTCCATGCTCCATCTGTCTCCTGGAGCTGAGTTCGAATTCCTGGAGATCTCCAGGCCCCACCTAGAAGTTGGTTAACCTGCTGTTGTAGCAAAATTAAACCAGAGTCCAGTATTCCAGCATAAGCTCTGGGTGAGTCAGAGGCCACTTCATCAAATGCAAAATGAAATTATAGATTCATTTGGGTGGCCTTGTTGGTCTGCAACAGAACAAAATTTTGAGTCCAGTGGCACCTTTAAGAATTCAAACTTAGTTGGTTTCAAGGGTACCACCACTGGACTCCAACTTTGTTCTAAAACAAAATTAGAATCACGGCATCCACTGAAAGGAACTCTGAGGAAAGCATGAACTTTTGGTAGTGACAGAATGAAGTAGGAGTCAAGTTGCATCTTTAAGACAACAAAGTTTTTTTCAGAATGTAAGCTTTCGTGTGCTCTAAGCATAATTCATCATTCCTCGTCTGATGGAAGTGTGCTTTGAGCACACAAAAGCTTACATTTTCTTTTTGATCCAGGTTTATTAGCAATAGAATAATTAACAGGCATTCTCACATTCTGACATGTTACAGTTTTATGGTTTCCCACGCTAATGCAACCCAGATCAAAAGTTTTCTGAATTTGTTAATTTTACTATTCTGCTATTGGACTTTAACTTTGTACCACTATTCCAAACCTCACCAGCTATATGTGGCTCTGCTTACTGTACCTCAATCCTCGTCTGAAGAAGTGTGCATGCACATGAAAGCTTAGGTTCTGAATAAAACTTTGTTGGTCTTAAAAGGTGCAACTTGACTCCTACTTTGCTCTACTGCTTCAGACCAACAAGGCTGCCTACTTGGATCTATCTTTAGCTAGTGGTGAAAGCGTTCCCGGATTCCCCCTGCTATAGCGTTTAGGGGGGAAACTTTGTCCTGGCATTGGGCGTGGCTTAAAGCGGCGGGGGCGTGCCCTGGCCAAGAAGGCGGGGCCGAGTGGGACAAGGGGCGTGTCTCGGACAACATCTGCTCGCCTTCGAGATTGGAAGGAACAGCTGGGGGAGAGAGAGCACGAGGGGAGGAGCGCCGGGTGCGGAAAGGCGCTGCAGCCGCGCACTAGGCTTGGTCACATTGGCGAGCGCATCATCGGTGGCATCAGCGGAAAGGGAAGTCGGAGGGCGTGCACACCCTCTGCTCGGGCGGGCCCCTAAGCGAGCCAGCCAGCCGGGGTGGAAGGAGGAAAAAGCCTCCAGCCTCCTCGGGCAGCCGGGCTGGAGCAGGGGCCGGCCTCCCCGTCCAGATCGCTCGGCGAAGCTTTTGCTCCATGCAATGCGCCGCCTCTCTTAGCGCGATGCAGCGGGCCGGAGGAGGAGGAGCGGCGGCGGCGCCAGCGGAGCCTGGAGGAGGCGGAGGCGAGGCGGTAGCAGCGGCGGCGGCCTCGTACCGGGTGCTGAGCCGCTTGCTGGGCTACGGCGGGGCTGAGTCCGCCGCCGTCGGCTTGGCGCTCGGAGGAGCCGTCGTGGAACCCGGGGATCGGGGAAGGGCCGGCGGGCTGCGGGGCTCCCAGCTGCTGGTCTTCCGGCCCGGCGAAGCTGGGGAGCCGTCGGGGGGTGCCCCGGCTTCTTGCCTGCCCCCGCCTCCTCCTCCGCCTCAACCGCCTGCGGAGCTGCTGTGCGCCCGGCACCGGTGCGCTCTCCTGGACGCCCCGAAAGGCGAGCCTGGAGGGGGCCGCTGCTGGAGCGGAGCGGCTGGCGGCCTCTTGTTCCCTCCGGGGGCCGGCCTGGAGCTGCAGCTGGCTGCCTTGGGGCTGCATCAGGCGCCCCCGACGGCTCCGGGAGGGCCGGGCAAGGCTGCCGGCGACTGCCCGTGCCTGAGTCTCCTGCCTCCGCCGCCTCTAGCCCCGCCGCCCGCTCTGCCCTTGTTGCCCCCGGGGGAGGAGACCAGCGACGCCCTGCTGGTGCTAGAAGCCCTTGGCCCGGACGAGGAGGACGAAGAGGAAGAGACGGGGCAGCAGGGAGATGCCTCCTGCCAAGCCGGTGTGGGGGGCAGCCGCTTCCAAGTGCCCACTCCGTCCTCGCCTGCTCCTCCTCCTCCGGCTGGGCCGGTGCCCCCTACCGCCGCCGGGGCCAACCGCCCCAGCTCGTCCGCCCCGTCGAGGAAAGGCTCCTTCAAGATCCGTCTGAGCCGATTGTTTCGCACCAAAAGCTGCAGTGGACCGTCCTGCAACGCAGCAGCCGGCTCGGGCGCCCGTCGGGCTGGAGACAAGGAGTTCCTGCCAGCCGCTGCCTCCCCAACCAACGCCACAGCTGGCACGGCCGGGAGTCTCCCCGACGTGTCCCAGCCTGGGGGTCGGGAGCAAGACTCGGGCAGGTAGGGGGGCAGAGGGACCTGTTGGGGGAACTTTGTGGGAGGGGGACTGGGAGGGGTGAGCATTGGGATCCTTGAAGACTTGGTTGGAAAGAGAGGGATGAACGGATTCTGCAGTGATGTGGCTGGATCTTAGGCGTTTTAGAAAGAAGGTTTGTAATTCAAGCCATGGTGATTGGTGGAGGGGAGCGAAGCTGAGCAGGGCCTGGATTTCCAAGGGTAGGTTATTTGCTCTGGCCTCCAGCCTTTTGAGATCTACCACCTATTCTCTGCATCCTTCCTATGCAGGCATTGTTCACCCTTGGCCCTCACTGTATTTCAGCAGAAGAGCCTCTTGGTCTCTGCTGACCCTTAGTGAAACAAAAACCCAAGCAAAATCTGTTTAATATGTCTTATCACAACCAACCTAAGCAACACAACACATTGGGTGACGAGCTCTGTTTCACTCTTGCCCAGTTCTCTTTACTACAGTGCTCATCCCACGTGGCCTTTGTATCGTACAAGTTCCATGCTCTTCTGGCATAGCCTTTTTGGGGTGAGGCAGAGGGAGCCTTTCCTTTCTTTTTCATCAGCAGATCAGCTCATCTTGCAAGCTGTCAGGTTCTTCAGAAGTGTTCTGGAACGGGCACAGTGTGTTGTTTTGGTTAGTTTTAATTTAAAAAGCATGACGTTTGGAGATTGGTCTCTTATTTCCTTCAGCAAAGGTGTTACGATCTCTGGCACCCTTGAAAAGCTTCAAAGGGCACTTGGTGGTCTGTAAAAGGTGACTGACAGTGTGATCCTAAGCGTGCTTACTCAGAAGGGAGTCCTTTTGAGCTTAGTGGGACTTGTGTCTGAATCAGCACATTTAGGATTGCAGCCTCAGTCTTCTAGGATCCTAATAACGCACTGATGGGATGCTGTATCTGTGGTTTGAAAGAGTATTACAAATTAGATAGTCTGGTGTTGAATGCATGGTGGGAAGGCACTCTGGTGTTCAGTGCATAAGCTACAGGCTTGTGCATGATTCTCTGTTAAGGGTTAGGATGCCAAATGTCAGGAAGTGGATTCTCTGATGCTTGGAGGCCTCCATTGTTGTGCTTGGAAGATGAATTCAACAGGCATGCTGATGACTGTTGGCATTTTATCCGATCAGGAGTTCATAGTTTCTCTGGTGACTGTGGGTCTCTCTTAGATTCTGACCAATGCTCCCTCTTGAGCTGTGAGAGTCTTATGAACAAAAATTCTATTTTGTGAACTACTGGCATTAAAGTTGTGAGTGAGGGATTTGGCTACTGCAGGGGTGTCAAACATGTGGCCTGAGGACCGGAGCGAGCCCCTGGAGGGCTCCTATCAGGCCCGCAAGCAACTCACTGTCATCTGTTTCCTTCTCTCTTGCTTCCTTCTGCTTTACAGCTTGCTTTGTCACGCCTGTTCAGTTTCACAAGAGCTACAGAGCAAAGCCTCTATTTTCTCCATTGGCTGACCAGCACATGAAGCAACTTATGTACAAAAGCTCACAATGGCGAGTCGTTTAATGTTTTCCCCTGGATCTTAGGCTCAAAGCATTGACCATGAGATTTCTGTAATTAATGTTGGTATATCAAAAGTAGGTTTGCAATTGACAGACACACACCTGAACAGCATACTCAAGATTGCTACAGCACAGACATTGTCTCCAGATTCTGATGCAATAATTCAGTGCAAGAGGTGTCAGTTATCAGAGATAAATAAACAAAATATTGCAAGAGTGCTAATCCCTTTTAAGCATGTTTTAAATTTATAAAAATATTTAATTGCATTTTTCTGTGCCCTTTATAAAGTTTATATATCTGCTACCTGGCATTACCTTTTATGACACATGTGGCCTGGGCTGACGAGGTCTTATTTGTGTCAGATCCATTCCTCATAACAGATGAGTCAACACCCCTGGGCTACTGCATAAATTAGTTTGCTCTGGGGCATCCTTCCTGAGTGAAGACAAAAAATGTGCGAACTGGAGGTTTAAAAACTGTGAGCTAGCTCACACTAACTCAGAGGGATTGCTGGTTGTGACAGGCTTTATGCATCACAAAAAGGTTAAACTTTTTACAGCAAGTCTTTGGGGCAAGGTCTGGTTTAGGGGTTCGTCACTGTACCATGGTCCAACCACTAACTCCTCAAGGTGTGGGTGAAGGTGGCACTGATGCTGTATGATTCTATGATTCACTTGGAGTCTTCTTCCCTTCCTCTCCCCAGAACAGGCACCCTCTGAGAGAGGTGGGGCTGAGAGAACTCTTGAGAGAACAGCTCTTGAGAGAATTTTACTAACTCAAGGTCACCCTGCAGGCTCCATGTCATGGAGTGGGGCATCAAAACCGGTTCTCCAGATTAGAGTCCACCGTTCTTAACCACTACACCAAACTGGCTCTCTAGAGGAGAATAAGTCCAATTTTCACCTGGTCTCTAATTTGTCTTTCCTGGGCAATTGATAGAGCAGAATCAGAGCAGCTGCAGGACTTTGGGGATTACTCATCTGCCCTGACCCCTTTGAGTCTTGTTTCAGACTAGGCAACGATTTAATGCTGGTGACCTTAGTAGAGTATATACAAGGTCTGTATTTCTCTGTTATTCTTACTTGATTTATCAGAAGGCTTTTTTTACAGTTGGACCATGCCATCTTGTTGAGATATTTGGAGGTAACAGTAGGGACTAAGGTACATGCTTTGGATTGGTTTAAATCATTCCTTAGGTGCGGTAGAGCTTGGGAGGCTGGTGTTGAAGACTAGGTTTTTTTAAAAATATATGAATTTTTATTTCAGTTTAGAGATAAACAAACACAAATTATGTTCATTTATACTCAAAATCATACATTTACATACATTCTATTGAGCTTGCTTAAATTTACTTTTCAATATTTAATATTTCACTTCTATTTAAACATCTTTTCTATCCTTTCCATCTATCATTTAATAAAATTTTCATTATAAAGTATATATTACCTAAATCTTTCTTTTTGTCATGCTGTTTTGATTTAATTTTATTCTTGATTTCCTGCTGTATAGTTTTAAAAAAACCTTTCAATTTTTCTAGATATTCTGATGTAGGCCTATTTTAAATGAAGGATGTTAACTTTTGCCATTGTTGCATATTAATTCAGTTTATTCCTCCATTACTTCAAGTCTGGACAATTTTCTGCTTTCCAATTTGCTGCAGATATTACTCTTGCTGCTGTCACCATATACGTAAATAATTCACTGTGTATTTTTGTAATATTGCTTGGTAAGATATTTAATAATAAATACCTTGGTAAGGTTTTTAAAATAATTGGTTTAAATCATTCCTTAAGGGCAGAACTCGGGGGGGGGGGTTGCTGTTGGAGATTAGTTGTCACCAACGTGTACCCAGTGTAGCCAGTTTGGTGTAATGGTTAAGTGTGCAAACTCATATCTGGGAGAACCAGGTTTGATTCCCCACTCCTTCACTTGCAGCTGCTGGAATGGCCTTGGGTCAGCTTTGAAAGGACAGGTTCTGTAAGAACTTTCTCAGCTTCACCCACCTCACAGGGTTTCTATTGTGGGGGAGGAAGATAAAGAAAATTTGTGAGCTGCTCTGAGACTCTGAAATTCAGAGTGGAGGGTGGGATATATATCCAATATCTTCTTCCATTTTCTTCTTATAAGTATAGAACACAAAAGGAAGACTTGAGGGGTTCCTCAGACTTCAGGTCTGTCCCCGGTCTACTTTGTGGTAAAGAAGATGAGTTGGTTTTTATACCTCACTTTACTATACCTTAAGGAGTCTCAAAGCAGCTCACAATCTCCTTCCCTTCCTCTCCTCATAACAAAGCACCTTGTGAGGCAGGTGGGGCTGAATGTGTTCATGACCGCCTCAGGGTCACGCAGCAGGCCTCATGTGAAGAAGGAGTAGAGAATCAACTCAATTTTTTTTTGGTTTAGAGGCTGCTGCTCTTCACCACTACACCACGCTGGCTCCTAAAGCCCTGAGGAGGAATTATTTGTATTTATGGGATAGGCTGTCATTAATATGCTGACAACACCCAGCTCCGTCTCTCTTTATTCAAATCTCCTGGTGACATTGTAAAGGTTCTGAATAGGTGCTTGACTGGTGAGGTTAAATGGCTAAAGGTGACCAAGGCGAAACTGAATCCTGACTAGATGGAGTTCATGGTGGTGGGGAAGGCTGCAGTCTTGGGGGCTACTGCTTCCCACTTTTTAATGAGATCCATTTTATACTCACTGATTCAGTTAAAAGTCATGGGTTTGTGTAGGATTCAACCTTATTGCTGGGGAAATAAGGCAGTGCAAAAAAAACCCCACACACATTCTTTTGTTTTCACTTAGCCCGGAAAATGACCCTCCTGTCTCGATTTGGCTGATCTGACCCTGTACATATGAACCTATGAATCTGCCTTCTACTGAATCAGACCCCGGGTCCATCAAAGTCAGTACTGTCTACTCAGACTGGCAGTGGCTCTTCAGGGTCTCAAGCTGAGGTTTTTCACGCCTATTTGCCTGGACCCTTTTTAGTTGGAGATGCCGGGGATTGAACCTGGGACCTTCTGCTTACCAAGCAGATGCTCTACCACTGAGCCACCTTCCCTCCCACAGACCCTGTAGATCTGTGCTGTGGTCAGTGTTCCCTCTAAGCTGAGTTTGTCAAAGCAGAAGAGCCATGGTTTGAAGCGGGTTTGGAAATCATGGTGCTGGCAGTGTTTTGGTGTGATGCCGGATTTGACACACTGCTGTAATAATCACTGCGCCTTGGGTTACTGCAGCACCAAGCCAGGAATGAATTTACAAAGCTGACACAGGAGGGGAATTGAAAGGAGATGTGCATCTCTAAATTGCAAAGTTGGGAACATAACACTATATCAAACTGTTAATATAGGAGCATATATGACCATATGAAGCTGCCTTGTACTGAATCAGACCCTCAGTCCATCAAAGTCAGTACTGTCTACTCAGACTGGCAGTGGCTCTCCAGGGTCTCAAGCTGAGGTTTTTCACGCCTATTTGCCTGGACCCTTTTTAGTTGGAGATGCCGGGGATTGAACCTGGGACCTTCTGCTTACCAAGCAGATGCTCTACCACTGAGCCACCTTCCCTCCCACAGACCCTGTAGGTCTGTGCTGTGGTCAGTGTTCCCTCTAAGCTGAGTTAGCATGAGCCAGCTCGCCGTTTTTTAGCCTCCGGCTCACACATTTTTGTCTTAGCTCAGGAAGGAGGGCCCCAGAGCAAACTAATTTTATGCAGTAGCCAAATCGCTCACTCACAACTTTAATGCCTGTAGCTCACAAGGTATAATTTTTCCTCGTAAGACTGCACAGCTTAGAGGGAGCACTGGCCGTGGTTACTCCAAGGCTAGATTATTGTAAGGCACTCTACCTGGAACTGCCTGTAAAGACAATTCAGAAGCTTCTGTTGGTGCAGAACGCTGTGACCCAGCTACTGGTGGGTGCAAAGCAGAAGGTAGACATCACACCCATTCTGCTGGTTTCTGGTTTCGGTTCAGAGTTCTGGTTCTCTGCAGCAAAGCTGTCAGGGGCCTTGGGCCCCTTTGCTGGGAGGGCCAATTCTCCTGTTATGACCTGCCACAGCTTAGCACCTCTGCACAAAGCCCTCTTAAGGTGCAACTGGGTGACATCCCCTATACATGCCTTCTCTTCAACGATTCCCCCTCCCCCCCTGTGGAAATGGTTGTGGAATATGAGGAGGAGGGCCCTCAGGCGCCTGTCATTTTGCAGAGTGTGCAAAACAGAAGTGTTCAGGAGAGCATTTTTACAAGCGGTAGTATAATGGAACAGCACAGGAGGTCACTTCTCTAAGGGATAGTGTTGTAGTCGATTGCAGTGTTTACTGTACGTATCACCCCCTTGTTCTTTCTGCAGTCTTTGTAGCTCCCGTCTTTCATTGGTGGATGTTATGCCTTATAGACAGTCCTTGTTGCTTTAGACACTTTTTGGTTTGCATTCTTCCCCAGTTCAGTGATCATAGTCCTACTGCATTGCTGACCAGAGGTCCTTGCTGTCTGTCTGAATTGCTTTCCGTATTTTGTAATCTGCCTTGAGTGTCAGCAAGAAAGGCAGACACAAATGAAGATAATAAGAATACTGGGACTAATGTGGGTGTGTTGTTCTCATGGGTTGCAAGAAGAAGGTATTAATTTGCATCATAGGGTTAAGTATAAATTCTGTGGCATTTTGTCCGTCCTGAATCTACTACCTGTCAGACTGACAACAGCGTCTGTTTCATTGAATGCCCTTGAGTTCTAGTATTTTAGAAGAGGGCGAAAAAATTGTCTTTGTCCACTCTACCTCAGGCATGATTTTAGAAGCCTCTGTCTTGTCCCCCCCTTAGTTGTCTCTTTTCTAAACTAAAAAACCCCCATGATCTTCAGCCTTTCCTCACAGGGAAAGTGCTCGAACCCCCTACTCGCCTTGGTCGCTCTCCTCTGTACATTTTCCATCTCTGTGATGTTTTTTTGAGATGTGATTACTAGAACTGTACACAGTATTCCACATGAGGCTGCAACATACATCTATGTTATTGTTCAGTCACACAGTTGAGTCCGACTCTTTGAGACCGCGTGGATAAAGCCACGCCAGGCCCTCCTGTCTTCCATCATCCTCCGAACTCTGCTCAAATTCATGTTAGTTACATCAGTAATGCTGTCCAGCCATCTCATCTTTTGCCGTCCCCTTCTTCTTTTGCCTTCTGTTTTTCCCAGCATCAGGGTCTTCTCCAGTGAGTGCTCCCTTCTCATTTGGTGGCCAAAGTATTTGAGCTTCAGCATCTGACCTTCCAGGGAACAGTCAGGGTTGATTTCCCTTAGGACTAACTGATTTGATCTTCTTGCAGTCCAAGGGATTCTCAAGATTCTTCTCCAGCACCACAGCTCAAAAGTACAAAAGCTGTATAGATCTATACAGGCGTATTAAAATATTGGCCGTTTTATTGTCAATCCCTTTCCTAATAATCTCTAACACAGATTGCCCTTTTCACTGCTGTAACACACTGGGTCATCACTTTCATTGAGCTATCCACTATGAAACAGAGATATTTTCTCCTCTCGGTCTCAGCAAGTTCAGACTCCATTAGCCTATACTTCAAGCTAGGATTTTTTTTTTTGTCCCAATATGCATCGCATTACACTTACCAACACTGAACGTCAAATGATATTCAATTGAACGTCAGTTGATATACTACAATGGCTCTCAGCAGGGTTCATTTAGTAGCAAGAGAGGTGCCGGAGCTCATTAGCGCAACTCATTTGCATATGCCACACACCCCTGACATCACCGGAAGGTGTACAAAGTTACATCAGTTCAGCATCTACTTTCTTGAATTATAATTGTCATAATAAAACCTTACTCCCATCATACTTTTAAAATTACTTTCTCCTGTGTGGCCACAGTCAAGATTTTCATCTGGCTGCTTGGTATGTTTAGATTATTTCCCCATTTTTGTGGGGGGAAATATTAGAAAGTTTATAAGATCTTAGAGTTCAGCAAAAGTATCATGGGGGGTTGAACAATGGAGCCCAGAAGCAAGTATTTGGGAGGGGGGGGTAAGAAAGAGCATAATAAAATTTAGAGGATCCGGGGCCTCACTCCTGTGAGCTCCTACCCAAAATTGAAGCCTGACTCTCAGTGATAATGGAGGAGCATTCAATCACATGTGCTCCTACCTGAAGTGGTGCAATCCAGGTATGTATTCACCATCTTGGTCAGAGCTAGGGTTAATGTTTCAGGTGCAAGTCTTACATATAGTGGGATAAGAGAGCTGTGGAGGTAGAACAGCTGGAGAGCCAGCATGGTGTTGTGGTTAGAATGTTGAGCTAGGATCTGTGTTCGAATCCACACTCTACCCTGCAGATGGCTTAGGCTAATAGCAGACAGAGAGGGTAAAAACCATTATTGCTACTCAGCTGGACTTTTCATTTGCATGGAAGTTTTTAGGCAAAGGGACATGGCCAGCAGTCCTGAATGGAACAGTCATATGTACCACCTCATCCTCCTGCATTTGCCTACCTCACAAGGATGGCTTTTAGGAGAAAATGGGGGTGAAAGTGGGGTGGGAGTAACCATATGCCCCAGAATCTCCTTGGAGACTGTTGATTCTTCTAGTACGTAACTCGATTGCTGCCATGCGGGCTGACAACTTGCTAGGCTCTTAGCTTTTTAGCCTGAATATTGGGAGTTTGATGAATGTACGCATTTCTGACAGCTGAGGTAAACTTTCTTGGATTAAAGATGAAGGCCCACGTCACTTGTTGCTGGAAAAAGCTTATTTTCCAAGAGTGCAATAATTACCCTCTGTCAAACAGGCTTCAGGAGTGTGCGGGAGCGGAATTAGTAGCTGTAGATGTATTTAACATATATCTATGCTGGCTGACAGCGTTTGAGGCAGCTCACATGTTAAAGCAAAACAGAACACTTCCCCCCCCCCCACCCCCGTCTGTGTTTGTTTGACAGGCAAGGGTCAGTCTAAAACCAGAACAGATGGCAAAATAGAAAACCTGAGGCCTGGTGCTGGACTCCTGCACCACCTCAGAGGGCGGGGGGGGGGGCAGTATCATGGCTTTGAACGGGTGTCCCACTAAAAAGCTGCAACCAGTTGTGTTTTTCTGCACAGCGTCTGCTTCTTTCTGTGCTTTGTTCACCTTTTCTATTTTGCAGGGAGTGAGTTTAGTTTTAAATGCAAGGGGAAATTCCACACACACCCAGCCATCTGAACTGGTACAGTCCTTTCTGCGACTATAGTCTGCCTTCTGTGTAGGTCTGATTCAGGGTTGCTGGCTCTGGGATGGAAATAGCTGGAAATCTGGGGTGGGGGGGGGGGGCTGGAGGCTGAGGAGGGCAGGGTTTGGAGAGAGGAGGGACTTCAGTGGGCTTGAATGTCTCAGAGCGCACCTTTTAAAGTGGCAGTTTTCTTCAGATGAAGTGAGATCTGTTCCCTGGGGTCAGTTGTAATAGTGTGAGATCTCCAGCCACTGCCTGGAGGTTGGCAGCCATACACATGAAAGAGAATTAGATGAAGATAGAAGAAGATGATATTGGATTTATATCCCGCCCTCCACTCCAAAGAGTCTCAGAGCAGCTCACAATCTCCTTTACCTTCCTCCCCCACAACAGACACCCTGTGAGGTAGATGAAGATATTGGATTTATATCCCGCCCTCCACTCCAAAGAGTCTCAGAGCGGCTCACAATCTCCTTTACCTTCCTCCCCCACAACAGACACCCTGTGAGGTGGGTGGGGCTGGAGAGGGCTCTCACAGCAGCTGCCCTTTCAAGGACAACCTCTGCCAGAGCTATGGCTGACCCAAGGCCATGCCAGCAGGTGCAAGTGGAGGAGTGGGGAATCAAACCCGGTTCTCCCAGATAAGAGTCCGCATACTTAACCACTACACCAAACTGGCTCTCCCAGTTGAGGCTGAGGGGAAATAGAATGGACTGTGCCACTTAAGATGGCAGGCAGTGTGGTTTCAGCTGTGAACATGCACTCATCCATGCAGGTAACTTCTTACCTGTTGCCGCTGCTCCACTTAAATCCAAACCTGAGGTTGATGGAGAATCTGGGCATGTTCATGACAGTGGTCTTCCAGAAGTGAGGAAGCTCATTGCATTCTCTTACTTACAGGTTCCCCTCTCTGTCTTTATTTTTTTGCAGAAAACCGAGATTGATGCGAACGCAAAGTGCCTTTTCTCCGGTTGTGTTTGGACCCCTCTTCACGGGTAAGTGTCAGTCTCTTCTCTCCCCCCACCCAAAGCTCTTATGGTTTTATGAATCCTTGCGTGTGTGAGGTTGTTCAGTTATTACATTTTATTTCAACCGGTTTATCATGCAACAAATAGCTTGTATTAGTGGGTGAGCAGGCTTACAGGGGGGAAATCTTATTTAGACTGGTAACTGCTGGAGACTTTTTGTCTGCAATGCTGGAGGTAAGGGAAAATTTTACCCATACATGCACCCGCTTGGTCCTGAAAGTGAGCAAAACCTATCCACTGTGAGAGAGGCTGGCTATAAATGTAGTTAATAATTGTTGCTAGTAAGAATAAAAAGAAGTAAAAGTATTGGTGTGTCGGACCCTTGTAGAATACCCATGGTGGTTCTTGAATATTCATAAAAGCCCATGTGTCTGAACGACTAGAAGCATCCATAACTAACTTTGGACTGTTTTGGAGCATCATGGGGGTTTTTTTCACAGAATGTATAGGAATATTTTGGCACCGTCTTAGCACAGAACCAAGTGGCATTACACCTTTCGCAAGCGCTAAGCAGAATTACAGAGTTAACTGTGCTTAGAATTATACTGTCTATATTGCAATGCATTATATGAAAATATATGTGAGAGTGTGCGTGGAATTGCTTCTCTCTCATACAGAGGCGTATGTATGTGGGATGAGAATATAAACTTTTAAATCCTTCTCATATTTAAATGGGGGGTGGGGAAGTAAGCGGCCGTTTAGTGTGAAGTACAATAGAACAACATTTGAGCCCAGTGGTACCTTTAAGACTTAACAGAGTTTCATTTTGGGTATAAGCTTTCATGTGTGTCAGTCATACAGGTGGCACGGGACTCTGACTTTGTTCTGTTGCTTCAGACCAACATGGCTGCCCACCTGAAGGTTAAGAACTATGCTAGCATGGGGATGTTGGCTCCATGGAGGCCTCTACTGGTTTAATCATTTTTGGGGGGGGGGGCGGTGAATGTGGGTTAATTAAAACAAATATTCCAAACATCACTGATTATGCAGATTAATACCTGTAGGTTTGTACATTTCTTTAGTCAAGGAGCTTCAGTGCTTTTCAGACTTTGTGTGCTTGATGAACTTATAAAGCTGTTCTTCTAGTGAGTAAGACCACTTTGGTAGACTCAGATAGCTGTTCTCTAAGACTTGTAAAGCAGAGAGCTGAAAGCCTTTAATGGGAAATGCTGAAGACTGAATCTGGGATCTTTGGACCTACCATTGAGGTGCATCCCTTTGTTAGTCTTGGTTTCAATTTCTGTTTTTTTAAAAATCCTTTCTGGAAGCTATACCCATCTGCCTTTTGGCAGTCTGTGGTAGCCAGCCATTACTCGAGATCACTCCTGTATCCGTCTTTTACCCACCTGGAATTTTCTGCACAGGTTGGAGGAATGGAGGAGGAACCAGGTCTTCCTCCATCTTGACATGGATGTCCTTTACCAGTGGAACTTGGCTTGCAGGCAGTGAAGCAACAGAGATGTGAAGGACTGGGGGTCGAAACCTGGAAAAGGTCTTGTAAGAACATAAGAGAAGCCATGTTGGATCAGGCCAGTAGGCCATCTGGTCCAACACTCTGTGTCACACAGTGGCCAAAAAACCCAAGTGCCATCAGGAGGTCCACCAGTGGAGCTAGAAGCCCTCCCACTGTGCCCCCCCCAGGCACCAAGAATACAGAACATCACTGCCCCAGACAGAGTTTCAACAATAGGCTGTGCCTAATAGCCACTGATGGACCTCTGCTCCATATGCTTATCCAGTCCTCTCTTGAAGCTGTCTATGTTTGTATGTAGGTTCACCCCTGGGAAATATTTAGAATTTTGGGGGGGTGGAGCCTATGAAATTTGGGGGTGGAGTTCAGTGAGTGAAATATTTTTGAAGACCGATTTTGTTGTTGTTCAGTCGCACAGTCGAGTCTCACTCTTCGCAACCCCATGGACACCAAGTCCTTCTATCTTCCACCGTCCTCCTAAGTTCACTCAAAGTCATGTTTGTTGCATTGATAACACTGTCTAAGCTTCTCATCTTTTGCTGTCCCCTTCTTTCTTTCCCAGCATCAGGGTCTTCTCCAGTGAGTGCTCCTTTCTCATTTGGTGGCCAAAGTATTTGAGCTTCAGCTTCAGTATCTGACCAATTTTACTCACACAGAATGTGATGTAAGAACTCTCTGCTTTGCAAGTGGTGCAATTGTATACTCTAACTAAGCTATGAATGATGCATTGTGCATTCTTAAAGCACTAGAAATCTAGGTTTCATAAAAAAAATAACATTGGGGAAAAAACTGCAAACTTCTGTTCCATCCTCCATCCCACGGCTTCAAAATTTTTACATATCTAAGCAAGAGGCTGATGTTATTCCCTCCCCAAAGTCTCCTCCACATGCCAGAGGAAATGTATCCTGCCTGAAGCAATGCAAGAGCATCCTCTCTGGTCACCCACCAATAAACAAAATCTATTTCCTGCGTTCAGGGAAGTAATTCTGCATTTCTGGATGCTCGCAATTATATTTGTGGAGTCAATCTTTGCTGCTTAATCAAAGCGACTAGAGACAGGCTGCGGCTAGTTTGATGTGGAGGGGAAAGGCTCTCTGCACGTTCTCAGAGGTACTCTCTACTTATTCATATCCCAGGACCCAGCCTTCTATATTGAAAGCAAGTTCTGGGGTGATGTCCTTAGAGCAGTTAAGCCCTGCTTGTGTGTTAGAAGGTGGAGTTAGAATAAGGTGTTAATGGGTTGTTAGGAATCCAGCACATTGTGTTATAGGAGCTTTTCTAACCATACTTTCCTGAGCAGGGTTGCAATCTTAAGCCAGTCAATTTAGAAAGGAAGAACTCTGTTCATGGTTGCACTTTTATTGGAACCAGTCTCTCTTTCAAAAGGACTGAAGATTGCAGGCTGCTGCCCTCTGTTTCACCCTCGATGTGACTGTGTATTGGCTGTGTTTTGCCAATACACAGGGAATCTAAATCGGGTTATACCCTCCAGTTAATTCCATAGCCAAGTTTCCAATGAATATACAGCTAAAGGGGTGGGGGGTGGGGGTTTGAGATAGCAGCAGCTACGTTCCATGATAAGAGAGCAATAGATTCTGGTTTTATTTTTTACTCCGCTATGCTGCCTTTTGCTATGGATCCTCTCTCGCCCTGTAGGATATAATCTCTCTGCCTATCATACTGTCTGGAGCAAGTATTTGGAAACTTAGAGCCCCCATTTCGATCCCTTTATTTCCTTGCCAGCAACCTAACTTCTTGGTCAAATAAAACTCTCTGTATTATGATGAGGGTGGGGAAAGGATTCTACCTAATTTTTTCACTCTTTCATCCATTCAGACAGCTAATGGGATGTGGGCACATGTGTATTTTAGTATAGTGTGCATTTCTGTTAGGAGATTTCTGTATAGCTTTTTGTACATTGTCGGAAGCTGGATTTGCTGCATTGGTACTTTCAGTTTTGTTTAACTGTAAATTGCTTCGGACATAGGAGGGTGTTGGGATGAATGAATGCTGACCCTCTTGGATAATTGATATAGCTAGCAATTGGATGCTGGCAATGCGCCACCCCTGATACTCTTCTCAACCAAAGCAACCATCCTCCCTGTTAATATACAAGAGCCCCACTTTTGCATTGTTGTGACATTTTAAAATGTGGAGGATTCCGGTTTTTTAAAAAATTAAAAGCTGGAGAGAAAGGGACTTTTTTGTTTGCGCAGGGAATCCAGGCGTGATCAAGGAGTGCCTGGCTGTGGACTCTCCTCCCTCTGAACTTGCAGTTACTAACTCTAGTGGTAAAACTACGGAGAGAGTTAACAAAAAGATTTTTTCCCCCTCCCTCTCGCAAAGTGCTAGACCTCTAGGGCACCCAATGAAACTGGTGGGCAGTAGGTTCAGGACGGACAAAAGAAAATATTTCTTTATACAGAGAGGGATTCAAATGTGGAAAAGGGCAACTAGGATGATTAAAGGGCTGGAGCGCTTTCCCTATGAAGAAAGGTTGAAACGCTTGGGGCTCTTTAGCTTGGAGAAACGTCGACTGCGGGGTGACATGATAGAGGTTTACAAGATAATGCATGGGATGGAGAAAGTAGAGGAAGAAGTACTTTTCTCCCTTTCTCACAATACAAGAACTCGTGGGCATTCAATGAAATTGCTGAGCAGACAGGTTAAAACGGATAAAAGGAAGTACTTCTTCACCCAAAGGGTGATTAACATGTGGAATTCACTGCCACAGGAGGTGGTGGCGGCCACAAGTATAGCCACCTTCAAGAGGGGTTTAGATAAAATATGGAGCAGAGGTCCATCAGTGGCTATTAGCCACAGTGTGTGTGTATATATAAAAAATTTTGCCACTGTGTGACACAGAGTGTTGGACTGGATGGGCCGTTGGCCTGATCCAACATGGCTTCTCTTATGTTCTTATGGAATTCACTGCCAGAGGATATAGCCACGGGAATAAAAAAAGCTTTAAAAGGGGGATGAGATTTATTTGTAGAGGATAAGTCTATCAATGGCCGCTAGCCATGGAGAATGAGGGAAACCTCCACATTTACAGGCACCAAACCTCTGAATCCCAGAGCCAGGAGGCAACAGCAGGGGAAGGCCTTGGCTTCTGTACCTTGTTGTTGGCTGCCCAGAGGAACTGGCTGGCCACCATGTGAGACGGGATGCTGGACCACTGATCTGATCTAGCAGGGCTCTTCTTATATTCTGATGTTCTTAATCTAAGTTACCTAGTGACCTGCGAGTTTGTCCCTATCTGGGATAGGAACAGGAATCTTTGCTTCTCCGTTGATCTGTGGCTGGTTTGGGACATTTCATTGCTGTTCTGATTCTCAACAACACTGTTCCAATGTGTCTGGGGCATATTCTTAACCTGATAGGCCAGGCTAGCCCAGTCCGGTCAGAACTGAGAAGCTAAGCAGAATTGGCCCCGGCAAGTATTTGGATGGAAGACCACCAAGAAAATCCAGGGTCGCTTCACAGAGACAGGAAATGGCAAACCAACTCTGAACTTCTCTTGCACTGAAAAGTGGGTGGGGTTCATGGAACTTACTGCCACTTGATAGTGAAAAATAGTGTAATCAGTCATCATCAATTGAGTGATGAACAGCCCAATGGGACTAGGATTACAGAATGGGAGAACAGAGTGAACAACAAGCTGAGGCAAAATTGTACTATAAATAATAAAGAAGATGAAAAAGATGATATTGGATTTATACTCCGCCCTACATTCTGAATTTCAGAGCAGTTTCCAATCTCCTTTACCTTCCCTCCCCACCACAACAGACACCCTGTGAAGTAGGTGGAGCTGAGAGAGCTCTCAGAAGCTGCCCTTTCGGCATCGCTGCAAGAGCTATGGCTGACCGAAGGCCACTCCAGCAGCTGCAAATGGAGGAGTGGGCAATCAAACCCAGTTCTTCCAGATAAGAGTCAGCACACTTAACCATTACACCATGGCATGAGATGGTGCATGAGACTTGTCCTCTGCGATGTGTAGCCATTCTGTGGCAGGGGAAATGGCCCACTGAACAGAAAAAGACATTGCGCGATCCTAGGACAGGTGGTGGAGGAAAGTACTGTCAAGTTGCACCTGATTTCTGATAACCCCTGGTGAGGTTTTCAGGGCAAGAAACATTCAGAGGTGGTTTGCCATTGTCTGCTTCTGTGTAGCAGCCCTGGTATTTCTTGGTGGTCTCCTATCCAAATAGTGACATGGAGTGACCCTGCTTAGCTTCTGAGATCTGACAAGATTGAGCTTGCCTGAGCTATCCAGGTCAAGGCGCTAGAATTTGTAATTGTGAGAGATGAAGTTCTGGCACGGTGAGATCGTTGCAGTGCTCTAGATCGATGTCTGTTCTGAGGCCTTTGTCTTTCTGCACTTTTCTAGGTGAGACGGTGTCACTGGTGGATGTGGACATCTCTCAGCATGGTCTAACGTCCCCACACCCACCCACGCCGCCGCCACCTCCACGGCGAAGCCTCAGCCTTTTGGGTACTTCCTACTTGCTTTGTCTTCCAATATATTTCTTTCTGGAGTTGTTTCCCAGGGGGAAAAAATGGCAATCTCTTTTCTTGGTCTGCTGCTTTATGGTGATCGCTTTACTTCAGAGAGTGCCCTTTTTTTGGTTCAACAGTCCTTGTATAGTTCTGTTCCGACAACCCCCTGGGAAGCAGAAACCTCATATGTCTTTTGTGCTGAGGGCTCTGCCCCCTCTTTCCCCCTCCTACTACCATCTACCACCTTGCAATTCATAACTCTGATCCAAGAAGTAGAGTTTTACAGCAGGGCTGGCCAAACTTGCTTAATGTAAGAGCCACATAGAATAAATGTCAGATGTTTGAGAGTCACAAGACATGAACGTCAGATGTTTAAGGGAGGGAAGGAAGGAAGGCAAATAGATGGGGTAGGGAGAGATGGAAAGAAAGCAACTTTAAATTTAAATTCATTCTCCAAACCACCAGCTTGGTGAAGTGATTTAAAGAAAGAAATGTCTTCTCTGAGCTGGCTGATGGGATTTTAGGGGCTTTGAGAGCCACACAATATGTGTGAAAGAGTCACATGTGGCAGTCCCGAGCCACAGTTCAGCCACCCCTGTTCTGCAGTCTTGCACAAGCTGTAAAAGGCATGTTTGTGTTGACACTCTGCTTCTGCTCCTCATGAGTAGGTTGTTGTGCAGGGCTCTGAAGCCTCTTTCTTTTCACTCCTTGCCATCCTGCTTTGGTTTGCTGACTTTCCTTTGTGGTGATAGGCTAGCCACAAGACTCAGACATTTTCATTTTTAACCCCCCTCCCCCCCTCTGCCAATGACAGCTTGTGTCCTGACTCAATCTGTACACACTTGGAAACAAGCTTAGGTGGCAGGTGTTGGAACTGCTGCCTATCAGAGTAGACCATGTGGAACTAGATCAGTGACCTTCAGTTGGGTTGCCTGCTCAAGGTTAGGAAATACCTGGACATTAAGAGAGGCGATGCTTGTGGAAGGCGGAGTTTGGAAGTGAGGAGAGAATTCAGGGTATTTTGCCATAGTTTGCCCTCCAGAGTAGCCATTTTCTCAGGGGGGCTGATATCTGTCATCTGGAGATCGGTTGTAATTCTGGAATATCTCCAGGCCCCACTTGGAGGCCGGCAAACCTACTCTGAGTGCATAATGGCAGGAACCTCAGGCAAGGTTGTCGGGTACACACCACGTGTTAGTGGGGTGTGGGTGGGAGCCTTCTGGGAGTAGGGTGGGGTCTGCTCCCAAACAGCAACACAATGACATCACACGGAAGTGACGTCATCACATCAGGGATGTCACATGGCAACACCCTGGTTTGAGGACAAAACTCTATGGTAAAATTGCCCTCAGACTAGAGCTTTGCTGTGCAACATCCCCAGTGTGATGATGTCATTTCCATGTGGTGTCATTGTGTCAGGGACGTTACACAGCAATGTCACTGTTTGGGGGTGGGGCTTCTCTCACTGGCCAACTGGCCAGTGGCAGGCAGAAGCCCCCAAAATCAGGGGATCCTCCACCTGGGGAATGGGAACCCTAACCTTAGGGGGTTATACATCCCCTTGTATAATCCCCTTAGGGGGTTATACATCCCCTTGCTGAGCCATGAACTGTAGAATTGCTTTTGTTGAGATGGTCCTTTTTGGAAGGATCTGGTGCTACTGCCCATGCATAGAAAGCAAGGGTGTAACACTTCCTAATGTAGCACAAATGCAGAAAAGAGGAGTGAAACAACCAGGCAAGGTCATTCAGCTGTGGAAAAATTTCCTGTAAACCAAGCAGGTTTGGGGGCCCCACCTCTTCCTGCTACAGGACAACAATATCCAATGGCTTCCTGTTCCTAGGTCAAAGTTCATTGGGTCTCATGCTGTCACCTGGGATAACTGTTGGGTCTGGATAGGTTGAAGAGGACTGAACTAGAGGAACTCGTGTTCTGACTCTGAAGGCAGCTATAGGAGTCCAAAGACAGAGAGATCTAATGCCAGCTTGCTTCTTGCTCTGGAGACTTCCCCTCTTTCTGAACCTCTCTCTCTCTTTTTGTTTTCTTCTAGACGATATCAGTGGGACACTACCTTCGCCTGTTTTGGTGGGTCCGATGGGGTCATCGTCCCTCCAGTCTTTTCCTCTTCCGCCACCACCTCCACCACACGCTCCCGGTCAGTTGAGCTGTGGTCCTCTGCTGTGTATTTGCCCCATAATTGGCCTTTTATTTAAGTCTTGGATTTTTGGGGCTCAAGGGGATGCACATGAACAATAACTGATTGAAAATAGGGTTGCCAGTCGCCAGGTTCTGGCAGGAGACCCCCTGGTTTGGGGGGCTTCTTCCCATCACAAACCAGCTGGCTGGTGGGTGAAACCCCATCCCTAAATAGGGATGTCACTATGTGAAGTCCCCAACATAACGTCACCTGGAAGTGACATGTCAGGGACACTCTGCTTTTGTGGGGTAGAACTCTATGGTTTACATGTCAGGGACACTCTGCTTTTGTGGGGCAGAACTCTATGGTTTACATGTCAGGGACACTCTGCTTTTGTGGGGCAGAACTCTATGGTTTACCATAGAGATTGGCAAAAATCATAGCATCCCCCCATGTGATATCCTCAACATGATGACGGCAGTTCCAGGTGACATCATGCCCACCCCTGTAACACCTCCCCAATCTCCTCACCAGATTGATGAGGGGACCTGGCAACCCTATTTTAAAAAGAGAAAAATTCCACAGTAGTTTTTGTTTATACTACTTCCCTGTGCATTTTGTGATCACGCTTGGCTTCTTGTGTAGTGTGATTTTTTTTCTGGAGTGCATATAATCCTTTGGAAGTCCCAGTGGGACATGCACAGAAATCTCTTGCTCTTCTTCATGATTCACATCTGTCCTTCTCCCATTGAAGTTGGTGATTTCCTCTAGACCAGGGGTGTCAAACATGCAGCCCGGAGGGCTGTTCTTAGGCCCCCAAGCAACTGGCTGTCATCTGCTTCGTTCTCCCCCTCTAGCTTCCTTCTGCATAACAGCTTGCTTTGCAAGGCTTGGTCAATCACACAGGAGCTACAGAGCTGAACCTCTATTTTCTCCATTAGCTGAGACTCCTCCCTTGGGGAGGAAGGAGAGGAGGGATAGTTTGCTTTGCCAGGCTCTCTCAGTCACACAGCAGAGCTACTGAGCCAAGCCCTTTTACTGGCTGAGGCTCCTTCACCTCCTGACCCCTGGAGAAGGAAGGAAAGAGCCACAGCTTCCTTTGCCCAGTTCCCTGGATCTCATGAGAGAAATACAAAGAAAGTGCTTTTAAGACTGAGTGCTAATGTTTTAAGCATGTTTTAAGTTTAAAAAAAAAAATTTAATTGTGTTTGTTTGTGTCCTTTATAAAGTTTATATCTCTGCTACCTGATCTTAAAAAAGTACACGTGGCCCGGCCCAACAAGATCCAACCCTCATAACAAATGAGCTTGAAACCCCCTGCTCTAGACTTTATGAGAAGTGCTTATGGAACTGCAACTACTGATGTGGAAACAAAAAACTGTGTGTGGTGTGAACATATATGAAGCTGAATCAGACCCTGGGTCCATCAAAGTATTGTATTGTATTGTCTACTCACTGGCAGCGGCTCTCCAGGGTCTCAAGCTGAGGTTTTTCACACCTATTTGCCTGGACCCTTTTTTGGAGATGCCAGGGATTGAACCTGGGACCTTCTGCTTACCAAGCAGATGCTCTACCACTGAGCTACCGTCCCTCCCCAGGGAAGGGGATTTTAAATTGAAACTGATTAATAGGAAGCTACCAAGGTATGCCATTTTCTGATAAATTATGTGCCTGTCGTTCAGATCGAATAGACTTTGTTGACAGTATAGTATTAGATTGTCCTATATTTTCAGATTTAAGATCAAACTTAATTCTCCCATTACTCGGAGATGGCTTTGATTCTCTGGATGAGAAAATTTCTTGGTTATTAAGAGATGTAGAAAACCAAGTTCCCATATAGGGGGCCAATTATCTGGCAGCGGCTATATGCAGTATATTTAAAGAGCCACCTGCCTGGTTTGTTTGACCCGATGATGTGCGCCTGTTCGTGATGATGATCAAAGGAACAGTAATTGGGTTGGATTGGCTTGGAAATTGCAACAGATGGGGATGATGCATACCACCCAGACGTGGGCACGCTGATTTGTTTTTAAACCGGAGTTCCTGTTGTAGGAAAGGTTGCTTTTGAGTGCCATGAATTGGGCTCGTTTGGGGGTGGAGAGCAGTTCAGGCAATCAGCAAAATGCGTCATCTGCACTGTAGGTCACAAGCACATCCAGGGGCAGGGCAGTCTTTCCCACCCTCTCAGCTTTGTCTTTGAGGCCACAAACTGGTGTAAAAGGCATAAGAATGTAAGAGAAGCCATGTTGGATCAGGCCAGTGGCCCATCCAGTCCAACACTCTTGTGTCACACAGTGGCCAAAAAACCCAAGCACCATTAGGAGGTCCATCAGTGGGGCCAAGACACTAGAAGCCCTCCCACTGTTGCCCCCCCGCCAAGCACCAAGAATACAGAGCATCACTGCCCCAGACAGAGAGCTGTGTCTAATAGCCACTGATAGACCTCTGCTCCATATGGCAGAAAGGCATATGCATGGAGCCCGAATCCATCCAGGGTTGTGGCTTCTAACCTGTGAAACTCTTGGCCTCATGAAGCTTCCTGATACGTCAGCCTAAAAACCAAGCCAGTTTGGTGTAGTGGTTAAGTGTGCGGATTCTTATGTGGGAGAACTGGGTTTGATTCCCCCCTCCTCCACTTACAGCTGCTGGAATAGCCTTGGGTTAACCATAGCTTAGGAGTTGTCCTTGAAAGGGCAGCCCCTCTCAGCCCCACACGTCTCACAGGGTGTCCCCATTGTTGTGGGAGGAGAAGATATAGGAGATTGTAAGCCATTCTGAGTCTCTGATTCAAAGAGAAGGGCGGGGTATAAATCTGCAGTCGTCGTCTTCTCTTCCAGAGGTGGCTGGTTTGTGGTGTTGCTCTTTGGTCTGGTAGAGGATGTATTGGACTTATTTTAATCAAATGGGTTTTGTCCTCTCCTTCATCCTTGTCATCTCCTTATTTTTCATCCATTGCTTTTTCTTTGAAACTGCCCCAGTTTAACCAAACTCTGCTCATGCAGAGAAACAAAAGTTCAGTGGAAGTGTTAGACCAGAGCATGCATTGCTCCTCCTGCCACTAGGCAAACAGAACCATCTCCTCTGATTCACTTTGCCTTTTCTGCTTCTAGGACTGTCCCAAGAATTTAACCTTTTGGGTTCAGTTTTCCTTTTCCCCCACCTCTGTTTCTGCTCCTCTACCTCCTTGGTTCTGTTCCTTCTTCCTAGTAAAAGCTCAATACCCATGCTATCCTTTTGAGAGTTGGTGATGTGGCTTTACTACATGCCTCTCCTGTTCTTCCCCAGGTTATTGAGCTAAGATCTGTACAGCCACAGGGAGAGGTGTTTTGGAGTGAAACCCAGCTCATTGAATGTCCTGCCCAGAGAAATCCACCCAAAGTCCTCATGAACTTGCCAGCAGCATTTAGAACCTGTCATTTCCCAACTCGTGATTCCTGTGGACTTTCTATTTTCTTTGGCAATTTGGTTTTAATGCCTTGCGCTTGTGTTAATTGCTGTGAGCGTAATTAACTCTCAGCTGCTCTCCATATTACATTCCTTCTGGGATCTTCTCATTTATTTACTTCATTTGTGTCCCAACATTCTCTCTAAGCAGTTTGCATTGTTTGACTGTCCTCCATTTTATCTTCGGAACAGCCCTGTGAGGTAGGTTAGCCTGAGAGAGTGTGACTGGACCAAGGTCACGGCAGAGAGGGGATTCCAACCTGGGTCTCCCAGATTTTAATCTGACCCTCTAACCGCTATACCACATTGGAGGTCATCGTGCCTAGGCTTCTTGTGGCTAATTTACAAAATCACATTTTTCAGCATTCCTGGGGATTCTCTTTCCCCTCCACCCATGTGCAGAGTATAATGGCAGGGTCTCAGCGTTCCACAGTTAAGGATACATCCACCCATCAGTCTCCAATTTTGACATGTTTACTTCCTTCACTGTGTTTTCCCTTGGAATTAAACCCAAACAAATGGTAACCATATAAACGAAGCTTGTTATTCCTGTTTGGTCCTTGAATCTGTTAAACATCTTCACTAGGCTGTATGCTAATTTACTGCTCACCCACTATATGTATAGACCGGTAATTTCTGTTTTATTGTATCTGAAGAGACGTGTGCGCACACTAAAGTTTATTATTTTTAACTGTTATTTTACTTTATTGAATCCAATCCAATGCAAGGGGAACACAGGGAACATAGGGAAAACAAATAACAGAAATACAAATTCAACATACAAGAATTCAACTTAGATAATTGGATGCATATAACAAACACTTTACAAAAACAATACACAATATGCTAGGTAGTAAGAAAAAGCCTACAATTTATTCTATTTGGCAAAAAGGAAAAATTCCCAAAGAATTCCAAAACCGGGACCCAAAGCAAATCATAATCTATAGCCAAATCAGTATCATTTAAAAAAAAAAAATCAGTATAATTATCGAAGAAAGGGTTATCCATTGTCTTACCCATTACATACTGGTCCCATTACTTATCATACCACATTTCAATCGTGGGAGTATGTGGGGGTTTCCAATTTTTTAGCAATCGTCATACGAGCTATCGCCAACATTGTCGAGATTAAAGATTTATTCAAGTTTATACCTTGAATAAACCTTGGTTGGTCTTAGAGGTGCCACTGGATTCAAACTTTGTTCTGCTGCATCAGACCAACACGGCTACCTCCCTGAATCTACCTTCTAGTTTATTTTGGAACACAAAAAGTGAGCTCTAAACACTGGTTATTTCTTTTTTCACGGTTGCTTCCCTGCAGGACTGTGTGTCTCTTAACAGCCTTCCTTCTCCCTCTTGCAGATGCGTTTCCCCGGATCATCCCGATCCGAGCGCCCGAAGCCGTGCACTGCCAACCCGCACAGCACCTTCAGTGCCCACTCTACCGGCCTGACTCGAGTAGTTTTGCAGCTAGCTTACGAGAGCTGGAAAAAGTAAGGACCTCTTTTTAAAAAAAGATTCGGTGAAGGCACTCTGCTGTAATCCTCATGTGGGGAGAAGAAAGTATATGCAAGTAGTGAGAATAGAGGACAGGGGCTTGTGCGGCATCTGATGGTTAGTGGAGACAATGTCTGTCCCTGTTGCTTTTTAAAAAGTTACTGTGCTAGATTTCTTCTTTTGCAGAATGGAATAAACCAGGAGTGGCCAAACTTGCTTAATGTAGGAGCCACAGAGAATAAACATCAAATGTTTGAGAGTCGCAAGACATGAAGTTTAGAGATTTGAGAGCTGCAAGGAAGGAATGAAGGCAGGAAGGCAAATAGATGGGGGGAGGGAGGATGGAAAACAAAGCAAGTCTAACTTTAAATGCATTCTCCAAGCCTCTGGCTTGCTTGATTTGGAGAAGTGATTTAAAGAGAGAAATGTCGCCCAAGCTGGCTGACGGGGTGGAGAGCCACACAATACGTGTGAAAGAGCCACATGTGGCTCCCAAGCCACAGTTTGGCCACCCTTGGTATAACCCATGATGTTTGTTTGCAAGTAGAAGGTGGTGATGAAAAGGATGTTGAATAAATTGCCATGAATCTTGGTTAGCCAGAGAAAATATCTCTGAAAATATCTCTTTAGAAGTTAGAATATCTCTTTAGAAGTTCCAAATAAAAAGGCATGCACAAGTGTAAAGGGTTTCAGCGACAGCTTTGCCACCTGCTATTGAACTGGCCTAGCGATGGAAGCATTAGTAGACCAACACAAGGGGCTTCTTGCCTATCACCCCAAATCCAGGGAAGCTTGTTGGCCACTACGGCATAATTCCCTGTGAGTATGGAATTTGTTTTAAAAATATTAACTTGGCCGCTTGTGTTTTGTCTCCATCATTCGGTGAGCTTAGGGGAGGCAGCCTCAGAGTGAGGCAGAGGTGCCACACCACCCCTTTTTAGCCCACCTGGGACCCAGGCGGAAGAAGGAGGCAGTACAGCTTAGCTCCAAGTCTGAGGCAGAGCAGCCCCGCCACCCCTTTCACCTGTCCAGAATCCAGGCGAATGAAAGAGGCTGTGTGGCCTCGCTCCAAAGCTGCCTTCCCTCACAGGAGAGGCAGCTCAGAGCAAGGCCACACTGCCTCTTTTGTCCACCCAGGTTCCAGGTGGGTGGAAGGGGCAGCACTGCAACGGCCTTTGCCTACCCCTCATTTAAAGATCCATGGGGGGGTCTTTAAATGGGAGGGGGAGGCAGATCGGCTGTTTCTGCTGCCTCGCCACCTAGTGCGGAGGCGGCAGAAGCAGCCTGTCTCCCCCCCCCCCCATTTAAAGACACCCCCCCATGGGGGGCAGGGACCAGGGTGCGGGGAGGGGGCAGCATGGGGTGGCAAAACCCTCGGAGGCGACCCCCTCCCGGTCCATGGAAAAATTGTCTTCCACAAAACCGGTCCCTGGTGCCCAAAAGGTTGTGAACCGCTGCTCTAGATTAGTGAATTAGGGGAGAAAACGGTGTTCCTGAAAATGGTGCTGCTGCTCATTCTAGCAATTGACACTATACTGTGGCAGTGAGTTCCACTGGCTAACTGTGCACTTTATGCAAACGCTGTCTGGCTTTCGTTTCTCTTTTGAATAAAATTCCTCTTGTTTTTTAAAAACAGTGTGGGTGGTACTGGGGACCCATGAACTGGGAGGACGCCGAAATGAAGCTCAAAGGGAAACCCGATGGGTCCTTCCTGGTTCGCGACAGCTCTGATCCTCGGTACATTCTGAGCCTCAGCTTTCGATCGCAGGGTATCACCCATCACACCAGGATGGAGCACTACAGAGGTGAGCCTGATGAACTGGAGAAAGGGTATGGACATCCTCCTGGGTAGCTGAGAAAGTGAATTGCCCAAAGGCCACCCTGGTAAGCCAGTTTGGTGTAGTGGTTAAGTGCGCAGACTCCTGTCTGGGAGAACCGGGTTTGATTCCCCACTCCTCCACTTGCAGCTGCTGGAATGGCCTTGGGTCAGCCATAGGTCTCGTAGGAGTTGTCCTTGAAAGGGCACCTTCTGTGAGAGCTCTCTCAGCCCCACCTGCCTTACAGGGTGTCTTTTCTCAGGGAGGAAGGTAAAGGAGATTGTGGCCACTCTGAGATTCAGAGTATAGGGCGGGATATAAATCCAGTGCCCCGTGGTGCAGGGTGGTAAAGCTGCAGTACTGCAGTCCTCCGCTGTGCTCACGACCTGAGTTCAATCCCTGCGGAAGCTGGGTTCAGGTAGCCGGCTCGAGGTTGACTCAACCTTCCATCCTTCCGAGGTCGGTAAAATGAGTACCCAGAAAGTGTAGACGACTGGGGAAGGCAATGGCAAACCACCCCGTAAAAAGTTTGCCGTGAAAATGTTGTGAAAACAACGTCACCCCAGAGTCAGAAATGACTGGTGCTTGCTTGCACAGGGGACTACCTTTACCTTATAAATCCAGTATCGTCTTCAATATCTTCCATGATGGAGGTGGGACTCCCAAGCATGGCTTTGTGCTGACTGTCATGATTTTGTAGGCCTTTTCTACATGGGTATGTACTAAAATCACGATTCTTCCCACCCCCCCAAATCCTCTCTGCTTGGTTTGTTTGTTGTGGACAGGAACCTTCAGTCTTTGGTGCCACCCCAAGTTTGAAGACCGCTGCCAGTCTGTGGTGGAGTTCATCAAACGGGCCATCATGCACTCTAAGAACGGGAAGTTTCTCTACTTCTTGCGCTCCCGGGTTCCAGGTGCGTGCAAGCGTTCTAGCACTTGGTTGTTCTTTTATGGGACATATTTTAAGGCATCTTGAAACTTGGGGGAAAGGTGGAACGTAAATGTCTCCAGTAAACAAGCAAATGGAAAAGTGTTAACTGAATGTCAGAAGACGTTGTTGTTTGGTCTCACCCAATTCCCTTCCATATTACGTGCTTCTGACCCATGTGCCTTTTGTCCATGCTGGTCCCATAATCCCCAACATAGCCTTTTGAGGGGGGGGGGCCTCAAAGGAGTAGGGGAGCCTCTTCCTTTGATTGCCTGCAGAAAAGCTGGTTTGATCCAGCCCCATATACTAGCATATTATTTCCATAAATTTAGTCATCTACAGTCCATCCACACGGAGAAGCAGTGACTTCCAAAACGTCTCTGCACCTTGCAATAGATGTGGCTTAACATTTTTTTGTTGTTGTTCTAGTGATTCAGACATGGGTCTCCGAGTTCCTAGTTTGGCATTCTAACCCCCACACTCACTCTCACCTGTTTCTAGCACTCACCTTAATCTTGAGAAGAGGATCTCTGAATAGCTGCTGTCTCGGTTTCCTCCACATTCACTTTCTTTTTTAAAAATCGACAGGTCTCCCTCCAACTCCCGTCCAGCTCCTCTATCCAGTCTCTAGGTTCAGCAATGTGAAATCGCTGCAGCACCTCTGTCGTTTCCGGATAAGGCAGCTGGTCCGTATCGACCACATTCCAGAACTTCCGCTCCCAAAGTAGGCCTCATTTTTGTTCATTGCTTATCAGCAGGGGGCACTGTTGCTTTCTTCTATCTCCATTCCAAGGCTCCCTGCTAATTATGTACAGCCAGTTCCCAGCATTCTAGCAAAGCCAGCCATTACCAAACTGAGAGGGGACGAAATTGTTCTCTCCTTCCCCAATTTGGAGTCGTTGGTAGCAGGTTCGACCCGCTCCTCTTAACTGTTGCCAGGGGTCATTTTGTAGAAAAATAGGTGGTAGAGCTCATCCAGGGATTGTTATGCAGCTGCACCTACTATTCAATGGACAAGGTAGGTAGGTGGGAAGGAGGAGGGGGAACCCTCAGAAAGGTTCAGGAGCTGCACTCCTGTGAGCTCCTGCTGAATTCAGGGCCTGACTTTCGCACCTCTTTGTTTTCTCCTGGGTGAAGGGATGAACATTGCTTCTGTGAGGAGCAGTGAGTATCTGTAGCAGAAGAAAAAAGCAAGAATCCAGTAGCACCTCATATACTAACAAAATTTGAGGCAGGGTGTGAGCGTTCGTGAGTCACCACTTGCTTCTTCAGATGCATCTTTATCAATGACAGTCTAGGTGGGCAGCTATATTGGTCTGAAGCAGTAGAGCAAAGTTAGAGTCCAGTGGTACCTTTAAGACCACAAAGTTTTATTCAAGATGTGAGCTTTGGTGTGCATGCACATTTCCTCAGATATAGTAAAATGGAAGTGAACAGTTCCTATATGTAGACAAATGCCTTTACATAGTTGAACAGCAAATTAGCATGCAACTTAATGAAGGAAAAGGAAAAGGTAGCATAGTGCATATTGATGGGAGTTTTATGTATTTTTATGTATTTTATTGTATAATTATTAACGTATTTTTAAACTGATCCTTGTTAGCTTTTTGTACTGTAAGCCGCCCTGAGCCCACCTCGGTGGGGTAGGGCGGGATATAAATCGAATAAAATAAAATAAAAAGATGTTTTGACGTATGCGGTTTTCATTTCATTGTATCTGATGAAGTGTGTGTGCACACGAAAGCTCATACCCTGTGTTGGGCCTTTGCATATGTCAAAACACCTTCATTAAGTTGTACTCTAATTTGCTGTTCACCTACGTGGCACCTTTAAGGCTACAAAGTTTTATTCAGGGACACTTCCTCAGATACATTAAAATGGAAGTTGAACCAGTTCTGAGGAACTGTCCCTGGAAAAAACTTTGTAGCCTTAAAGGTGCCACTGGACTCTTCCTTTGTTCCAGTGACAATCTGTGTTAGAGTGTACCACTGCGGGAAGGATACATAGAGCCAGTCATCTTTGCTCTGACACAGGGTGCTTTCACACACACTAAATAACATGCTTTGCAACTGGATTTTTTTACTGTGTAAGAATGGCAGAATTCAGTTGCAAACAAGTCATCGTGTAAAAGCACCCATGGAGTGGTTTAGCAGAAGAATGTCACAGGCGGCCCAATGGATCTTCATGCATAGGACATTGTGAGAGTCACTGTACCTTATGTCAGATGTCCTGCCAGACACAAGGCCTGTTAACATATGCTTAGGTTTTCCTTCGCACATTCTGGAGGGCTTTTGCCAGTTTTTTTTTAAAGTTGGTGCTAGTTACATTGCCACAGCATAATGCTATAGCGCTATAGCAAATATACATATAATTGCTATAGCATTATGCTTTGGCAATTTTTTTCTAAGCCAGCAAAAAGCTTTCTGGTGACATGACAAGAAAGGGGAAGATAGTAAAATGATGCAGGATTGAACAGGGTGGGGGGTCAGAAAATGCCCGCCTTGCCACTCAGGTTGGATGCTCACTTGCTTGGGCAATTATTGCTTGAAAGATCAAGGCAAAGCAGGAGAGAAAGCAGCAACTGGATAATTGGAGGACACCATTGTGTGGATTCTCTGAAAAACTGCTCTGGTGTAGGCAGAGGAAGGAAGCGGCATGGGTGCACCATGATTGACCTAGGATCTGGCTACTAGTCTCTGGGAAATAACTTCCATTGTTAGCCTGGTCATGCCTTAACAAATCCTCTTGGCCTTTTCCATCCATCCAGGCCTCTGATCTCTTACATCCGCAAGTTCTACTACTACGATCCCCAAGAAGAGGTGTATCTTTCGCTGAAGGAGGCGCAGCTCGTTTCCAAACAGAAGCAAGAACTGGAGTCTTTGACGTAGCGAGGGGCCCCATCCACCTTGCTGCTGGCACCAATGGTAATTACCATTGTTCCTGTTGTCTGATGCCCCCCCCCAAGATGGAAGATGTATGGGATATCTTCTGAAAGCTTTTTAAAAATAATTTCTATTTAGGTAAATCCCAAGTAACATTATTATAAAATGGTTAGAAAAAAAATTATACAGAATTATATAAAATAATCATATCAACCTAAGCTAATCTAATACATCTGTTATTTTTTAAAGGTGCTTGTGTGCTCTGGTGGTCCTTGTACACACACACACCCCTGACCTCTAGAGCAGAGGTGGCCAAACTGTAGCTTAGAAGAAGAAGATAATATTGGATTTATATCCTGCCCTCCACTCCAAATCTCAGAGTCTCAGAGCGGCTCACAATCTCCTCTACCTTCCTCCCCCACAACAGACACCCTGTGAAGTAGATGAAGATATTGGATTTATATCCCGCCCTCCACTCCAAAGAGCCTCAGAGCAGCTCACAATCTCCTTTACCTTCCTCCCCCACAACAGGACACCCTGTGAGGTAGATGAAGATATTGGATTTATATCCCGCCCTCCACTCCAAAGAGCCTCAGAGCGGCTCACAATCTCCTTTACCTTCCTCCCCCACAACAGGCACCCTGTGAGGTAGATGAAGATATTGGATTTATATCCCACCCTCCACTCCGAAGAGTCTCAGAGCGGCTCACAATCTCCTTTACCTTCCTCCCCCACAACAGGCACCCTGTGAGGTAGATGAAGATATTGGATTTATATCCCGCCCTCCACTCCAAAGAGCCTCAGAGCGGCTCACAATCTCCTTTACCTTCCTCCCCCACAACAGGCACCCTGTGAGGTAGATGAAGATATTGGATTTATATCCCGCCCTCCACTCCAAAGAGCCTCAGAGCGGCTCACAATCTCCTTTACCTTCCTCCCCCACAACAGGCACCCTGTGAGGTAGATGAAGATATTGGATTTATATCCCGCCCTCCACTCCGAAGAGTCTCAGAGCGGCTCACAATCTCCTTTACCTTCCTCCCCCACAACAGGCACACTGTGAGGTGGGTGGGGCTGGAGAGGGCTCTCACAGCAGCTGCCCTTTCAAGGACAACCTCTGCCAGAGCTATGGCTGACCCAAGGCCATTCCAGCAGGTGCAAGTGGAGGAGTGGGGAATCAAACCCGGTTCTCCCAGATACGAGTCCGCACACTTAACCACTACACCAAACTGACTCTCCCAAGGAGAGCCACATTTGACTCTTTCACGTGTATCGTGTGGCTCTCAAAGCCCTCACCGCCCAGTCAGCTGGCTTGGAGAAGGCATTTCTCTCTTTAAATCACTTCTTCAAACAAAGTCAGCCAGCAGCTTGGAGAATGTGTTTGAAGTTAAAGTCGCTTTCTTGCCACCTCTCCCTCCCCCGTCTATTTGCCTTCTCGCCTACCTGCCTGGTCTTAAACATCTGACATTTAGTCTGTGTAGCTCTTACGTTAAGCAAGCTTGGCCACTGCTGCTCTAGAAGATATCTGCACAAGGGTATGGTGGGAGCGGGCTGAACCGCTGGACTCCAGAGTAATGTGGATTTAAATGTATGCACTGGAACACAGAATCTGCACTCCATGTCCAGAACATGTTTCGAGTTAAGAACCATGTTCTTAACCAGTTCTCTTAAGCGTGTCTGTCTTGAGCTTGAGTTTTATTACCGTATTTTTCGCTCCACAAGACGCACCTGAACATAAGACGCACCTAGTTTTTAGAGCCGTTTGTGTGAATTTAGAGGCATTTGTGTGAATTTTTTGCAGTATTCGCTCCTTAAGACGCACACACTTTTCCCTCCACTTTTTTTGGGGGGGAAAGTGAGTCTTATGGTGCAAAAAATACTGTATTTATTACATTAAATTTATGTAATAAATTTATTTCCAGTGCATACATTTAAATAAATAAATTTATTACATCATTTCATAAAAGCATCAAAATCATTAAATAAAATGCAAAACAGTACCAGTACAATAAATCTTAATTTGTTCTATCAGACCTTCACCCAGTATTACTTTTGCAGTAGCAAGGTTTCCCTCTATTGCTATGAGGGTTAGAGAATACAAGGTTAAAGTTCTAGCGGGATGACTCTCTTTGTTTAAGATTTGTGGTCGTTATGATGCGTGTTCTTTTTATTCTATGCCAATAAAGGTTTTGACTGATTGAATAAATCTTAAAGTCAGACTGTGGCCACCTCGTAGGTGGGGGTGGGGGAGGAACAGAGCAGCCTGGAGACAGAGAGAGAAAGGGTGCCAGCCAGAGTGGAAACCATTGCTGTCCTCAGCCAAGAGCCTGGCGGAACATCTGTGCCTTACAGACAGTCCCGCAAGGCCTTGATGGTATTCGGCAGAGAGTTCCACCAGGTTGGGGCCAGGACCAAAAAGGCCCTGGCTCTGATCAAGGACAGCCAGACATATTTGGGTTGAAAAGAAAAGAGCAATGTTATGGTCAGGTAACTCTCTTGGATTTTAAAAATTCAGTTCAAAGTTGTGAGTGGTTCCTCGCTCATCAAATGTAGCACAGTTACCATTGTTTGTCCACACTGTTATAAAGGGAGTTCCAGAGGGCATTACTATCAATTTGCTGTTCTGTTTTTTTCTTCTTGTCATGGGCCCTGGTTTTTCCCCCCTTTTAGGAGCTGTTGTGTTGCATTCACTTATTTTTGCTTTTGTGTGAACTGTTATTGTGTGGGATGCAGAGTTGTGTTACTCTTTTGTTGTGCTTGAAGGTTGAGGTGTGTTTGAGCATCAGAAAATAGTTCCAGGGATCAATTTCCCAGCAGTTGCTGTTTTTAAAAGAGCCAGAATGGTGTAGTGGTTAAGAGCAGTGGACTCTAATCTGGAGAACTGGGTTTGATTCCCCATTCCTCTTCCACATGAGACCTGCTGGGTGTCCTTGGGCCAGTCACCGTTCTCTCTGAACTCTCTCAGCCCCACCTACCTCACAAGGTGCTTGTTGTGGAGAGAGGAAGGGAAAGGTGATTGTAAGCTGCTTTGCAGCTCAGGGTAGAGAAAAGGAGGGTATAAATGTCTAAATAGAGCCAGCGTGGCATAGTGGTTAAGAGTGGCAGACTCTAATCTGGAGAGCCAGGTTGGATTCCCCTTCTTCCTATAAGCCAGCTGGGTGACCTTGGGCCAGTCACAGCTCTCTCTGAGCTCTCTCAGCCCCACCTACTTCACAAGGTGCCTGTTGTGGAGAGATAGAGGGAAAGAAGGTGTAAGCCATTTTGAAAATCCTTAAGGTAGAGAAAAACAGGGTATTAAAAACTACTCTTCTTTAAAATATTTTTAGTAATGCTGCTATTCAGGGCTTTTTTGTAGCAGGAACTCCTTTGCATATTAGGCCACACACCCTTGATGTAGCCAATCCTTCAAGAGCTTACAGGGCTCTTCTTACAGGGCCTACTGTAAGCTCCAGGAGGATTGGCTACATCAGGTGTGTGTGGCCTGATATGCAAAGGAGTTCCTGCTACAAAAAAAGCCCTGCTGCTATTGCACTATTGTGAATTGTTTCCACTGCTGGATGAGGATGATCTTGTGGGAGGCCTGTTTTTAAAATATGGATACAACACAAACCAAGAAGATGGAGGCTCGCTGAGCTTTCAAGCCCTGGATTCTGCTTTCAGGGCCGGGTTTGTCATTTCACTTTGTAGAAATGCATAAGCTTTACTTCCGTTGCCTTTGTTTTGCAAAACCCCCCATGAAAAAGACTTTTTTTGTATTCAGTGGCCTAAACTCCTCTTGTTTTGTGTGTGTTTGCTCCCCAGAACTAGGAATTCGGTCACCGACGTCCTGCCGTAATGGAAGCTGCGCTGCAAAGCAGTCCTGACGTTTTGCTTTCAGGCTGTCTCTGGGCCTCCAGAGACGGTGAGTGAAGCCGGGCCTCAAAAACAGCTGTGCGCAGAAGAGCGGGAGCCTCGATACCCTTCCCATCCCATCCCTCCATTGGGTTCCATAAGGATGTTGGAATCCGATGAAACTGGATTACAGAAGCTCTTGCAAGGACGGAGAATGTCACAATATTTTTCTTGCTAAATTTCTATTTTTTTGGTGCTTCTCTCTTCCCCCCTCCCCTTTTCTCACCCGGCATGGGAATAGTGAGCCAATTTTACATTTTTTTGTTAACTTGTTGGTATTTTGAGGGTTATGGGTGGGGAGGGATGGGACGGGACGGGGGCCCACAGACTCAGACTTCAAAACTGCATTTTCTGGTCTGGTCGTTCTGTTTGAATGGAGCGCTGCGTTTGGAAGGGAAAGTTTGAACCCAGTGCTGGTTTGGGTGGTGTTGAACTGCTGTCTCGGTAGGGAGAGACAGGATCGGGGCAGTGAGGTGGCCGGGGTGCTCTGGTTTCCCGCCCTCTCAAAGGAGAAAGGGCAGTCTTGTGCAAGAATCTTAAGCCCGGAAAAACAGTGGAGCGCATCACAGGATTTCACGCCTGCTGAGAATTGCTGGTCCTGTTGTCTGAACCAAGTCAGGCTGTAGAACATGGCTGCCTTCATCAGAATGGAAAAGTGGGGCCCTCGTGGGCCTCCTGGAGCTTTTTTCTCATTGCTGTTGCCGTAAAACTTTTGAACAACAGATTTCTCTCTGCCTCGTCCTCCAGCTGTTATAAAACCAGAAACTCGTCAAAGCAGTCTATTGCCAAGGTGTTGGGAGCCAGAAAGGCAGAAGCAAAAGAAGAAGAAAAGAAATGCACATGGACATCTGAAAAGTTATCCTTGGTGTTGCAAAGCCTTGACCTCTTCTTCCCTTTGCCTCCTCCAGCCCTGTGGACAAAATGACCTACTGAACAAGCCAGGTTGAAGACGTGCTGCCCCAAAGGAAAGCGCCTCTTTGACCTTTTTGTGTGTTGAAAGCCAGTTGATGAAAGCACCTTAGTCCAATCCCAGTTGGGAGAATGGGAAAGAAGTTGGGGGAGCAGTTGTTCCCGAATCTCCCCCTGCAAAAAAAAAAAAAAAAACCCTCTGTAAGATAGATCTTCTGGCCTTAATGGGAAATCTGTTAAATATAGTGTGTTGGCTGCAAAGGCAAGATCGAGAGTGTCTGTTTCTGGTCATAACCAGAGGGTGAGATGGAACCCAATGGGAAATCCCTCGTGGTCCAGAAGTGATTGTGATATCCAAGAGGTACCACTCAACCGGTGTGCTGAAATCTGCACCCCACCCCCCTTCCTCCAGCTGACAGTGCATTAGCATAAGTTCTTGGTGACTTTTTTTTTTAAAGAAAGCTGTGATTTATATTTTTATTTATTTATTTTTGGAGGGTTAAAGCTTGTTCCTCATTGGTGTGACCAAACTGGGCTTCAAGCCCTCCGCTTCAAAGGACCGTATTTTGTACACTGGATATAGCAAACCATGAGGTTTCATAGTCATAGAGGCTATGGGAATTCCTAAAGACGTATGGTCATGAGAAGAATTTACCGAGTAAGCCTGCTGAAGTTAAATCTCAGAAGGGGATGGACGCAATTCCCTTCTGTTTTCAAGTTTTTCTGTGGACTTTGTGGTTCATCCTTGGTGTGTTTCAAAAATTCCAAAATTTAGTTCTGCTAGCTGTTGCTAGGCACTTTCTCCCCGGTGCCACCATGCAAACGAGTGCATGCACACCTAGACAAAACCAACCACATCTTTCTGTTCCAAAACATTTGCTTCTAAAATTTCTATTACCTGCCAAGGCATCAACACTCCCTTTTACCTCAACGACTACTGTCTTCTGTTGCCCACCTCTTGTACATTTTGGGGTTTGGTTTGTGAAATAAGTCCTTTGAAAAAATATATAATAAGCTTGTTTGAGTGGAGTCCTACATGATTTCACCACAGTTCCCATGATGTTTGGTGTGTGTTAGGGGGACAGCTCTGACAGCATGGTGGTTTTTAGGACGTGTTCTAACATGCTGCAGGGAGGAGACATGGCCCATCCCTCCAACACCTCCCCCCCATCCCCCCCCCCATTCATTTGGGTTGTCTCGGAAGTTGTGTCTCAGAGTGGAAGGAAATGGTGGGCACCTGAACTTGAAGCCAAAGAAGCTCTGAACTGGATGTGGAATCCTAAATACAGCGGGAGCACATTGCAGTATGCACATTGCGGTACCTAATACTACCCTGGGAAGACAATCCGCTGTGTTCCCATGTTCTCAAAACTTCTGACCCAGGTGCAAGGAAGGCTATGAAGGCTGTGTAAACAATGAAGGTTAGAGAACAACCTTGAGGCGATGTACGGAAAATAGATGCACGTTTCTTTTTTTAAAAATCCCAGTTCATTGTCTCTTCCTTCTTCGCAGCGTTTAAAATGACAACCTTCCCAGTTCATGGCAGATTTGAAGGTGTCCCCCCCCCCATATCTCTTTCCTGTTTCAAATAAAAGATGAGACTCAGAAGTCCCCCATTCCTAAAACCTGATCTCTCTCCTCCCCCCCCTTAAAATGTGGTTCAAACACGCACAAACCATGCCTTAGGGCTGGTGCCTGATTGCCCGCCACTGGCCTCCTAACTGGTTGAATTCCTTGTCGGGACTCTTCTCAAATCCTTTTGACTCCACGACTGACCGAGGAGCAAAATCTGATCACATGTAAATAACTCGCAGGGAGCCTCACGGCTTCAGGTGGCTGCTTTTTGCAACCATGTTAGCTCTGTTGTGATGGGTTTCCTTTCTGCCTTTTTGTTTTCGAACTTCTTTTTTGTGAGGCTGTCTGGCCGGAGTTCGTTTTGAAGCGTGTGAGTGGTTACAGATGAAGATTGTGCATGGAGAATTTCTGCACCTGTTGTCTGCCTGTGATCAAACTTCTTAGTTTTTGTCTCCTTTGTTTCTGATGTATCTCTTTCTGTTCTTTAGTAATAAAAAAGAAAGTTGTGAGCTTTTGGAGCAAGCTGGTGGAAGTCTGTTTAAAACCTAATGGCCTGTTTGTTAATGTTCACATTCTGGCTGTGTCTGGATGTGGGGTTAACATCACTATAGGTCAACCCTCTTCCCAACAGCTGAAATAGGGGGGGGGGGCATGACAGCTTCCTGTCCTTCTGTCCCATCATGCCTCCCTGAGCAGTGAGTGCATTATGACTACTTCCTGTCCTAGCCCATTGTGCCTCCTTGGACAGGGAATGGGTTATGACTGCTTCCTGTCCTTCTTTGACCAAGATCCTGGGGAGGAACACTAGGCTAGCCCCATGTCCCACAGAATAATCTTTGTCTATATTTCAGGATAAGAGACTGAAGATGGGTAGGGAGAGAGCTCTCACCTCCTGGGCCAGAAATACAGATTTCCTTTTTGCAGAGACTATAGTAGCAGGTTAGGGTTTTTTAAACCTGCTGGGAACAGGTGCCACTTTTTAATGAAGCGAGGGTATGAATGCATCTCCCCCTGCCCCCGTAACCGGGGAAGGTCTTTAAAATTGCAAAGTCTACCTTGAAGAATGGCAACTTGAAAAATAGTGCTTGGCCCATCTGAAAGATGGCAGAAGGGACTTGTGTTCCTCATTTCCCGACAGTCCATATCTGTGTCTCCCCCCCTCACCCGCTCCCTTGGACGCTGGATAACATCACCTGAAGGTGATAAGGGCCATGTGTTGACCAAGTCGTAGTGATCTGGGTGCTGTACAAAATCTCTTACAAGCTCATGCACTGGTTAAGAGGAACTTATGGTTCCATTCACTGTTGAAAACAAACAATCCACTGGAAAATGTGTGTGTCCAAAATATAACGGCTGTAATAGCTGTCCCATTTGGGAAGTTTTAAATAAAAATCTGGCATAAATGCTGTTCTGGCTGAGGAAGTGATGCAAAGAAAGAGAAAAGGCTGAAAAGACAATATTCTCATTTCTTTAGTTACGCAAGCTTTAGAGTTCCACAGATTTCTGTAGCAGGCCCAGTGGAAATAGGGAAGCAGAGTGTATGCATGAATGTCATGACTTTGCCCTTTTGCAGTAGCCTCCGTGTAGAGCGAAAAGTTCTATCTGCTGTTACGATAGCATCCCAGTTTTGCGTAGTGCATTTAACGGTGTTTAGTCTCAGGCAGGTCTCTCTCAGTTTTTATTTCACAAATGGGAAAGCAGAGATGCTTAACAACTGTGTAGTAAATCCATGACAAAGGTGGGCTCCACAGACCACCTGAGAGCCTGTTTCTTGCTGGACTAGCTTTCTGTTGCCTTTCTGTGTTCACGTTATTATTTGGGAGGAGTTCAGATGAGAATATTTCTGAGATTTATATCAGAAAAGGACCCTGGCCCTGATTCAGCAAGCGTAGCCAACTGTACACGCGTGATGAGACAAAATGCTGTGGCTTTCCTAATCTCAAATAGAAGCCATCCTGACCAGTGCAAGATAGGTGGTTATTGTTGCTGCGGCATCACATCCCACAGCTGAACCCTTTGGCAGACTTCAGGACCCTGCAGTGTTTTCAGCAAGCCCAAATTAAATCATTGGACTGATGAAATTTGAGCAGGTCCTCTTCCCTCTCCGCCCCTTCTCATCTGTGTCTGGTCAATTTTCACTTGCAGGGAATGCCTTGAATTCTTCCTTTAGTGTGACATGAGGCCACCCGTTGATAACACAAAAGGAGAATCTTTGTAAAGACTTGCATTATTCCATAAGCCCTGGTGACAGTCCACGTGTCCACTGTAAGCAGTGCTAGTCATACTTCAGGGTGCATAGCCTCACAGTACTTTAGGGTGCATAGCCTCACAGCCCACAGAAATGGGGTGTGAAGGGAACAATTAGCGTGCGTGCTTTAGGCCAATAATACTTTTAGACTTCTGTCTCCATGTGGCTGAAAAACAAATACATTGCACTGCCTGAGTGGTCTGTGTAACTCAGCAGGTTGCATATTCCTTATAATTCAGTAAAACGGTATTGTAAGGTATTTTTCTTTTCTTTTTTAAAAAATCCTGTTTTGCAGAACTCCAGGTTTGCTCTTCTCTGTGTGTGTGTGTGTGTGTCTGTGTTAATTTATTAAAATAGCTGCTGTAATTTATTTTCAAAACTATAACATTGTTCACATGGAACAGACTTGCAGGCCAATCTTACTGTTTTGGGTTGGGGAGAACAAAGATGTTTATATATGAACATTTTTTTAAAAAATGCACTTTTGGTGTGTTTAAGACATTTGTGTGTGGGGAAGATCTGACTGTTTTATGGACTTGGTTTTGAATGGCCTTGTCTGTATATATTGTATCAATAGGCACGTTTTCGGTTTCTCATTTGGAGGCATTTGTAAGCGCTGCAGGGTTCTGTCTGGAAAACATGTATTGAATAATTTTGCCCCAAGGACTGGGGTAAAATATTTTGTTTTGTTTTTCTTTTGTCAATCACATGAAAGAACTTTGCCCTTCTCCTGTTTAGTATCTCATTTCTACTGTGGATTTTGTTTTTCTGTTATTTTGGCCTATGGATTGTTGTTTGGCAGGGTACGTGGGGGGATTTGAAATAAAATGATTAAATGATTCTTCACGTGTTCTATCTTGTCTTTTTTTTTTTTTAAGGAAGTCTATTTGGATTAGCTAACCCTACCTCTTTTAGCGTTTGGGGCATTTAAAACCCTTTACAATGCATGCCACAATTGATCCTTTCAACACCCCTTTAAGGTAGGTCGAAGCCATTTCCCCCCTATTGCAATACTAGGCTCCAAGAGATACTGGCTCGCCTTGGGCCTTGTAGGGAACAAAGTGTGTCACTGAGGTGAGATTCGAACTGTTCCTCACTCTTGTACCATACTACTACACCAGTCCAAAGTTTCCAGAAGTCCATGTTGGTGTCACATAGGGATGCTAGCCTCCAGGTGGGACCTGGGGTCTCCTGGAATTAAAACTCATCTCCAGACTACAGAGATCATTTCCCCTGGAGAAAATGGATGTGTTAGAGGGTAAACTCTATGGCTTTGTATTTCACTGAGGTTCTTGTCCTTGCTAGACACCATCCTTAAATCTCTAGGAGTTTCCCAACCTGGATCTGTAAACCCTAGATGTAGTAGTGACTAGTAAGAGCACCCAACTAGGATCCGGGATACTGAATCACCACTTTGCCATGATAACATAGTCGGTGATAGTGGAGAAATGCCATTTTGGCTGGTCTTTTACTGGGAGTTGGCTGGAGGAGTCTATTAAACTCTGGAAACAGGTTTTGGCCTAGTTTCTTCCTCTTTCCCCCTTCCCTCCTGTCTGGAACCAGCAATTCTGGGGGGAGTCTCCTAGAGCGACAGGAAGTCCTTTTTTAAAAAACATATAAGTTTGTTTTAAAAATTCCAAGTTATACAGAACGTTGTTGGGTGAAGTAGTATCAAGTAGATTAATTGCATATATAACAAAATTCTGCTATGCATAAAGTACTATGGCATATATATATAGGGTTGCCAAGTCCAATTAAAGAAAAATCTGGGGCCTTTGGGGGCAGAGCCAGGAGACATTGGGGGTGGAGCCAGAAACAAGGGTGTGACAAGCATAATTGAACTCCAAGGGAGTTCTGGCCATCACATTTAAAGGGACAGCACACCTTTTTAAATGCCTTTCTTCCATAGGAAATAAAGATAGGGGCACCATCTTTTGGGGCTCATAGAATTGGACCCTCTGGTCCAATCGTTTTGAAACTTGGGGGATATTTTGGGGAGAGGCACTAGATGCTATACTAAAAATTTGGTGCATCTACCTCAAAAAATAGCCCCCTCAGAGCTCCCAATACCCATGGATCAATTCCCTATTATTCCCTAAGGGAATCGTTCTCCATAGGGAATAATAGAGTGCCCAGTAGACATTTCCCTCCCCCCCACGCTTTCTAAACGGGGGGGCCTCCAAACCAGGGAATCCCCTGCCCTTTCCTTCTCTCTCACACACAAATACTTACTAGATCTTCCTGCAGAACTCTACTTGCTGTGAAAATGAAAGCAAAAGAAAGGGAGGGGCCGTTCTCAATGGAAACTATTACTGACCCTTTCCAATGAAGCCCTTCCTGTTTCCTGTTTCCTGCGCAGCCTTAAAGGCACACATTTTACAAACGGATCAGGAGCTCTACAACTACATGATGCCTACACGCATGTTCTCCCCCTGCCCCCCGCTTCTGGATTTTTGGAGACCGGGGGAGGAGGCTGCAAATTCGGGAGTCCGGGGGTGTTGGGTTGGGAAGCCTATATATATAACATTGTAGAGCCAGTTTGGTGTAGTGGTTAAGTGAGTGGACTCTTATCTGGGAGAACCGGGTTTGATTCTCCACTCCTCCACTTGTACCTGCTAGCATGGCCTTGAGTCAGCCATAGCTCTGGCAGAGGTTGTCCTTGAAAGGGCAGCTGCTGTGAGAGCCCTCTCCAGCCCCACCCACCTCACAGGGTATCTATAGTGGGGGAGGAAGGTAAAGGAGATTGTGAGCCGCTCTGAGACTCTTCAGAGTGGAGGGCGGGATATAAATCCAATATCATCATCATCTTTAGCATTTAAGATAATGTCCAAGTTCGTCAATCAATCAATAGATAAATATCTTATTAAGGATAAATTAACTGGTAATTGGGCTAGAATTTTTAACTCTTAAGCTAAGAATAATGCCTTGCTCCATCCCAAGCCAAACAAAAGGGAATATTTAAATAAAAAGAAAAAGAGGGGATAGCATAACAGGAAGTCCTTCAGGCCCGTCTCCCAGAATGCTGCAAGAGAGGTAAAGGAGTTCCTGGGAGATTTTGGGCAGGAAACCCTTAGTTAAAATTGGCAATCGGTCAGTTCAGTCTTGGAGTTCAGACACTCAGGAAGGTATGTTCAGGCCTGCAACAATCTAAGTGAAGAGCCCGCCCTGCATGTTATCCTGTAAATAGTTGTATACTTTAAATAAATGTTTGTTTAAAGTGGAGTCCCTCTGTACCACATAGTTTCCCCAACCGCTTGGAACGCTAGGAGTGGGTTGGGGAATCCCTCGGGTGGGGAGAAGTGGCATAGTGGCTGATTGCCAACTCTCCAGGGGAGCCCCAAAGATCCCTAGGAAGCCCCAAGAAGGGTTCTTAGCAGGTCAAGAGGGAGGTTAGGAGGCTGTCCTACTTAACCAGGGCCCAGAGAAGGGACAGTGGTGGCAGTGAATATCCTGAGACAGCAAAGAGGAACAGCCCCTTCAAGTCAGTATACCAGGAAGGGCTGGGCAGGATCGGGGCCAGATAGTAGATACAGGACCAGTGACTTTTAAAGCTCAGAAGGTGGTAGTTGTGAGGGTAAGCTGGAGGACAGATGAACAATGTGGGGAACCCACTTTAGGTCTCTGTGGAGACAAGCTAGGTATACATCACAGCTGGCTACCATTGAGGAGGAAGGCCTTCCAAAGGAGCTAGATTTTTTAAGAGATTAAACACTTAGGTGTAAATAAATTGCAGAAAAGGGAGTGAAGAACATCTTGTTTTCCACTGGAGTCTCTCTAGCAGGGAGATTTTTGTAAAAAAAGAAAAGAAAAGGGATCCAGGTAAGTGAAAATTTCCTCACTAGTTGTGTTAAGAAATCTAAATGTACCTGTGTGAAGTGATGTCAAGTCACCACAAATGTATGGCAACCCGCAAGGGGCTTCCAAGGCAAATGAGAAGCAGAGGTGTTTGGCTATGGCCTTCCTCTGCAGAGTCTTCTTTGGTGGTCTCCCATTCAAGACTTACGGTGACCCCAGCAAGGGGCTTTCAAGGCAAGCGAGAAGTAGAGGTGGTTTGCTAAGACCTTCCTCAGCAGAGCCTTCCTTGGTGGTCTCCCATCCAAGCCTTATGGTGACACAGCAAGGGGCTTTCAAGGCAAACGAGAAGTAGAGGTGGTTTGCTAAGACCTTCCTTTGCAGAGCCTTCCTTGGTGGTCTCCCAAGTCCTGCCTGTCCCATGCTACTTTCCCTTTCAAAAAATCTAAACAGGAGTCTGAAAATAGATTTCCATTGCGCTCTTGTGCCACCCAGTGTCCAGTCTATGCACCTGAAAATCCTTTTGTGGTTCCCATAATAATTATGTGCCATCATATTGCTGCTGACTCAAGACCCCATCCTCAGGGCATTCCAGGCAAGAAACAGGCAGAGGTGTTTTGCCCTTGCATCCCTCCACCTAGCAACCCCAGTCTTCCTTGGTAGTCTCCTGTCCAAGTACTAACCTTGGCCAACCCTGTTTAGCTCCCAAGCTTTGAAGTGCTCGAGCTAATCTTGAGCTAATCTGGGCTGCTGCTACTGGATTACAAACCTGGTGGTTTGCAAGGGCTATTGGGAGGAAGGCATCAGTTTGGACATCCCAGCCGGGTGTAGCGGTTAAGAATGGAAGACTCTGATCTAGAGAACCAGGCTTGATTCCCCCACTCCTCCACATGAGGCCTGTTTGGGTGACCTTGGGCCAGTCACAGTTCTCTTTCAGAATTCTCTCAGCCCCGCTTACCTCACAAGTTGACTGTTGTGGGGAGAGAAAGGAAACGGCGATTGGAAACTGCTTTTAGACTCCTTTGAGTGGAGAAAAGCAGGGTATAAAAATAGGCTCTTCATCCCGCTTCTTAAAGTTTCCCTTCTCAAATGTAAGGCCATTACATAATGTCTCCCCCACCCCATTCCCGCTGTTTTTATTTGTCTTTCTGTTCCAAGCATAAAAGTGTCAGCAAAATGGGTGTGCGCTCCAGTGCACCTGTGAAAGTGAGCTCTGGCTCTCAGAAGGTGATGCTGGAATAAATGTTGTTTGTCTTTAAGGTACCGCTGTGCTCCTGTTTAATGCAGCTGCTCTCCACATTCCATCCCTTTTGGTAACATTTTCCAATCCTTCATCAGTTTGTTTCTCCCACTCCCAGGGTCTTTTTTTCTTGCTTAATTTGCAGAAAGAAAAACAGTCTGGTAGACCAGGGTCCCCAACCCCCAGTCCACAGACCAGTACTGGTCCATGGCCTGTTAGCAACCAGGCTACGGAGCGAAGCAGAGGCACCGCACCATCCCTTTCGCCTACCAGGAACCTGGGTGGACAAAAAAGGCAGCGTGGCCTCATTCTGAGGCTGCCTCCCCTTGCAGGGACACAGCCTCAAAATAAGACAGAGCAACTCGCCGCCCCTTTCACCTGCCTGGGACCCTGTTAGACGAAAGAGGCAGTGTAGCCTCACTCTGAAGCACCACAAGCGGAGACTTGTTACAGTTCTGTGGTGCCTGAAAAACAGCTCTTTCGCCTGCCCGGGTCCCGAGTGGGCAGAAGGGGCAGTGCTGCAGCGACCTCCGCCTACCCCTCATTTAAGGACCCCCATGGGGGGCAGAGATGGGGTGTGGGTAGGGGGCAGCATGGGAAGGCAGAAACCCCAGCACCTCCCCCACACACACACACACACCGGTCCGTGGAAAAATTGTCTTCCACAAAACCGGTCCCTGGTGCCAAAAAGGTTGGGAGCCATTGTGGTAGACAACTGAAATTGTACCAGAAGGCCTGGAAGGCAGAGAGGGCAGCTGAGTGTAAGAAAAGAAAGAGGACAACAAATGTACAGTCAGGGCTTTCTTTTCTTCCAGAGCCCACCGAAGCAGAGCCAGGGCTCCAGCTGGCCTGACCCGCCATGCAGCAGCCATGTGTTCCCAGGCCAGGCGGTGTGGCCTAATATGCAAATGAGCTCCTGCTGGGCTTTTCCTACAAAAAAAGAGCGCTGTGTACAGTCATTACCTTCTGCATGTTTTTCCAAAATATGTGTGCGGGAGGGTGTCATGACCCAGATGGGGGTGCCACCTAGGGTTGCCAAGTCCAATCCCAGAAATATCTGGGGACTTTGGGGGTGGAGCCAGGAGACTTTGGGGGTGGAGCCAGGAGACACTGGGGTGGAGCTAGGGGGGAGGGGGGGAAACGGCGCTGGGGAGTGTGGCGAGCCGCCCGGTCTCGGAGCGGGTGACGCTGCTGCGCTGCTGCCGCCTCTTCTCCGCTCGCCGTGGCTGCTCCTCCGAGATGGGCTCAGGCTGAGCCCATCTCGGAGGAGCAGCTGCGGTGGGGTGGGGTGGCAGCGGCCCAATGGCCTCACCCACTCCGCCTCTGGGGTGAAATTGGAGGGGGGGTGGAGGCGGGCCGGGGGCGTGGTGAGCCGCGAGTCCGGGTCCTAGAAGGGCCCGGATTTGTGACTCGCCATGCTCGTGGCCTGCCTCCGCCCTCCCCTTCTCTGGTTTTGCCTCGCTGGTTTTGCCTGCGCTGCTGCCCCCTCTTGGCTGCTCCTCCGAGATGGCCTCAGCCTGGGCCCATCTCGGAGGAGCAGCTGCAGTGGGCGGGAAGGAGGCGGCAGCGGCGCGGCAGTCTCACCCGCTCCAGGATGGGGCGGCTCGCCATGCTCCTTGGCACAATTTCCCCCTCCCCCCGCTTCCGTTTTTTGGGGGAGCGGGGGAAGAGGCTGGAAATCCTGGAGTCCCCCGCCAGGGTGGGAGGGTTGGGAAGCCTAGTGCCCCCTGATGCTGCCACCACTCTGGAATGAGGGTCCCTTGGGAAGGCCCAGAGTACCCTCCCAAGCCCTTCAAATCCTTTGCTTTGGCCAAGAAAATAGGCATATAGACCAGGCAGAGTAACAAAGAACAACAAAAAGGTTTATTTTAAAGAGGAAAATCAATAAAGGGGAAGTGCAAGATAAGGTGCTTTAAAACTATAGTAACATTGGTGAAGGAAAATAAACATAAAGTCCCTAACGCAGCTGAACTTAACTGTCCCTTGTCTGTTAGGCCCCAGGCCTCGGCCTGCTCAGTCTCTCCCTCAGAGTGAGGGTCTTCCTCCTAACAGCAGCTGTCCTGCCTGCTCAACCTCTCAGGAGGAAAGAACAGCGTCTGTCTCCTGAGAGAGCTTTTAAACTATTCTCCTACTTGGACGCCGATTGGTTGAAACCAGCACCAGGCATTCTGGGGATTGTAGGCTGTCTCTTCCTACTGAGACACAGGCCTCACTGGCTCCCTAGGCCCACTTGGCCTCTCTCTCTCACACAGCACAGATCATGACAGGGGGATTCCTGTTTTGTTTAAAACTGGCCTTGTGTGGTTTTCATCTCCAGTTTGGTGTAGTGCAGGGGTCCTCAAACTTTTTAAATAGGGGGCCAGTTCACTGTCCCTCAGACTGTTGGAGGGCTGGACTGTTGTGGTGGCTGCCGTTACTGTACAAGGCCGTGGGCCGTCAGTTCTCCGTCTTCTGCATCTCTCTCCCTTCCCCACAGCACACACCCCGGCCTGGGAACTCACCTCACCTCAGTATCGCCTCACACTCTGTCTCCGCTGCCTCAGCCCAGTGCCGGAAGTGTGCGTTGCTAACGAGAGTTTAGGTCGAACATCACTTCCGGTCTGATTTTGCCATAACCCGGCGGCCCGCATAAACGTCCTCAGCGGGCCGCATCTGGCCCGCGGGCCGTAGTTTGAGGACCCCTGGTGTAGTGGTTAAGTGTATGGACTGATAAAGGAGATTGTAAGCCACTCTGGGATTCGGAGTGAAGAGCGGGATATAAATCCAATATCTTCTTCCAATAAGAGCCAGCCAGTTTACTGTAGTGGTGGTGAAACTCAAAACACTGATTGCCTGGATGTTCTTTGTTGTCATAGACTGTTACAAATCTTCCTAATCATTCAGAGAAGTGTCCAGATTCTTTGAGAGCCAGCACGTTGCAGTGGTGAAGAGAGGTGGACTCTGATCTGAGTATAACATGTGAACAGGGCTTTAGAGTAAGCACAAGGCTGGGGGATCGGAATCTGAGCTTGTTGTGGCTTCTGCTGTCACTACAATGCCTCCCCTGGCACTAAAATCAGGAGGCCAGGGTCATGACAGTGGGTGGATGAATTGCATGAACCAGCCAGTTCTTTCAATGCAGACTTCCATTATCAAATGGAGTGGGAGAAGTAGGGGAAGGGGGGGAGGCAATGTTGGAAACTTCAATTGGATTTATTGGATTTATATCCCGCCCTCCACTCCGAAGAGTCTCAGAATTGGTGCAGAAAGGTGCAGCCAGGAGACTTGTTACAGTTCTGTGTGTAGCATCTGTTGTGGGGGAAGAAGGTAAAAGGAGATTGTTGTGACCACTCTGAGATTCAGAGTATAGGGCGGGATATAAGTCCAATATCTTCTTCTTTTAGCTTTATAGTGGGATGTATCTATTATGTAATTTTATTGTATTTTTATGGTATTTATTATGCTTATGTATTAGTTACTGAAATGTTTTACAAATTATGTTACCTGCTCTTAGCCTGGACTCCAGGAAAAGCAGTCTAACAACAACAACAACATTAATAATAATACCACGTAAGAGTAGCATCAGCAGCCTGTTTCTCAAAAGTAGCACTTTGCTTGAGGAATATTGATTGCTATGGCTGGCTCTGGTTACTCTGTGCATGCTCAGAGGTAGACTCTGCTCTTGGGGAGCTGAGTCTGGTGCTCAGTGTTTGATATTGGCTGGGACTTCCTGACCTGACTTGAGTGGCCCAAACTAGTCAGATCTTGGGAAGCTAAACAGGGTGAGCCCCGGTTAGTTTCTGGATGGGAGACCATCAAGGAAGTCCAGGGTTGCTCTGCAGAGGCAGGCAATGGCAAAGCCCCCTCTGAACATCTCTAGCCTTGAAAACCTCACAGGGCCACTGTAACTTAGCTGTGACTTGACACTAAAAAGGGGGGGGGGCTTCTTTCTCAGTTTAGATGGAGTCACAGCCTTGTGTGTGTGTGTTATTTTAGCTATACCCACTCCCCAGTTCTTAGGCTGGTCTTGTGAATCATCTGCAGATGTTCATCTGAAATTGCCCTGCTGTGTGAAAATGGGTCCTGAGGAGAAGCAGCAGAGCGACCTTGGACCAACGTCCCGGAATCTGCTTCTTCTGGCTCCAAGTTCTTCAGTTCTGCCTCCACTGAAGCTTGCAAGCGGTTTGAGTGACCCCACTTTCAGAAATCTAGGGGGAAAGAAACAACCCTCACCATGCAGAGGAAAACTTTTATCCGTGGAAGTGAATTGGAGTTGCAGCTCATCAGAGCTTCCAAAGGAATGCATCTGCAATGCGTGTTCACAGACCTAGCATTCCAGCCACACCGTGAAGATTTTCCATTTTGCATTCATAGGATGAGGATTCTCTGTTCTGCATTCATCGCTGCATCAAATTCTGTGGGAAGAGTCCCAATAGGAACTGCACTGATAATGTCACCGTCACATGAAGAGCACCCTTAGAAGGCTGGCACCCTAGGAAATTGCCCAGTTTGCCTAGTGGAAGGGATGGCCCTGCTCCCTCCTGAATTTCCCTCTTGTTGCACCAGGAGGGCTTTTTGATGGCTTAAAAAAAATGCTGCAGCATTGTAGCCCTATAGCAATTGCAATTTTAATCTCTGTTGGCATGGTTGTGGCAGGGGAAATGATTACCACAAGGAACTGATAGAAAGAAGATGGTAGCTGACGAGGGCAGGTTCTTTGTCAATTTGCACCCTCTCATCCAGATGTATGATGCGCTTGGACTGCACTCATCCCAAAAGGATCAGAGCAAAGCACTTGGGAAAGAGCATACAAAGGATGGAGAACGGACATTCAGAGGATGGTGTTGGGTGAATGCTTCAGAAACAAAAAAAGCATTCCTGTTTGGGGAGTCAAAGCAGAGAGGAAATTTCCATGTGTAAGTAGCCCTATTTTGTTTCCACTGGTTCACAGGTCACGTTTAAGAAACTTGTAATGTGTGAATTGACCTGACCTGAGTGGCCCAGTCTTGTCACAGCTCAGAAGCTACGCAGGGTTGGTCCTTGTTAGCAGGGGTGATATTCTAGCAGGAGCTCCTTAGCATATTAGGCCATACTCCCCTGATGTAGCCAATCCTCCAAGAGCTTACAAAAAAGAACCTTGTAAACTCTTGGAAGATTGGCTACATCAGGGGTGTGGCCTAATATGCAAAGGAGCTCCTGCTAGAATTCCAACCCTGCTTGTTAGTACTTGGATGGGAGACCAAGGAAGTCCAGAGTCTCTCTGCAGAGGAAGGCAATGCAAACCACCTCTGTTTGTCTCTTGTCTTGAAAATCCTGTCGGGTCATGCATAAGTCAACTGCAACAATAGCACTTCTCACCTACTAATGTGTGAATTACGTAAAAGGCTTTGAGGATCAAAGTGCCAAAGTTGTGTCCTAGAGATGGAAGAGAGACCCTACTTTTCTTTCTTTCTTTTAAAAAACAAAATAGGAATACAGAAAGAAAAAAGGGAAAGGGAGCAAAAGTTTGGAAAAAGAATTTCGAATACATATCACAAGGACTATCCAAAAATATGATAAACATATAACATTTTATATGCTTATTTTAGATATTAATAATATTCATTATTATTTCCTCTCTCAATTTTGGTTAGACATGCCATTGGATTGATGGATATTGAATGAACTATATGAACTAATTGGCTTAAAATCAGGAAATGATTTAACATTAACTACCAGATATTGAATATCTGGAATTATCATAACAGAAGAAGAAGAAGAAGATGAAGAAGATGAAGAAGAAGATGATGAAGATGATGATGAAGATGAAGAAGATGAAGAAGAAGATGATGAAGATGATGATGAAGATGAAGAAGATGAAGAAGAAGATGATGAAGATGAAGAAGATGAAGAAGATGATGAAGATGAAGAAGATGATGAAGAAGAAGATGATGATGATGATGATGATGATGATGATGATGATGATGATGATGATGATGATGATGATGATGATGATGATGATATTGGATTTATATCCCACCCTCCACTCCGAAAAGTCTCAGAGCGGCTCACAATCTCCTTTCCCTTCCTCCCCCACAACAGACACCCTGTGAGGTGGGTGGGGCTGGAGAGGGCTCTCACAGCAGCTGCCCTTTCAAGGACAACCTCTGCCAGAGCTATGGCTGACCCAAGGCCATTCCAGCAGGTGCAAGTGGAGGAGCGGGGAATCAAACCCGGTTCTCCCAGATAAGAGTCCGCACACTTAACCACTACACCAAACTGGCTCTTCATATATTAATTCTTGCCTACTTATTTTTTCCCACTGCTTGCGTAGGAATGAATTTTCAGTTGCAATCTGACTTATGGCTTCTTAATGTAAACTCAACCTTCCCATTTTTGGAAGCAGAACAGCTCCCAATTCCCTTTTGTCTATCAGCACAGCATTAAAAGCCTTTGAACCTCCATGTGTATTTGACAGAATGGGGCTGGTCTATTTTGATCTTGCGAAAATATCTACTTGTGCAATCTGCCAGGCATCCCAAAATGCAATGAAAGTTAGAGAGGAGTTGAGAATCTAGGGGTGGGGGTGGGGAGGATTTAAATAATTTAAGGCATATCCCCTTCCATCTCCCACCGCCAGCTCTACTTGCTTTGCATTTTATATTTTCTCCTCCTGTTCCTTGATGCGAGGCTAGTTGTGCACTCTCCGAATGTTGTTTAGTTAGTTTTTGAGTCCAGCAGCACCTTAAGAGATCAACACTAGTTTCAGGGTGTAAGTTCCCAAGAGTCGAAGTTCCCTGTGTCTGATGAAGGAAGCTTTGACTCTCAGAAGGTAGAGAAAGAAGTCCTTTCCTCCCTTTCTCACGATACAAGAACTTGTGGGTGCTCAATGAAATTGATGAGCAGTGGGCTTAGAGTCCTTCTTCACCCAAAAAGGAATTAACAGGTGAAATTCACTGCTGCAGGAAGTGGTGGCAGCTACAGGCATGGACAACTTGAAGAGGGGATTGGAGAAACAGATGGACATCTCCTGTGTCCAGGGTGGCTATTAGCCACAAGGTAGAGATGGAACTCTCTGTCTGGGGCAGTGATGCTCTGTATTCTTGGTGCTTGGTGGAGCCACAGTGGAAGGGCTTCTGGAGTTCTAGCTCTGCTGGTGGACCTCCTGATGGCACTTGGGTTTTGGCCACTGTGTGGCACAGAGTGCTAGACTGGATGGGCCATTGGCCTGATCCAACATTGCATTTTGGGGTGCCTGTTCTTATGTCTGGAGAAGTGGTTCTTTGTATTCTTGGTGTTTGGAGGGGCAACAGTGGGAAGGCTTCTGGAATTCTGGCTCCACTGGTGAACCTCCTAATGTCCCCTGGGTTTTGGCCACTGTGGCCGTTTTCCCACTTAGCGTTTGCTCCCCTTATTCCCCGGCGCAATTATCTCCGGATCATTTTTTTCGTTTTCCCACTAGTGACTCTTTGCGGAGTCGCCTTCCCTGAAGCCCCGGCTCAAATCGTTTTCCCACTGGCATCGGCTTGAGTTCGATGCCCTGTCAATCATTTTTTTTTTTAAGCGCAAGTCTGGTTGCGTAATGACGTACTAACGTACTAACGTAACATCGAGCTGTTCCCTCCCCTTCATTTCGTGGACAAACCGCATCACGTGTGCTGCTGTTGCTCATGGATTGGCTGCAGCTGTAGAGTCCTCCACAGTCCTTTATGTATTAACAGAAGCATTCCTAGCACTATATCCCCCCCCCAAATTCTGAATTTGCGAAATATCGCAATAACGAAGAGAGAGAAATCGAGGGGTTTGTGTGTGTGTGTGTGTGGCAGCTTCTTCCCTTCGCTCCCTCCCGGGTGGCGAAGCTGGGATTTCCTCCGCTCTCTTTCTTTCCCCTCCCCGGCTGGCGCTTGCAGCGGGGGACCTGACTGATTCCTGCTGCCAGAGCTCCCCCCCCCCGCCCCATTCTCTCCTTCCCCTTCTGTGGTGGGTGTGAAGAGCGAGCTCCGTCTATTTTCTAACCGAGCGGAATGTAGCCAGGGAGAAGAATGCAGGACTCCAACTTCCCATTTTATACATGGCGATTTTGTGCAGGTCCAGAAATCCTGGTGGCACAGCTGAGGGAGGCATTCCGTTTTTAACACACACACATGAACGCTTTGGCCCGCACCGGCACTAGATTCCCCCCCCCAACAATGGAGAAGCGCCGCCGCCGCCAAATGTCTCTGGGCGGCTGGGCTCCCTTTGCCAAGGCGGCGGCGGCAGCGGGAAGCCGGCGGGGTCAAGCGGGGCGCAAATGGAAGTGAAGTGGGGGGGTTTGAGCTGGGGAGAGTCGAAGCTGCCGGGGCCCCTCCGCCGGCCCGCTGAAACCGCCTCCTTCCCGCTCGCCCTCCCCAAACTAGACCCGAAACGAACTGGCTGGAAAAGGCCTGCTGGGGGGGCTGCCGCGGTCCCCCCACCGGGGCCCCTAAAGGGAGAAGAGGCGGGGGATAACGCAACAGCGAAATAACGCAACTATTCCAGGAGGGTTTTTTTTTCCCCCTTTGTTAATTTCGAAATATCGCTATTACGCAAAACTGTGAAGTTTAAAAAAAAAAATGGCCGCGCCGGCACTTCGGGGAAGCGCCGCGAAAGGCTGATGATTGGCCAAGGGGGTGGATGGGGTGGGAGGACGGAAAGGGAGAGGGTGCCGCCCACAAAGCAGTCGATCCGGCGTGGATGGATTTCCCACAGCAAACTCCGCTGAGTGGATCCGGAGTGGATCCGGAGGTTTTCGGAAACTCCGGCAACATGCTGAAAAACATACTCCGGCGTAAAATCCCTGTAGCGCCGGAGCAAACCGCAGCGCCGGAGCAAGATGTGCGAAATCCAAGAGAAGATCCGGAGGTAAATGGGGCGCTACGACGGAGCAAACGCTAGTGCGAAAACGGCCTGTGTGACATAGAATGTTGGACTGGATGGACCATTGGCCTGATCCAACATGACCTCTTATGTTCTTATGTCTGGAGAAGTGGTGCTCTGTATTCTTGGTATTTGGAGGGGCAACAGTGGGAGGGCTTCTGTAGTTCTGGCCCCACAGGTGGACCTCCTGATAGTGCTTGGGTTTTGGCTACTGTGTGGCACAGTGTTGGACTGGATGGGTCACTGGCCTGATCCAACATGTCTTCTCTTATGTTCTTCTGAAAGCTTATGCCATGAAACTCATGTCGGTATCCAAGTTGCCCCAGGACTCAAATCTCACTGTTCTACTGCAAATCAACATGGCTACCCTCTGAAACTATCTGAATGTTAGATCTAGCTGGGCAGCAGTGTTGGTCTGAAGCAATAGAACAAAGCAGGAGTCAACTTTGTTGGTCTTAAGGTGCTACTGGACTCCTACTTTGTTTTATCTGAATGTCGTTTGCGTGTTTTTGCAAGCTAGAAAGATTCCCTTCTCACCAAGTCAGCAGTGAGCAGAATCTGTGCAGTGGAGATGTCAGTGATTCGCCTTGGTTTCAACTCTTCTGCATAGCCCATCAAAGCGGTGGCAGAAATTAGTCTGACCCCTGGTTGATCGTCTCTTAACCGTTACCCATTGACTTGTCCCTTTCTGCTTCTCTTTGTGCACGCCCTGTTCTCTCCATACAAACTGGGTGCATGCTAGGGTTGCCATCTCAGGGCTGGGAATTTCCTGGAGTCTGGGGAGGAGAGGGAGCTTGGCAGGCATGTGAGACCACCGAGACCACCCTCTGAACTGTCCCTTTGCTCCAGAGCAGAGCAGTGGTGCTCAGAGCCACTACCACCCTGTTGGCCCACTTGGAGAAGGCATTTGTCTCTTTAAATCACTTCTCCGAGCCAAGCCAGCAGCCAGCTTGGAGAATGAATTTGAAGTTAAAGTTGCTTTCTTCCATTTCCCCCCTCCCCATCTATTTTCCTTCCTTCCTTCCTTCCTTCCTTCCTTCCTTCCTTCCTTCCTTCCTTCCTTCCTTCCTTCCTTCCTTCCTGCCTGCCTGCCTGCCTGCCTGCCTGCCTGCCTTCCTTCCTGCCTGCCTTCCTTCCTGCCTTCCTGCCTGCCTGCCTGCCTTCCTTCCTTCCTTCCTTCCTTCCTTCCTTCCTTCCTTCCTTCCTTGTGGCTTTCAAACATCTGACGTTTATTCTGTGTGGCTCTTACGTTAAGCAAGTTTGGCCACCCCTGCTCCAGCGGAACTGATCTCTGTGTTCTGAAGATCAGTTGTAATTCCAGGAGAACTGCAGGCCCCACCTGGAGGTTGGCACCCCTCCACCACACACACCTGGGATTTAAGTTCTCAGCTGAGAATTCAAACTGCACGGAGCAGCTTCACATCTGTCATGAACAAACTTTATTGTTTATGACCTCTGAATAGAGCCAGTGTGATGTAGGGGTTAAGAGTGTCAGACCATTCTCTGGGAGCACCAGGTTTGAATCCCCACTCGTGCCACGGAAGCTTGCTGGGTGACCTTGCGCCAGTCATACACTCTCAGCCTAACCTACCATACAAGGTTGTTGTGAGGATAAACAACCTTGGAGCAGAGGAGAGCACTGAAAATTGCTTTGTGTCCCGTTTGGGGAAAAAGGCCAGATATAATTGAAGTAAATTGTAGAGTTCATAACTAACCTGGATGTCAAAAAAGCAACCTCCCTTCCATGTTACTGGTCGTAACCTGTATCTGTGTCGTGGCCTCCCAGTCCTCTGTCTAGCGTGTTCTGCCTTATTTATCAGATTTATTTTATTTATCAGATTTATATCCTGCCCTCTCCTAATGGGATATAAATCTGATAAAGAAATAAAAGAAATCAGCCAGCTGGGAAAATAGGTTAGAAATGGAGTGGGGGAGTTTGCCTCCTTTATGTTTCAGTGGCATTTGCGTACTCTCCACATTTTTTTGACCTCTTCCATCCCTTCCGTCTGGCCCTCCTCGTTTCTGTCCATGGGCCAACACACACAAGCTCAAGAGGCAGGGCCGGGCCGAGTTATTACTGTCTTTTTCCCTTCCCCCAATATTAGCAGGCAAACACAAAAAAAAAGATCACAAGACCTGGTGTCTGTGGCCACTCGAGGCTTGGGAAATGCATTGGTGGGCAGGCCTTGTCAATGAAAAGCTTTGTTCCCACCACCCCTGCCGTAAATGGGCATCTAGGGAAAATGGAGAACTCAGCAACAGTTATCTACTGTGTTCCGAGTCAGGGTTTGCCCAGTGGGAGTGTAGCTCCATTCCACAGGAGGGGAAAAAAGCCCTTTGATGGGGTCTGCTCCTCTGAAGCCTGCGGAGTGACAATTATTGCTTCCCTCAGCACCAGCAGCTGCCCTGTTCAGGCATCACGTTGAGCTCGGCCATCCGAACTCCAGTTTTATTTCCCTCAGGCAGCAGATGTCTGGTGTGCTATAGAAGCCACCCAGGAAATCCTGGATGCAAGAGCTTCTTGTGCAAACCAAGAAGAAGAGAAGAGATTGGATTTATACCCCACCCTTCACTACCCAAAGGAGTCTCAGAGCAGCTTACAATCTCCTTTCCCGTCCCCTCCCCACAACAGATGCCCTGTGAGGGACTGAGAGAGCTCTGACAGAAACTGCTCTTGAGAGGAACAGCTCTGAGAGAGTTATGACTGACCCAAGGTCACTCCAGCAGTTGCATGTAGAGGAGTGGGGAATCAAACCTGGTTCTCCCCTATAAGAGTCTCCACAATTAACCATTACACCAAACTGGCTCTCAAGCAGTCCCATATGCTATTATCATGTTGGATTTCTCCTGGGACACTTGGCTTTCTTCCACACAAAGATTTTGTTCTGGTTTAGCGTCCAAATTGGATTTTTTGTTTCTTTTTGGAGTATCCATATAACTTTATACACTTTCTGGGCTTTCCTCTGATCGATATCAAACATTTCATATGACCGTTTTGGGGAAAGGTTGCAGCCAGGGTTGCCAACCTCCAGATAGAGCCCAGAGATCTCCTGCTATTACACTTGGTCTTGGGACAACCAAGATCAGTTCCCCTGGAGAAAATGGCTGCTTTGGAGAGGAGATTGTGGCATTGTTCTCAGCTGAGGTCCCTCCTCACCCAAAACACTTCTGTTCCCAAGCTCCATCCCTAAAATCAGGGGTCACCAAACTGCAGCTCCGGAGCCACATGTGGATCTTTCACACATATTGTGTGGCTCTCGAAGTCCCTACTGCCCCATCAGCTGGCTTGGAGAATTAAAAGTTGCTTTTTTTCACCTCTCTCTCCCTCCCTCCCTCCCTCCCTCCCTCCCTCCCTTCCTTCCTTCCTTCCTTCCTTCCTTCCTTCCTTCCTTCCTTCCTTCCTTCCTTCCTTCCTTCCTTCCTTCCTTCCTTCCTTCCTTCCTTTTCTCAAACATCTGACGTTCTTGTCTTGTGGCTCTCAAAATCTGACGTTTATTTCTATGTGGCTCTTATGTTAAGCAAGTTTGGCCACCCCTGTCTAAAATCCTCAGGTATATCCCAACCCATACCTTGTGACTGTAGACTCATAGCTGAAGTGTGTTTGCAGGCCAGGTGAATGGAAAGATGTGTACGTTTGAAGATCACAACTACTTCAGCATCATTTTACTTAACTTGGGCCCCTGCAGCTGCCATTCCTTCTTCTGCCTCTAGAGGGCTTTCTGGCAAAGAGATATTTCTATGTAGTTTTTAGTGTCATAATGCTATAGCAGTTTCTCATTTTTCAAAAGCCCAATGGTGCAGGGTGGAGTAATGGTGGCTTCCTGTCCAAAGCAAGGATGCATGTGTGAAGGAGAGGAGAGCTGGATGGGAAATGGGGGTGGGGGGAGGTTTCCCATACAGAGCAAAGGTGTTGTCATGGCCGTTTTCCCACTGAGCTTACCTCGGAGCGACGTCCCTCTTCACCGCGTAGCGTCTGCGCGGATTTCCCACCAACTGTTCCGAGTAACCAAGTAGAGTCGCGGCTTTTGCGTCGCTAACGTAAACTGGTTTTTAGCGGTTTCCATTTGCGACGCAAAAGGTTGGGAACTTCCTGGTTCCTCGGAGCAGCCTCGGAGCAGTTGGTGGGAAATCCGTGCAGACGCTGCGCGGTGAAGAGGGACATCGCTCCGAGGTAAGCTCAGTGGGAAAACGGCCATAGAGTTGCCAGACTCTGGGTAGTGGCCGGAGATCTCCCAATGTTACAGCTGACCTCCAGACAACAGAGAACAATTCACCTGGAGGAAATGGCCAATTTGGAAGTTGGATTTTATGGCATTATGTCCTAAACCCGACCCCCTCAGACTCTAGCCCTAAATCCCCACGTATTTCCCAACTCTAATCCAGCAACATTTTGTGGCCACCTCTTTCACACAAAAGAGACGAGAAGATGCTGGATATAAAAGTGGTTACAGCAGCCCTGAAAGAGAAGCAAAAAGCTACTTTAAAATGCTGGAGAGTGACTGGTCACTCCTGAGTGACCTTCAGTCCACCCCTGCCCTCTGAATTGTTAGTACCTGAGGGGAGAAAATCAAAATGGCTCCCAGCCTCTGAATTGTTAGTGCCTGAGGGAGAAAATCAAAATGGCTCCCAGTCTTATCGTAATGACCAGGAAGCACTATCCACAGAGGTTCTGCTTCACTGAACTGAACAGAAGGCAAACAAAAGTGTGACTTTCTTCTGAAGGAAAAAGCCTCAATCTTGCACCTGCTTATACTGATGGCTATAGTGCCCAATCCACTGGGCAGGATTGCTGGGCAATGACCACTGAAGTCACAGGACTGGTAAGTCACAGGACAGCCAGGTTGGGGTTAAGTGTGCAGACTCTTATCTGGGACTTCTCCACTTGCAGCTGCTGGAATGGCCCTTGGGTCCTTGAAAGGTCAGCTTCTGTGAGAGGTCTCACCTTACAGGGTGTCTGTTGTGGAGAAGGAAGGTAAAGGAGATTGTAAGCCACTGTGAGACTCTGAGAGTATAAATTCAATATCTAGGGTATAAATTCAGTATTGTAGTCGTCGTCGTGGGGAGGGACGGTGGCTCAGTGGTAGAGCATCTGCTTGGGAAGCAGAAGGTCCCAGGTTCAATCCCTGGCATCTCCAAAAAAGGGTCCAGGCAAATAGGTGTGAAAAGCCTCAGCTTGAGACCCTGGAGAGCCACTGCCAGTCTGAGAAGACAATACTGACTTTGATGGACCAAAGGTCTGATTCAGTGTAAGGCAGCTTCATATGTCCATATGTCGTCATCATCTCCTCCTCTTCCTCTTGATGGGCACAAAACAGAGAGGGGTCCATTTCAGTGTGATCCTTTGCACGGAAAAGCAGCCACCTGGTAACTGTCACAGAAGTAACAGGGGTGCTGTTCTTCTGTCAGGAAAATGGGATGCCAGTTCAGCTTCCATCTTAAGTCTAATGCCTCATGGTCCATAGAGAATATTTCCCTGATAGCTTTTTGACTTCTTTGAATTCCAGGCCTGTCTTTCTTCCTCTTTCTTCCTCATGCCAGTACAATACAAGTCGTTTTGTCCATGGCCACCCACCCTTGTCCCTGCCTGTACAAAATCCCATCCCTACCACTTAAAAACGGGGCTGGCTGCCTTCAGATCTCTACTTTTAACTTCCCAGTATCAACGACCGTTTCTGCTGCCAGCCCCCATATCTTTTCTCCCACTGTCCGCTTGTTTCCTGGAGAGGGTTCAAAGTGACCCAAGTGGTTGTAGACACACAAAGCAGCATTCTTTCGGGCCCTGGTCAGACCCAGACTAGGCACCATCTGCTTTATGATCGATGGGTGCGCCTCATAATAGCTTCACTGTTGCCCAGCTGAGGCAGACGGACGCTGATCTAGACAGAGCCCTGGTCAAGAAACGTTCTGTGCCTCAGAGATTTGCAGGGCCAAAGAAGGGGCTGATTTGTTGAAACTGATATGAAGTTGAGACTTCCAGGGCCCCTTCCTCTTGGGATTCCAAATCTTCCTTTTATATGCCTGTTTATTTCCTATCAGCCGAAGTATCAAGCCTCTTTTGGCCTTAGGGTGGTGGACTCTTTCTCCTGAGCATCCTCAGTTCTCTTTCTACTAATCCAAAATTGTTGTCCCTGACTAGAAGAGATCTCTCTCTGCCTGTCTCCCCTACCCCTGTTCCATTAACACAGGCCCCTTCCTCTCTGCCTGTGATGTTTTCCCACCTTTCACTTTCACTGCAGAGCTGTACTGTTTGCCAACATTCTATTGCAGGCACCTGGCCAATTCAGGGATTCAGGTGTTCACTGAATTGTCACAAGCTATGTGGTTCCCCTTCAGTCTCTTATGTCCTAAAATGTTTGAGCTTTTGAAGAAGCACCTACACTGCAAGGGCTCTTACTCAAGAGAAAGTCTTTAATACACCCACAATCTCATTGGCGCGGGGGAGGGGGGGAGGTCCAAAACCAGAATGGCCTGTATGAATCCACCCATGTAGTTCTGAATACTTTTTTTTTTTTGCCATCAGGTTGACTTATGGTGACCCTGTAGGGCAAACATGCGGTCCAAGGGCCAAATCAGGCCCCCGGAGGACTCCTATCAGTCCCCCAAGCAACTGGCTCTTGTCTGCTTCCTTCTCCCTTCTCTTGCTTCCTTCTGCATCTCAGCTTGCTTTGCAAGGCTTGTTCAATCACACAGGAGCTACAGAGCAAAACCTCAATTTTCTCCATTGGTTGAGGCTCCTCCCCCTTTTGGTCCCCTGGGGAGGGAGGGAAACAGCCAGAGAGCTTCCTTTGCCCAGTTCCCTGGATCCCATGGGAGAAATACAAAGAAAGCACCTTTAAGACCAACAAGTGCTAATGTTTTAAGCATGTTTTATTTTAAGGGTTTTTTTTTAATTTAGTAGTGTTTATCTGTGTCCTTTAAAAAGTTTATATTTCTGCTACCTAATCTTAAATAGGTACACGCATGACCAGGCCCAACATGGCCCAGCCCAGTCCAACAAGATCTCATTTATGTCAGATTGAGCCCTCATAACAAATGAATTCAACACCCCTGGGTTTTCAAGGCGAGAGACATTCAGAGGTCGTTTGCTGTGGCCTGCCTCTATGTCATGACCCTGGGATTCCTTGGAGGTCTCCCACTCAAACACTGACCAGGGCCAACATTGCTTACCTTCTGAGCTCTGATGAGAGTGGGCTAGCCTGGACATAAGAACATACATAAGAGAAGCCATGTTGGATCAGGCCATTGGCCCATCCAGTCCGACACTCTGTGTCACACAGTGGCCTATACACACACACACACACACACACACACACACTGTGGCTAATAGCCACTGATGGACCTCTGCTCCATATTTTTATCCAATCCCCTCTTGAAGCTGGCTATGCTTGTAGCTGCCACCACCTCCTGTGGCAGTGAATTCCACATGTTAATCGCCCTTTGGGTGAAGAAGTACTTCCTTTTATCCGTTTTAACCTGATAACCTGCTCAGCAATTTCATTGAATGCCCACGAGTTCTTGTATTGTGAGAAAGGGAGAAAAGAACTTCTCTCTCTACCCTCTCCATTCCATGCATAATCTTGTAAACCTCTATCATGTCACCCCACAGTCGACGTTTCTCCAAGCTAAAGAGCCCCAAGCATTTTAACGTTTCTTCATAGGGAGAAAGTGTTTAATCATTCTAGTTGCCCTTTTCTGGACTTTTTCCAATGCTATAATATCCTTTTTGAGGTGCGGTGACCAGAATTGCACACAGTATTCCAAATGAGACCGCACCATCGATTTATACAGGGGCACTATGATACTGGCTGATTTGTTTTCAAATCCCTTCCTAATAATTCCCAGCATGGCGTTGGCCTTTTTTATTGCAATCGCACACTGTCTTGACATTTTCAGTGAGTTATCTACCATGACCCCAAGATCTCTCTCTTGGTCAGTCTCTGCCAGTTCACATCCCATCAACTTGTATTTGTAGCTGGGATTCTTGGCCCCAATGTGCATTACTTTGCACTTGGCCACATGGAACCGCATCTGCCACGTTGACGCCCACTCACCCAGCCTCAACAGATCCCTTTGGAGTGCCTCACAATCCTCTCTGGTTCTCACCACCCGGAACAATTTAGTGTCATCTGCAAACTTAGCCACTTCACTGCTTACTCCCAACTCCAAATCATTTATGAACAAGTTAAAGAGCATGGGACCCAGTACTGAGCCCTGCAGCACCCCACTGCTTACTGTCCTCCACTGCGAAGACTGCCCATTTCTACTCACTCTCTGCTTCCTATTAATTAGCCAGTTTTTGATCCACAAGAGGATCTGTCCTTCTACTCCATAACTCTCGAGCTTACTAAGGAGCCTTTGATGAGGAACTTTATAAAAAGCTTTCTGGAAGTCAAGGTAAACAACATCTATTGGGTCTCCTTTGTCCACATATTTGTTCACCCCCTCAAAGAACTGTAACAGGTTAGTGAGGCAAGATCTTCCCTTACAGAACCCATGCTGAGTCTTCCTCAACAACTTGTGTTCATCAATGTGCCTACTCATTCTATCCTTGATAATGGTTTCTACCAACTTTCCTGGTATTGAAGTCAGACTGACTGGCCTGTAATTTCCCAGATCTCCTCTGGAACCCTTTTTAAAGATGGGGGTGACATTTGCTACCTTCCAGTCCTCAGGAACGGAGGCAGATTTCAATGAAAGATTACATATTTTTGTCAGGAGATCCACAAATTCAACTTTGAGTTCTTTCAGAACCCCTGGATGTATGCCATCCAGACCTGGTGACTTATTAGTTTTTAATTCATCAATCAGTTGTAGGACCTCCTCTCTTGTCACCTCACTCTGACTCAGGTCTTTCAACACCTCTTCCAAAATTGGTGGTTCTGGAGCGGGCAAACACTTCTCATCTTCCACGGTGAAGACGGAGGCAAAAAATGCATTCAGCTTCTCAGCCATTTCCTTATCCTCCTTCAGTAATCCTTTTACCCTTTGGTCATCCAAGGGCCCCACTGCCTCCCTGGCTGGTTTCCTGCTTCTAATATATTTGAAGAAATTTTTATTGTTAGTCTTTGTTTTTGCAATATGCTCCTCATAGTCCCATTTTACCTGCCTGATCACAGTCTTGCATTTGATTTGCCACAGCCTGTGTTCCCTTTTATTAATCTCACTTGGACTAGCTTTCCACCGCTTAAAGGAGTCTTTCTTACCTTTTACAGCTTCCATTACTTTGCTTGTGGTGGGGTGGGCTCCCTCTGGGAATCCTACCCCCCCAGGGAAAGTGCATGCGCAATACATAGCCTCTCCTCTCCCGGTGTAGTGAACGCCGCGTGGTCACTGTCTGGCTATGCCTGGCAGATGGTCACTGCAATGGCCTCTCCTGCATTACTGCATCCGTAGCAACACCTTCTCGCTGGTCCCCCCCGTTTTCACAGAGTTTGCTACGTCATGGTGCGACCGAATTGTCCGGCGGTATAACCGGATGGGCAGGCTGGGCCCACCAACTTCGTCAGCCTAAGAGAAGGAAAACTCTAACATCAAACCCGGGCAGATAGAGCTCGTTAATGTAACTCCTACCACCTGGAGGACTCACTGCCGGCGTCCCGGCTTACTGGGCCATGGCAGATGACCCCCAGGTGAAAGGGTGGAGCCAGTACCGCGCACACTGCGCTTCACCTAAAAAATTCCTCTGCGCAGGCCTGAAGGGCATATCCACACACACAACCCACAACGCATCAAGTCCTGCAGCGATAGGCAAGGGGCGAAACGGCAGGTGGAAGATGCCACTGGAAGCCGCAGTCCCGATCCTGCATGTAGGCGGTTCAGGATATTGGTCGCCTGATGCTAACCCGGAGACGAAAGCATCTTTCGGCAGCACCCTGAACGACCAAGCAGCCTTATCTAGGGACAGCACTGCTTGCTCCACACGGAGAGGGGCCTAGAAAAGGTGGCCTAAACAAAGCTCGTCTCCCCCACCCCAGTTGGCTAGCCGCGGTCAACGGGCATCCTTACTTGCGGTCGAAAAATAACAACAAAGAAAAGGCATGCACCTGCCTCACAAAGTGTGCAAAGACTAAAGCTTGCGTGTTGGAACATCAGAACCATGCTTGACACAGTAGGCAGTGGTCGCCCTGAACGACGCTCTGCTCTAGTTGCCCACGAACTTCTCAGGTTGAATATCGACATAGCAGCTCTCAGTGAGGTCCGTTTCCCTGAGGAAGGTAGTCTTCAAGAACATGGTGCTGGCTATACCCTCTACTGGTCGGGTAAGTCAAAGGCTGAGAGCCGCCTTTCTGGCGTTGGCTTCATGGTCAGGAACTCCATTGCCTCCAAACTTGAAAACCTTCCAACAGGTCACTCAGATCGCATCATGTCCATGCGCCTCCCACTTCAAAACAAGCAGCATGCAACACTCTTCAGTGTGTATGCCCCAACCCTTCAAGCAGATCCTGCAGAAAAGAACAAGTTCTATGCTGATCTACGCAACCTCGTACGGAAGACCCCTACAGAGGACAAGGTGATCATCCTTGGCGACTTCAATGCCAGAGTAGGTAAAGACTCGGAAGCCTGGAAAGGAGTACTTGGCAAACACGGCATTGGCAACTGCAATGACAACGGGCGCCTCCTGCTAGAATTCTGCATGGAGCACCAGCTCACCATCACCAACACTATCTTCCAGCAGAAGAACAGTCTGAAGACAACCTGGATGCACCCACGGTCCAAGCATTGGCACCTTATCGACTACATTCTGGTGCGCCAGAGAGACCTTCGAGATGTCTTACACACCCGAGTAATGCCCAGCGCAGAATGTCATACGGATCATCGTCTTGTACGCTGCAATCTCCGTCTTCACTTTAAACCCACACCCAGGAGAGGAGGTATCCCTCGGAGGAAGTTTCAGGTTGGCAGCCTCCAGTCAGCCGAAGTTAAAGCTGCCTTCCAGGCAAAACTCCAGTCAAGAATTGAGGACCTCAGTTGCCCCACAGACCCTTCTCCAGAAGCACTCTGGGAACACCTAAAAACTACCGTCCTGCAGATCTCTGAAGAAGTCCTCGGGTTCTCCACAAGGAAGAACAAGGACTGGTTTGATGAGAACAATCAAGAGATCCAAGAATTACTGGCAAAAAAGAGATCTGCCTACCAAGCACATCTTGCTCAGCCCTCCTGTCCTGGGAAAAAAGCAACCTTTCGCGCTGCATGTAGCAACCTCCAGCGCAAGCTTCGAGACATTCAGAACTGAACCGGTGGTCGGAGTATTTTCAGGTTCTCTTCAGTGCCAACCGCGTAGTTCAAGATTCAGCAATCCACCTCACCCCACTTCAACCGGTGAAAACAGAGTTGGATGAGATCCCCACCCTAGAAGAGACTGTTAAAGCCATCAAGCAACTGAAAAGTGGCAAGGCAGCAGGAGTTGATGGAATTCCACCAGAGATCTGGAAGCATGGGGGCACAATACTACATAGCTCACTTCACAAAGTACTTGTCACCTGCTGGGAACAAGGCAAATTACCACAGGACTTTCGCGATGCAATCATCATCACCCTATACAAGAACAAAGGGGAAAAGTCAGACTGCTCCAACTACCGGGGGATAACTCTGCTCTCCAACTCTGCTCTCCATCGCAGGCAAAATCCTTGCCAGAATACTCCTGAACAGACTGGTGCCCACCATTGCAGAAGAACTCCTCCCAGAGAGCCAGTGCGGCTTCAGAGCTAACAGGAGCACCACCGACATGGTATTTGTTCTCAGGCAGCTCCAAGAGAAATGCAGGGAACAGAACAAGGGTCTGTATGTGACTTTTGTCGACCTTACCAAAGCTTTCGATACCGTTAGCAGGAAAGGCCTGTGGCAAATCTTGGAACGTTTAGGATGTCCCCCAAGGTTCCTCAGCATGATCATCCAGCTACACGAAGACCAGCGAGGCCAAGTCAGACACTGCAACGACCTCTCGGAGCCCTTCCCAATAGGCACAGGTGTAAAGCAAGGCTGCGTTCTCGCGCCAACTCTCTTTACGATCTTCTTTAGCATGATGCTTCAAAGAGCCGCAGTAGATCTAGATGAGGACGATGGTGTCTACATCCGCTATCGCACCGATGGCAGCCTGTTCAACCTGAGGCGACTAAAGGCACACTCCAAGACAATGGAAAAACTCATCCGAGAGCTACTGTTTGCTGATGACGCTGCACTCGTCTCCCACTCGGTATCAGCTCTGCAGCATATGACGTCCTGCTTTGCAGAGGCTGCCAAGCTATTCGGCCTAGAAGTTAGTCTGAAGAAGACAGAAGTTCTCCACCAGCCTGCACCCCAGGAAGATTATCACCCTCCCTGCATCACTGTGGGTGAATCAGTTCTGAAGACAGTCCAGCAGTTCAGCTACCTGGGGTGCATCATCTCCTCAGATGCCAAGATCGACAAGGAGATTGACAACAGGCTGGCAAAGGCAAACCGTGCATTTGGCCGACTGCACAAAAGAGTGTGGAGCAACAAGCATCTGAAAAAAGGCACAAAGATCAATGTTTACAAAGCGGTTGTGATGACAACCCTCATCTATGGCTCCGAATCGTGGGTTTTATACCGTCATCACCTGCGACTCCTTGAGCGCTTTCATCAGCGCTGCCTTCGCACCATCCTTAACATCCACTGGAGTGACTTTGTGACCAACACTGAAGTCCTCAAGCAGGCAGAGGTTACCAGCATCGAGGCACTGCTGTTGAAGACGCAGCTGCGCTGGGCAGGGCATATTTCTAGGATGGAAAACCACCGCCTTCCCAAGATTGCCCTGTATGGCGAACTCTCCACCGGCCATCGAAATAGAGGGGCACCAAAGAAGAGGTACAAGGACTCCTTGAAGAAATCCCTTAGCACCTGTCACATCAACCATCACCAGTGGTCTGACCTAGCCTCAGATCGCAAAGCATGGAGGCACACCATCCACCAGGCTGTCTCTTCCTTTGAGAACGCACGCATAGCTGGTCTTGAGGACAAAAGGAGATTGAGGAAGAATCGCACTGCTACAGCACCAACCCCAAATCAGACTTTTCCCTGCAGCCACTGTGGCCGGACCTGCCTGTCCCGCATTGGTCTTGTCAGCCACCAGCGAGCCTGCAGCAAACGTGGACTATTGCACCCTTCTTAAATCTTCGTTCGCGAAGCCAAGCCGAGAGACTTTGCTTGTTAACCATGCAGGCCTTTTCTTATACCTGTTTGTGCCTTTCCTAACTTGTGGTATATATTTTATCTGAGCTGCTAGGATTGTAGTTTTAAATAGCCTCCAAGCTTCCCCAAGGGTTTTGACTGTATTTACCTTTCCTTTCAGTTTCCTCTACACATGCCTCCTCATCTCAGAGAATTTACCCCTTTTAAAGTTAAATGTGGTTGTGCTGGTCTTTTGGGACAACTCCCTATTTATACAAATGGTGAAATCAATAACGTTATGGTTACTGCTCCCAAGTGGTGCGATCACTTTTACATCTCTCACCAAGTCTTGGGCATTACTTAGGACCAAATCCAGGATCGCCCCGCCCCTGGTAGGTTCTGTGACCATCTGCTCCACAGCACAGTCACTGAGAGCATCTAGAAACTCAATCGCTTTCTCTCGACCTGAACACATATTGACCCAATCAATCTGCGGGTAGTTAAAATCACCTATTACAACACAGTTTTTATGTTTAGCCACTATCTTTAATCCTTCGATCATATTATAATAATCCTCTATCTTTTGATTTGGTGGGCGATAACAAACTCCCATAGTTAAATTTCCTTTTGGGCCCTCTATTTCAACCCAAAGCATTTCTAGAAGGGAATCTAATTCTCTGACCTCAGTCTTACTGGACTGTATACCCTCTCTGACATACAGAGCCACCTCATCTCCAACCCTTCCGATATAACATATCCAGGAATCACCGCGTCCCATTAATTCTCCTCATTCCACCAAGTTTCTGAAAACAATGTCTATGTTTTCTCCCAACACTAAACATTCCAACTCGCCAATTTTACTTTGGACACTTCTAGCATTTGTATACAAACATCTATAATTTCCCAGGCAAGTTAGGCCCACAACCTTCCTCCTGCTGCCTCGAGACTTTGGCAGAAAGTCCATACTGTTTGTCACCATCTCAGTGGACAACTCTGATCCATTACCCGGTAGAAAAGTAAAAGCTAACTCTTCATCTCTTTGAGATGAGTCCTCCCGAACCAGAGACATTTCATCTCCTGTCGGCTTTCCCCCAAGATTTAGTTTAGCTCTGCCACTTTTTTGATTTTAAGCGCCAGCAGCCTGGTTCCATCTGGGGACAAGTGGAGACCGTCTCTTTTGTACAGCTCCTGCTTGTTCCAGAAAGTATCCCTGTGCCTAACAAACTTAAACCCTTCCTCCCTACACCATCGTCTCATCCACACATTGAGACTTCTGATTTGTGCCTGTCTCTCCAGCCCTGCACGTGGAACAGGTAGCACTTCTGAGAAGGCTACCTTGGAGATCCTGGCCTTAAGTCTCCTGCCTAGCAGCCTAAATTTTTCCTCCAGGACCTCACGACTGGACTATCCAGGTCAGGGCTTAATAGTGACTGATCATCGGGGGGGGGGGGGTCTGAGTTTTTCCCACCTTCATGCTGCAGACCCCACTCTTTGTCCTCCAATGCTGTTCCCCCTGGTCTGCCTAGACACAAAAGTCATTTTTGCACTTACCTTATTCCGGAGCGACGTCCCTCCTCACCACGCAGCGTCTGCGCGGATTTCGCACTACTTGCTCCACAGAACCCTGAAGTCCCGCGGCTTTTGCGTCGCAAATGTAAACCGCCAAAAACCAGTTTACATTTGCGACGCAAAATCCGCGGGACTTCCGGGTTCTGCGGAGCAAGTAGTGCGAAATCCGCACGACACTGCGCAGTGAAGAGGGACGTCGCTCCGGAATAAGGTAAGTGCGAAAACGACCAAAGTTTCAGGGCTGTAATAGACTGCAGAGGGAGAAAATTAGGAAAGCTCTTCTGTGCAAAGCCTGCAGATGGCTGGATGCGCCCTGGCATTTTATTTCTATATCATTTGCTCAAAACGCAGGAGTTCTAGCTCTTCGCTCACGCATGTGTCAAAAGGAAGAATTTCCCCTTTCATGTCCTTTATCACCTCAGGATAGCAGAACAGGGATTTGAGGTGGCAGGCCAGAGCGTCCATGTTTGTGGAATGCAGTTATATTTACATTTATGTATGGAGGTAAAGTGTAGCTGACGGGGGGAGGCAATGGCAAACCACCCCATAAAAAGTCTACCAAGAAAACGTCGTGATGCGACATCACCCAAAGGGTTGGTAACGACTCGGCGCTTGCACAGAGGACTACTTTTACCTTTTTAATATATATTTAATCCCTGACCTAGGTAGCCCAGGCTAGCCCAGTCTTGTCAGATCTCAAAAGCTAAGCAGGTTAGCAGTTGGATGGGAGATCACCAAGGAATACCAGGGTCACTACACAGAAGCAAGTAATGGCTAAACCACCTCTGAATGTCTCTCGCCTTGAAAACCCTGTAGGGTTGCCATAAGGTAGCTGTCTTGGCTGCACACAACAACAACAAACATCTACCGTATTTTTTGCACCATAAGGCGCTCCGGAGGATAGGACGCACCTTCCTCCTGGGGGGCGATCCGCTGCCTCTTCCTCCGATCCGGCGCTTCCCCCGTGCCTGCTTGCCTGGCTCCATCTTCTTCAGGCAAGCGCTGGGATCGCTCCACGTGGCCCCAGCGCTTCGCAAGCGCCGGCTGCGGAGGGGGCAGCGTGCTTCCTACTTGCCTGTGCCCCTGCCTTCAGCTGTGATGTTTAAAGCAAGCGCTGGGATCGCTCCCTCCCCCCTTCCGATCCCAGTGCTTGCTTTAAACATCACAGCTGAAGGCAGGGGCACAGGCAAGTAGGAAGCACGCTGCCCCCTCCGCAGCCGGCGCTTGCAAAGCGCTGGGGCCACGTGGAGCGATCCCAGGCGCGGGGAAGCGCCGGATCGGAGGAAGAGGCAGCAGATCCCCCCCCCCCGAAGGTACGTACCTTCGGACTATAAGACGCACACACTTTCCCCCCCACTTTTTTTTGGGGGGGGGGGAAAGTGCGTCTTATAGTCCAAAAATAGAAAACTCTATGGCAGGCGTGGCCAAACTTGCTTAACATAAGAGTCACACAGAATACGCATCAAATGTTTACAAGCCACGAGGGAGGGAGAGAGGGAAGGAAGGAAGGCAGGCAGGCAAATAGAGGGGGGGGGGAGGGGGAGGTGAAAAGAAAGCAACTTTAACTTTACATGCATTTCACCAGCTGGCTTGGCTTGGCGGAACTATTTAAAGAGAGAAATGCCTTCTCCAAGCTGGCTGATGGAGTGGTGGGGGCTTTGAGAACCACACAATATGTGTGGGAGAGCCACATGCCGCTCCTGAGCCACAGTTTGGCCACCCCTGTCCTAGTCAGAACTCTAACTACTCCACCATACTGCCACTGAATAACGGCTTGGTCTCTGAGCCATTTCTAGAGGTGCAAATCACAGTGAGTCCCTCCATTTCAGGCCACTCTCTACATTCCAGGCCTTTTGAAATGACTTTGGGATGCTCCGCTGCAAAACACAAGGCCTTGCTATTGCTCCAGGCCTTCCAGCTGTATTATTAACGCTCTCCCTGCCCCCCCGAATCTGGGTCATCTTCTAGCAAGCGGTAAAAATGATTTTATTTTGATGCAATGCTTATTTTGCCTGAACGGATTCAACGTGAGGAAGGGCACATAGTACAAAACGTGTAGCTTTAATTTGGCTGGACTGACGTCTGTTGCAATTACCTAGAAACCCCTCCCCGCCCCCCCCGCCCCCGTGTAGTGCACACATTGCAAAACAAGTCCCAGAAGACATTTTAAATACTTGGTGATGTTTGTTGTAGGTAAAGGATGCCTTTGTTGCAGAAAAGTGCAGAAGGTTCCCTTGAAAAGGAGGAGAAAAGAACAAAACAGAAATGTTATTCATTGATTTGCTTTATTTATAAGCCCACCTTTGTTGCGGAGACTCAAAGTTGGACAGTGTGAGTCGATGCAATCAATAAGACGAGACACCAGATAAGCAATCGGATAGGACTTGGCTCACAGGAGTCTGAAACGAAGCACGGAATATCAGATGTGACACGTTAAACAATGCAGAAAATGGTGTTGCATTAGTACAAACATGATGCAGTTAAATGTAGGATATAATACATACACCACCCTGACCTGGAGGGCCCAGGCTAGCTCAGTCTCACTGGATCATGAAAGCTAAGCTAGGGTTGCCAACCTCCAGGTGGGGCCTGGAGATCTCCTGCTTTTACGACTGATCTCCAGCTGGCAGAGATCAGCTCCCCTGGAGAAAATGGCTGCTTTGAAGGGTGGACTCTAGGACACTGTACCCTGCTGAGGCCCCTTCCCTACCCAAACCCCGCCTTCTCTAGATCCACTGCCCAAAGTCTCCAGGTATTTTCCAACACAGACCTGGAAACCCTAAACAGGATCAGCTTTGGTCAGTACTTGGTTGCTCAGCCTGTTGGAGTGAGTGACTCAGTATGCCTGGACACTGGGGGGGGGGCACTATATCACTCTAAGTGTATATAGGTGTTACCTCTTTAAATGAGCTGTCTCGTCTTAACCTGGGAGCTGCCCACTGACTTCTCTCTCTCCTCTCCCTCTTTTCACATGGCCTTCCATGGAGACACAGGTCTCTCCTGTATGGAAATGCCCTCATACTGCCACACATATGAAGCTGGACAAGCTGGCCATTTGTGTTAGGGAAAGTACTCTTTAGATTAGTCTTCTTTTTCTTTTGACGGCAACCTGAATGTGAACTGGATCTACCTGAATAAGTATAAGTTGACCTTTTCTGTAATATCCTTCCTGGGAGACTGATTTACTGCATTCCAAATTCCGCTTCTATGACTGGGCAAACTTTATAGCAGGGGTCCTCAAACTTTTTAAATAGGGGGCCAGTTCACTGTCCCTCAGACTGTTGGAGGGCTGGACTGCCGTTACTGTACAAGGCCGCGGGCCGTAAGTTCTCCGTCTTCTGCATCTCTCTCCCTTCCCCCACACCACACACCCCGGCCTGGGAACTCACCTCACCTCGGTATCACCTCACACTCTGTCTCCGCCGCCTCAGCCCAGTGCCGGAAGTGTGCGTTGCTAACGCGAGTTTAGGTCGAACGTCACTTCCGGTCTGATTTTGCCATAACCCGGCGGGCCACATAAACGTCCTCAGTGGGCCGCATCTGGCCCGCGGGCCGTAGTTTGAGGACCCCTGCTTTATAGTAACCAAATCTCCCACTAACAGCCTTCCTCAGTTTTCCCTCTCTTCTAGTGTTTATCTTGCTACTGCTGCCACCAAATCCACAGGGATCTGCCTCCTGCTGAGTCTAGCAACCTCAGCATTGTCTAATTTGACTGGCAGCAGCTCTCCAAGGTCTCTGGTCAGAGATCCTTCATTCATCTGTGAGCCTTGTAATCAGAGACACCAGGGGCTGAAACGGGACTCGCCTACAAGCAAAGCAAGTGCCTCTGCCCCTGAGCCTCCCTGAAAGGAGCTGCACTGCATTGTCAAATCAATCATCTGTCTATCAGAGTTAAAATTGTCTACTCTGACTAGCAGCAGCTCTCAGGGTTTTCATTCTTTCTTGCTACCTGGCCCCTTAACTGGAGATGCCAAGGATCGAACCTGGGAACTTCTGCATGCAAAGCAGAGGCTCTACCCTGAGCCAAGGCCCCTCACCTCCCCAGAGTTCTCTAGGGTAACAGTTCTAGGGTTGTCAATCCCCAGTTTGGGGCAGAGGATACCCTGGTTTGGAGGCCCTCCCTCTCACTTCAGAGTTATCAGAAAGTGGGGTGGTGGTGGTGGGAGGGTTTGAATGCAGTGTTCCCTCTAAGCTGCGTTGTTGTTTTTTTGTTCAGTCGCACAGTCGAGTCCGACTCTTTGCGACCCCATGGACAAAGTCACGCCAGGCCCTCCTGTCTTCCACCATCCTCCAAAGTCTGCTCAAATTCGTGTTTGTTACGTCAGTAACTCTGTCCAGCCATCTCATCTTTTGCCGTCCCCTTCTTTTGCCTTCTCTCTTTCCCTGCATCAGGGTCTTCTCCAGGGAGTGCTCCCTTCTCATTTGGTGGCCAAAGTATTTGAGCTTCAGCTTCAGCATCTGACCTTCCAGGGAACAGTCTGGGTTGATTTCCCTTAGGACTGACTGATTGGATCTTCTTGCAGTCCAAGGGACTCTCAAGATTCTTCTCCAGCACCACATCTCAAAAGCATCTGTTCTTCTGCGCTCAGCCTTCCTTATGGTCCAGCTCTCACAGCCATATGAGCTGGTTCAGTTTTTTAGCCTTTGGCTCACACATTGTTGTTTTAACTCAGGAAAAATGGCTCCAAAGAAAACTAATTTATGCAGTAGCTCACAACTTTAATGCCAGTAGCTCATGAAGTAGAATTTTTGCTCACAAGACTCCACAGCATAGAGGGGGTATTGGCTGAATGTCCACTGGGAACTCGATTATACCCTATGGAGACTGGTCCCCATAAGGTATAATGGAGAATCAATCTGTGGGTATCTGGGGCTCCAGAGGGTTGTATTTTGAGATAGAGGCTCCAGAGCATAGTATCTGGCCCCTCTCCTCAAACCCCACCCTCGGTTTCAAAAAATTTGGACCAGGAGGTCCGAAGAAGGTGCCCCCATCCTTCATTATTTCCAATGAAGAGAAGGCATTTGAAAGGAGTACGGTCCCTTTAAATGTGATGACCAGAACTCCCTTCAGCGTTCAGTTTTGCTCGTCACAACCTTACTCCTGGGTCCACCCCCAAAGTCCCCAGATATCTCCGAGTTGGATCTGGCAACCCTAAACAGTTCCCATGGCAGAGTGACAGCTCTTTTCCAAACATCTAGTTCGTTTGGTTTGTTGCTGGAATGTGTGTGTTTTTCCATCAAGGAATGCAGAGGTCAGTCTTTTTGGGAGCACATCTGTGTTGCTAAACACAGGGAAGATCAGCAGGCCTGGTATTTGGAAAGTCCACTATTGACACAGCCCTGGGGGTGTTTCTGTCCAGGCTAGGTAGAAAAGGAGAGGAGACTCTCACCTTAAAGCACCCTACAGTGTCTTCATTTACTCAGTGTGTAATTAAATAGTGGAATTTGTTCCCCTGCGGATGTACTAATGGCTACAAGCATAGATGGTTTTAATAGGGGATTCTATCTACAGAGACATGTGCCCCCATGGAAGGCCATGCAGAGAGAGTGAGAGGACAAAGTGTGAAGAGGAGGTCAAAGGGCAGAGGGGGTCAGACAAAGGGAGGCATCCCATTCAAGGAGATAACACCTAAATGCACGCATAGATTGATGTGGCGCCCCCTAATGTCCAGGAACATTGAATTGCTCACTCCCAACGCATAGATGCTGGTCCTGCTCCCACCCTTATGTACTAGAAGAACGCACTTCATGCAACCCTCTCAATATGTGCAGCCACTCTTTTGTGTGAATAGAGCAATGCCTTTATTGTCTAGCTTTAGGGCATACAGTTGAAAATGCAATTTTCGAGGGCAAGTATTTCGTGCATTCCAAAGCTTGGAGCTTGTGTGTGAGGATTGAGCGTAACTCTATCCATGTTGTTGGTGTTTTTTACTGATGTGGGTGTTCTGACACACTAGGTGGCAATAGGATACTTGTGTGGCAGAGGGCTGGGTCCATTTGGGGGACTGTTTGGAAGAATTTAATTCAGTTCTGATTGGTGAGAACAATAGGGCTCTGTGGTGGCTAGGCTGGGGTGTCAAACTCATGAGGGCCAGATCTGGCATAAATGAGAGCTTGTTTGGCTGGGCCATGTTGGGTTGGGCTGAGCCATGTGTGTAGCTATTTAAGATTAGGTAGCAGAAATACAAATTTTATAAAGAATAGAGACAAACACAAATATGCTTAAAATGTTATCACTCATTGGACTTAAAGATGCTTTCTTTGTATTTCTCCCATGGGATCCAGGGAACTGGGTAAATGAAGCGCTGGCTCTTTCCTTCCATCCCTAGGAGACTGGGGGGAGGAGCCTCAGCCAATAGAAGGAAGAGAGGCTTGGCTCAGTAGCTCCACTGTGCAATTGAGAGAGACTGGCAAAGCAAGCTTTTCCTCCCCCCCTTCCTCCCCAAGGGAAGAGCCTCAGCCAATGGAGAAAATGGAGGTTTTGCTCTGTAGCTCCTGTGTAATTGAACAAGCCTTGCAAAGCAAGTTATTATGCAGAAGGAAGCAAGAGATGGGAAGAAGCAAGCAAATGACAACCAGTTGCTTGTGGGCTTGATAGGAGCCCTCCGGGGGCCTGATTCGACCCCCGAACTGCATGTTTGACACTCCTGGGCTAGAGTGTCAGACAAGGACTTGCGGGATCCGGGTTTGAATCCCAACTCCACCATGGAAGCTTGCAGGGTGGCCTTGGGCCAGTAACCCATTCTCAGCCTAACCTACCTCACAGGGTTGTTTTGAAGACAAAACAGAATAGAGGAGAATGCTGTAAGCTGTTTTGGGCCCCCGCTTGAGAGAAGCGAGGGGTACAAATGAACTAAATATACAGAGGACTATTTCAGACAGACCGGAGTGCCTCCAAAGCACCATTAGAGGGCAGAATTCCAAAGACAGATTCAAACATTTGCAATTGATCCTTCCCCAAATACAATGCATAGTTCTGAGGATGAGGATGCTGCCTTGATGTCTTTATTACCCTCTTCACTACGGAGTTCTTGGCATTCCATTCAGTGAGCTTTGAAAACTTATTAATGGCAGAGTAATTTGCGAGTCAAGTACTTTACGTTCTTTTATCTACATGGGCCTTGAAAGCGCTCCCTGAGGGCAAATCAATATTATTTCTCATTTTACCGATGGCCAGTCCTTATTCTTAAAAAAAAAGAAAGCACCAAGCAGAAGTGCTGGTGTCCCAGCCTGCTTGGAATTCCCATCTTCTGCCTGGGAAATCCTGCAAGGAATGCACTCTGCTTATACTCAGAGGCACGGTTGTACACGGTCCAGATTCTGCAGGCTTTTGAGTAAGAGGCTGTTCTGGCCACCTGGCATGTACGAAAGAACACAGTTCCTTTGAGAATGAACGAAGGGCACACCCAGAGTGAGCCTCAAAATATCAGAGACTACAGCTAGGAGTCAGCAACCTTTTTATAATTCAAGAGCCAAATTCTGTCAACATTCAGAGCAAGAGGACAACCAAAAGCTCCTTTTAAGAAAGCCTGAAAATAGACAGCATAACAGTGTTGATCATTGATATGTCAATTAATAATCCTTCAAGGCTCGGCAGGCCAAACACTGGTGACTGCTAGTCCTTTATTAGAAAGCACCATGCACAAGGTCTCACAATAAGTAATATACACAAGCGCACCTTGCTCAATGGTTTTAGTACACTGACATAAATCTGGGCATGGTTTGTACCGGGATTCTTGGCATTTATTCACTAGTCCCACTTCCTTTTCTGCAACACATCTCCGTGCAGGGCTTTTTTCCTGGGGGAATGCAGTCGAACCTCTGTTCTGGAACCTCTACTTGTAAACAAAATTCTCAAAAGAATGTTTAAAAGCTCATGAGGGGGGAACCTGCGTGTTTCTCCTCCATTTCCCTCATGAGAGTTCCAGCACCTCTTTTTCCAGAAAAAAGGCCCTGCCTCTATGAAGTCCTTTGGTCCCATCAAAAGCTTGGACTGCCATTTTCTTCACATGAAACTGCCTTGACTCATCTAAGGCAATATTGTTCATTCAGACCGGCAGCAGCTCTCCAGGTTTTCAGGCAGAGATCTTTCCCATCACCTGGAGATGCTGGGGATTGAACCTGGGATCTTCTGCCTGCCAAGCTGAGGCTTTTCCCCCTGAGCTACAACTCTCTATAGCCTGGTTTTTCAACAGACCACTAATGTGTGTGTGTTAAGTGCCGACATATAGCGACCCCAGTAAGGGGCTTCCAAGGCAAGCGAGAAGCAGAGGTGGTTTGCCATCAACTTCCTCTGCAGTGTCTTCCTTGATGGTCTCCCATCCAAGACTTGTGGTGACCCCAGCAAGGGGCTTCCAAGGCAAGCAAGAAGCAGAGATGGTTTGCCTTCCTCTGCAGAGCCTTCTTTGGTGGTCTCCCTTTCAAGTACTGACCTTGCTTAACTTCTAAGATCTGGCAAAATTGGGCTGCACCATGATGCCTTCCCTCCCTTCCCGCTAATATGCCTGAACTTAAATATTTTATTTTCTTCTTTTTCAAAGAGCATCTTTAGTTCCAAATGTTTGACTGGATCACACCACAGAGTCCTCCAGTCCACCATCCCACTACCAATCAGATGCCACGTGGAAGCCCATAAGCGGAATCCACTGACAACTGCCCTTCCTTGGTATTTGACAATAGGAGCACTGACCATTCATTGGTGGGCAGTACATACCTATGCCTGTAGGTTGTTGTACCTAAGATTCCTGCTGATAGAGCGAGAGGAAGTTAGACCCTCAGACTTGCCCAACTAGCAGAGAACACAGTGAACAGGGGAAGGTGAAAAAAGGTAAAGGTAGTGTCCTGTGCAAGCACCAGTAATTTCCAATGCTGGGGTGACAGTCACATCACGTTTTCTTGACAGACTTTTTATGGGGTGGTTTACCACTGAGAGCCAGTTTGATGTAGTGGTTAAGTGCGTGGACTCTTATCTGGGAGAACTAGGTTTTATTCCCCACTCCTCCACTTGCAGCTGCTGGAATGGCCTTGGGTCAGCCATAGTTCTTGTAGTTGTCTTTGAAAGGGCTGCTGCTATAAGAGCTCTCTCAGCCCCACCTACCTCACAGAATGTCTGTTGTGGAGGGGGGGGGTAAAGGAGATTGTGACCACCCTGAGACTCTGAGAGTATAGGGTGGGATATAAATCCCAATTTCTTCTTCTTCTCCTCCTCCTCCTTTTCCTTTCCCAGTCATCTACACTTTACCCATCTATCCAGGTTTGGGCATCCAAATTATGAGAATATTTTATTCTAGATAAACTCGTTAGTTCTCTACCTTCACATTCCTTGTTGAGGTCTAATGCCTCTCTCTTTCGTAGATGGGAACCCTTTTTATGGTGGAATCTAGGTTTCTCTTCCATAACATCTACTCTCCCACAAGAGGAATACCTCACTTTACTAGCTATTCACTGACTGATTTCTTTGCACTACTCCTACTTTCTTCTCTTCCTGATTATTTAAGTCAATATTGTTTTCTGTTGATACACATTATTATGTATGTGCAGTGTGTGTTTGGTTAATATTTTGTACCTCCGTTCCTTTAATAGCGATGTTATTTTGGTTTATATCCAGCCATACTGTTTTATGTTTTATTGCTCACTATTGTACTTCATGCGATGTCTGTATTTTTCTTCCTTATATATTCAATGTTGAACTTTAATGCTATTATACCTGGTTGCTAGTTCTTCAGTAAAATGAATTTTTTTAAAAAAAATCTACACTCCCCCCCCCCCAGCAAACTGGGTACTCATTTTACCAACTTCAGAAGGATGGAAGGCTGAGTCAACCTCTAGCTGGCTACCTGAACCCAGCTTCCGCCAGGATCTAACTCAGGTCGTGAGCAGAGAGCTTGGACTGCAGTACTGCACTTTACCACTCTGTGCCACGGGGCTCCTGTGAACAGGGGAAAGGATGGCAAATTCCTCAGCTGTCTCTAGGTGCTGCCAGTCGCCCGACCACTCCCTGCCAGCTCTGAATTGAGTCCAATCCAGGCATCATCCTTGGCACTGAAAAGATTTGCTGGAGGAGCTCATTCTAAGTCAAGCAGGGCTCTGTAGAAACTGAGGCAGAGAGAACAGTTTGCTGTGAATTGATCCCACTGCAGAGCCAAGAGGAAGCTGGATTTCTTTAGTCACACGTTCCATTCGCGGAACCACCCCGGAAAAAACCAATTGAGAGACACGCATGAAACAAACAATCTAGCTGGGGTTGGACTGCAGCGTTTGTTCCTATGGTCTGTTGCAGTGACTCTTGGTGTTGGCAAAGGGATGAAAGGCAGGATACAATTGTAGATGCACAGAGATACTTTAAATCTTGCATTTAGACCTCACATTCTCCCCCTCCCCCAATTGTACTGAACAGATACTGAAATTGGTTTAATCCACTGTTAGTCTACCATGGTTTAGACACTACAGAAGCACTTCTGAAATAGGAAGCTATTAGCATGATGGGACCATTTAATTCAGGTCATTCAGGTGCAGCAGTTCGAGTGTCGGACTAGGATCTGGGAGAACCAGATTGAAATTCTCACTCTCAGACTAAACTACCTCACAGAGTTGTTCTGAGGATAAAAAGTAGCAGAGGAGAATGGTGTAAACGACTTTGGGAAGAATGCAGGGTATACAAGAAATCACACATTTCTACTCAGAATGTCCTCTTTGTTTTGTTTGTTTCAATGGACCATCTGAAAAAGAAAACTACTCCACAAGCCAGGGCCAATGTGAGCTGTGCATATGAGGGTCCTTTGCAGGACTGGAGCTTTCTACTATAGGTACAGCAATAACAGCTTCCCCGATGTGGTTCTATTTCTTTTATAGGGTTATCCGGAAAGTGAACAAAATCTGAATTATTTTATGTTAAGGGATGTCTCTTATTACTATTATTTTTTAAGAAAATCACTTAACTTTACTCCAAATGATTGCAGCCCTTATATAAAATAGGCAGGATGTCTCTTCTTGTTGCTGTCAGCTGTGCTTGGTTGTGGATGTTTGCAGATTCTTCCACTGAGCCTGGGAAAGACACCATTTCCTACCTTAGGAGAACACGTAACTCACCAGCTCCCAGATCTGCAAAGCATGGGAATAACAGCAGGGGATTGAATGTGTGCATGGTAGGGTGGCCAGGTCCATCTCAGTCACTAGTGGGGGATGGGGGGGGGGGGGTAGGGCTGTCAGCTCCAGGTTGAAAAACTCCTAGAGATTCCGGGGTGGAGCTTGGGAACATAAGAACATAAGAGAAGCCATGTTGGATCAGACCAATGGCCCATCCAGTCCAACACTCTGAGTCACACAATGACCAAAAAACCCAAGTGCCATCAGGAGGTCTACCAGTGGGACCAGGACATTAGAAGCCCTCCTACTGTGCCCCCCCAAAGCACCAAGAATACAGAGCATCACTGCCCCAGACAGTTCCAACAATACCTGTGGCTAACAACCACTGATGGACCTCTGCTCCATATGCTTATCCAATCCCCTCTTGAAGTTGTCTATGCTTGTAGCTGCCACCAGCTAAGGACAGGGACCTTAGTGGGGTACAATGCCCTAAAGTCCACCCTCCAAGGCAGCCATTTTTTTCCAGGGAAACAGATCTCTGTAGTCTGGAGATGAACTGTAATTCCAGGGGATCCCCAGGTCTGGCATCCTTAGTTGGAAGCCACTTTGGGTCCCTCTTGGAAAGAAAAAAGGAGTATAAATCAAGGAAAGAAATAAACAAAGCAAGCATCTATTTTAGCATAACTGGTTAATATGTGTTCTTTCTTTCCTGCAACTTGCAAATAGTCTGTGGAGGTGACAGGAGGGGTCTACTATCTAGGTGGAAGTCTGCTATTGTGGGGCAAGTTTCCCATCTCTCCCATTTCTTAGTTCCCAGAGACCACCAGAGAAGACTGGTATTCTGCTCTATTATGCAAAAAGATGTATTTTTTTTACCAGGGAAGCCATAATTTCTCTGTTATTAGCAGTATTATTTTGGTGGGGGAGAATGGATTGGTAGAAGAGCGGATAAAACAAACAGGTTTCTGGAGTTGTCCAAGGGATGCGGGTCAGCAAGCAGCAGGTGCTTGGGGGCTGGGGGGTTGGTTTTGGAGAGGCCTCGAGAAAGCAAGCCGGTCGCTGGGGCTGCCTGTCTTCTAACCCTCTCCAGGGTCTTAAGGCAGGGCACAACAACCCAGCTGTCTGGGTTGCCAAGGGAGGGGCTGCCGGAGACACGGCAAACAAAACCCATGCATTTCTTCTCTTTAGATCTGCACAAGATTGGGGCGGGGGCGACGATGGGGGGGGTCATTACGTCAGGTTAGGAAGCTGTAGCGGGGGGGGGGGGGCTTCTCTGTTACTTCCCCTCCTTCTCCCCCGATTGTGAATGAAAGGGAGGCGGTCACAACAGCTTCCCAGGTTGCTAAGGGAGGGGCGTCGCACAACAGACCATGCATTCCCCCCTCCTCGATTTGCAAAAAGGTGTCTGCGCGCGGGGAGGAGGGAAGGGAGGGGGGCGCATTGCATCAGGCCGAACAGCCGATGGGTGTGTGTGTTGGCGGGGGGGGGGGGGCTGGCTTTCTCCCCGCCTCATTTTCCCAGTCTCCGGCGTGCCAAAGAGACAGGAGCCTCACATGACCCAGCGCAGGCGGTGCCTTTGGATGGCCGCAAGTGGGGAATGAGCAGGGAGGGGCCGCGGGGTGGAGACAGGCCGGCCGAGGGATAGAAAGGGGAGGCGGGGGGGGGGGGCGCTTGGGAGCCGCGGCCGCCGACACCAGCCCTGCCGGGGTGTCTCCCCCTCCCCATGGATGGCCCCGGCACCGCCCCTCGGAGACCGTGAGGGGGGTCCATGATGGCAGAGGTAAGGGGGCGCCTCTGGGGAGGGGGTGGGCACAGCATGGCTGCTTGGGAGCGCAGAGGGGCTGGGGCTGGGGGCTGGCCGAGCAGGGCGTGGTGCCGCCGGCTGGAATGTCGCCTTTGCAAGAGACGAGCTCCGTTGCAAAAATAGGCTTGGGGGGGGAGGGGGGGCTTTGCTTGACTTTGTTTTGCGGGCGCCCGCCGTGGGTCTCCGGGAGCAATTGGGGGGGGGGGGGGAGGAAGGTGCAATTGAGGATTCAAGAGGAGCCGTGCAACTCGAGGTGTAAAGAGTGGGGCTGGGGGGGGGGGGAAGGAAGGGGGCGCTTGTTGCACGGCGTGGGTGGGTGTTGGAGAGGCGGGGGGGGGGGGCTGGAGCTGATTGCCGTAGGGCAGGGACGGAGCCAAGCGAGAGGGCATCCGCGGGGGTGCGAGGGATGCGCAGGCAGAACTTCGCCGGGGGTGGGACTTGTGGGGCCCGGCGTGTGGATGCGGAGATGGGCACGTGTGTGGTTAGGGATCGGGGCTCTTGTGGGGCACAGCCTGGAGGTGTGGGTGGGGTGGGGATGGGGAGAGGTTGCTGAGGACCCAGGACAAAAAAGGGAGGGGAAACGTTGGGGGGAGAGATTGGACCTCTTTGGGGTGGAAGTCATTTTTTTTGAGCGGGGACCTCTGGCTGTGTGGGGCTTAGGGAGTTAACTGAGGCGTCTAGACACAGAAGGGGCCAGCGTAGAAAGGCGGGAAGCAGCGGGATGTGGTAGGGATGCCAGCCTCCAGGTGGGACCTGGGGATCCCCCGGAACTCCAGCTTATCTCCAGGCTACAGAGATCATTCCCCCTGGAGAACACGGATGCTTTGGAGGGTGGGCTCTGGGGCACTGAACCCTACTGAGGACGCTGGCGTCCCTAGGGTCCACCTCCAAACCTCTAGGAGTTTCCTAAACTGGAACCAGTAGCCATACCCCCCCCCCCAACCACCACCAACGACCAAGGAGGACCTGACAACCGTAGCTGTGGATCAGAGCAAGGAATTAAGGTGGCCTTAGGATCTGGATGTGTCATTTGGGGTCTTGCTGTCGTTGCTGGCTCCATAGGCTGGAGTCAAGAGTGACCAGAGAGGCAGAGATTGGTAAGGCAGGGAAGTGGCAACCAGGAACGTCTCTGCCTGGCCCTGAAGGTGTAAGGCTGGATGGCGGAAGAAACTCTGGTGCCGCCCTGGACAGTCCCATGAAGCGGGTCCAGAGGAGCCTTTGGTTTGTAGGTTGGGCGGGGTTCGGGGATGCAAGTCGGTGCGGAGCGAGACTAAATATTGGGCCTGACAGGCATAGATTGTGGTGTGTCATTGAAGCGATTGGATGCAAGTGGTTTGCTGTTTGGAAACGGTGCAAGGGGTGGGGTCGGGGTCGGATCAGGCATCCTTTGTGAGAGATTGGGTTCGTCAGCCAAGCCCCGGGGAGGTGTGTGGAATATACAGTGTAACATGAAGGCTGTGGGAATTGTTCAGTCCCAAGGTCTCTCCAAAATACCACCGAGTACCATTAGCAAATGGCACTGCAAAGACCCCAGTTTTCATAAATGGAGCCAGTTTCTTAGTCGGGCGGGGGGGGGGGGTTATACTTAGATCAGGGCCGGCCCTAGAGTATCTGGCACCCTAGGCAAGGCTAATTTCTGGCACTCCCTGCCCCCCCCCGCACTGATAAGATCACCAAGTCACGCACCCTAGACAATTCCCTAGTTTGCCTAGAGGCAGGGCCAGCCCTGACTTAGATCATAGAATCATAGAGTTGGAAGGGACCTCCAGGGTCATCTAACCCCCTGCACAATGAAGAACATTCACAAATGCAGGAAATTCACCAGTGAACCCCAGAGGCCCTTGCTCCATGCTCAGAAGATGCCCAAAACTTCCATGATCCTTGGCCAAACTGGGCTGGAGAAAGATTACTTCCTGACCTCAAAGTGGCGATCGGCATTTCCCTGGGTGTGTCAGAAAGGGCCACGAGAACTAAGCACCGATGCCACCCTTCCTGCCCTCTCTCACATGATCTGCCTAAATTCAGCATTGCTGTCAGAGGCTGCAAACCTTAAATGTGTTTGCAGGACTGGATTGGCTGTTAAAAAGAAATGAACGATATGCTGCATTTTCCATGGGGAGGTGCTGAGAGAGGTCTTTGTTTTTCACTCCCACCCTCTATTTTCCTGTTCTTCTTTTGATGAGTTTTCAGAGAATGGACGAGTCTCCTTCTCACCTGCTTACTCTCACAACAGCAGTCCTGTGGGGTAGGTGAGGTGAGCAGGTAAGCATATGGTCCAAGATCACCCAATAAGCTTCATAACAGAATGGACATTTCAATATGGGCCTTCCCAGCCCTTGTCCATCACAGCTGTGTGAAACTGGCCACCCACTCTGGCGGTGTTTCTTCATACAGCAGCTCACCTTAGCCAAGATTGTGCCTAGGACCGTCCCAACCTGTTTGTGAAGCCTTCTATATGAACTGAGTAAGTGTGAGCGTGTGCCAAGTGCTCCGCCTCCCCTTTCTTGTTTGCTGTCAGGTTACAACTGACTTAGGGCGCCCTTGTGAGGTTTTCAAGACAAGAGACATTCAGAGGGGGTTTGCCATTGCTGGCCTCTGCATCACAGTCCCTGGCCTTCCTTGGTGGTCTCCCACCCAAATACTGACCAGGGCTGACCCTGCTTAGCTTCCAAGATCTGGTGAGATTAGGCTAGCCTGGGCTATCCAGGTCGGGGCTGCTTTTTGCTTACAAGGAGCAATCCCACCAAGCAGTGTATAATCCATGCTTCTCAGATAAGAGGCAGAGGTTTCCTGTTGTAAGAAAAGACGTTCAGGCAGAGCTTACTTTACAGAGTAAGGTTTTTCCCTCCTCCTTTTCACTAAGTCTGATTTTGTAAATGCCGCTTGGTATCGTGAATGGTGAAGCAGGGAATAAATACTCTAAATAAATAAAATGATTGCTGCCCTTTTGGCATCACTTACGATGGCACTGCTATGTCCTCCAGAGTCAGCCGTTTGGTTTGTTGAGATCAGACTCTGATCAGACATGTCCAGGGAAATGCTGATTGCCACTTTGGGGTCAGGGAGCACTTTTCTTACATGCCCATGGAAATGCTGATCACCACTTTGGGGTCAGGAAGCACTTTTCTTACATATCCATGGAAATGCTGATCACCACTTTGGGGTCAGGAAGCACTTTTCTTACATATCCATGGAAATGCTGATCATTACTTTGGGGTCAGTAAGCACTTTTCTTACATATCCAGGGAAATGCTGATCATTACTTTTGGGTCAGGAAGCACTTTTCTTACATGCCCATGGAAATGCTGATCTCCACTTTGGGGTCAGGAAGCACTTTTCTTACATGCCCATGGAAATGCTGATCTCCACTTTGGGGTCAGGAAGCACTTTTCTTACATATCCAGGGAAATGCTGATTGCCACTTTGGGGTCAGGAAGCACTTTTCTTACATGCCCATGGAAATGCTGATCACCACTTTGGGGTCAGGAAGCACTTTTCTTACATATCCAGGGAAATGCTGATTGCCACTTTGGGGTCAGGAAGCACTTTTCTTACATGCCCATGGAAATGCTGATCACCACTTTGGAGTCAGGAAGCACTTTTCTTACATGTCCAGGGAAATGCCGATTGCCACTTTGGGGTCAGGAAGCTCTTTTCTTTCATGCCCATGGAAATGCTGATCGCCACTTTGGGGTCAGGAAGCACTTTTCTTACATGTGAATTTAAGCAGATCAAGAGGGGGGGCAGGAAGGGTTGCATCAGTTCTTAGTTCTTGTGGCCCTTTCTAACACACCCAGGGAAATGCCAATCACCACTTTTCTCAAGGCCAGTTTGGTGAGGGATCCTGGAGGGTTTTTGCCATCTCCAGGATGTTGAGCAGGGGTCACTGGGGGTGTGGGCAGGATGTATTTGGGGATTTCCTGCATTTTGCAGGGGGTTGGACTAGATGACCCTGGAGGTCCCTTCCAACTCTATGATTCTGTGATGGCTCTCTAGGGTCTCAGGTGAAAGTCTTCCATATCACCTGCTACCTGAACCTTTCTGTTGGGGGAGGGGTGCTCTGCCACTGAGCCACAGCCGTACCCCTTAATTATGTGCCTGTGTGTAGAGGTTGCCCTGACCTGGATGGCCCAAGCTAGCCTGCTCTTGTCAGATCTCAGAAGCTAAGCAGAGTCACCCCTGGCTAGTATTTGGATGGGAGACTCTAAGGAATACCAGGGTTGTGATGTGGAAGAATTGCAAAGAACCTTTAAGCGCCCCTTCCCTTGAAAACCCTATGCGGTTGCCTGTCAGCCATGGCTTGTTGGCAGTGAACAATTAGAAGAAGAATTGGTTTTTATACCCTGCATTTCTACTACCTGACAGTTTCTCAAAGTGGTTTACAATCACCTTCCCTTCCTCTCCCCGCAACAGGTAGAGAGCTCGTTTGGTGTAGTGGTTAAGTGTGTGGGCTCTTATCTGGGAGAGCTGGGTTTGATTCCCCACTCCTCCACTTGCAGTTGCTGGCATGTCCTTGGGTCAACCGTAGCTCTCATAGACCTTCTTCCCCTGTAGTGGTTAAGTGTGTGGACTCGTATCTTGGAGAACCGGGTTTGATTCCCCACTCCTCCACTTGCAGCTGCTGGAATGGTCTTGGGTCAACCATAGCTCTCACAGAGGTTGTCCTTGAAAGGGCAGCTTCTGGGAGAGCTCTCAGCCCCACCCACCTCAAAGGGTGTTTGGTGTGGGGGAGGAAGATAAAGGAGATTGTGAGCCACTCTGAGATTCAGAGTGGAGGGCGGAATATTAATCCAATGTTGTTGTCTTCTTGTGAAATAGGTGGGACTAAGAGAGCTCTGAGAGAGCTGTGGCTGACCCAAGGTCACCCAGCAGCTGCCTGTGGAAGAGCAGGGAATCCAGTACTTCAGAGTCTGCCTCTCTTAACCACTACACCGCACCGGCTCTCAACATCAACAACAAATTTATAAGTTTGTGCTTATATGTAGTTGTGTGCCAGTATGAACCTCCTAGTTTTCTAAAATGCTCCCCACCTTGAGTGACAGCAGAGGGTATAGCTAGATTAGTGGAGGCTATAGCCAGGAGTATAGCTATTTTGTGTCTTAAAAATTCTCTTTAGGTCTGGCCCAACTCAACAAGTGGAATTGATGTGGTTCATTTGCATGAGTTATTATCCTTCTGCTCAGGGCTTTTTTGAGCAGGGACGCAGTTTCGGCTGGCTTGATGTCAGGGGTGTGGCCTGACATGCAAATGAGTTTCTGCTGGGCTTCTTCTATTAAAAAATCCTGTGTGAAACAATGGTGATGTCAGAGGGTTTGGCCTAATATGCAAATGAGTTCCTGCTGGCTTTTTCTACAAAAAACTCCTGCTTCTGCTGAATAGGGTGAGGGGTAAAGAGTTGGGCAGGGAACGAAAGCCCCTGTCTTCTAACCAGCTGAGATCGCCACTGCTTCTCGTACTTCAGCAGGCATTGGTCAAGCACTTCTGCACTTGTCTTTGTGGTCATCAGGGCTAGAAACTTGCTTGTCTTTAAGAGTTTATTTTTCAGTGAGACCCACAATTCCCGAGAGTAGTGCCTTCACCCCTATTGCCAGTGCTTGTGCATTGCAATCATGGACTTGTGGAGTATGTTTGGCCTCAAATGCATGATAAAAACAGCGCTTAATTGAAGAAGATCTTTCTGGCTGTAAATGAGCTTCAACTATAGAGCATGTTGCTTAGGGGAATGGATTTCATCTGGAGGGTCATGCCCCAGCCAAAGGTGGGTCACAGCCTCTGGCAAAACTCCTTTTCTCATTGTTTAGATTTTTTTAAAGAGGAGAAGCCAGCAAGAGAGAGAAAGGGAACAACAGGTGGTGTAAATGGAGAGATGACCAGGCATCCGGTAACTTCTTCCACTGTTGTGCAGAAGAGGGGCTTGTGCAAATCTTGCTCGGACATGACAACCACCCCTCTTCTATAAGGTTTTAAAGGAGAATAAGCTCCTCACCCTTTTTTCTATCTGGTTACCCTGGAAGGACAAAAGTGGTTGCAGACCAGGGCTTTTCTTTTTTTTTTAGCAGGAATGCAGTTCCGGCTGGCTTGGTGTCAGGAGGTGTGGCCTAATATGCGAATAAGTTCCTGCTGGGCTTTTTCTACAAAAAAGCTTTGCAGGCTATGAAAGAATTAAAAGTAGACTATCTTGTTATTGCGGTGTTTCCCCATGGGAGGTCTTGGATTCAATCTCTGTGAACTGTTACAGCACAAAGGCTGCGAGAACGAGCTCTATCCATAAAGTTCCAGGTTCAAATCTCACCTTGGCCACAAACTTCCTAGACGAGTCAGTCATTTCTTGCTTCAGTCCGCAGTAGAGACCAGCTTCCTTTACAGGGCTGTTAAGGACTCCCAGAAGATAGTGGGTTGGATCTAGCCAGCTTTTTCACTCACCCAGTTCTCCTCCTCATTACAGTTCCCATCCCAGATAACTTTTGTCCATGCAGATCCCATGAATCCAAGCATAGCCTTTTTCAGAGGGTTTTTTTTTTGTAGCTGGAACTCCTTTGCATATTAGGTTACACCCCCCCTGAAGTAGCCAATCCTCCAAGAGCTTGCAGGGCTCTTCTTACAGGGCCTACTGTAAGCTGTTGGAGGATTGGCTACATTGGGGGGGGGTGGCCTAATATGCAAAGGAGTTCCTACTACAAAAAAAAAGCCCTGGCCTTTTTTGGGTGGTCAAAGGGACCCCTTCCTTTAGCACAAACAGAAGAGCTGGTTGGATCCAACCCGAGGAAGCATTTTTGAACAGTGTTATAGAAGTGCTGCCTATTATTCCCAGTGGAAGGGTTCGCAGAAGGCAAGGCTGGTGAACATCTGCCCGACTCCAGGGCTGGATAGGCCGACAGTCTAACTGGGTATGCAACAACTTCAGCTCTACGTAAGAATTTAAAGATGAGTACGACATCCGGTGGCTTCTGGCTTAGAAAAATGATGTCTTCTAGGTACAGAGAGGCTTGACTTAGGGTGGGACCCCAACAGTGCATCTGTTGGGGTCCCTCAGTAATTGCACAATAATTTGTGAACAGAGATAGAATCATAGAGCCATAGAGTTGGAAAGGACTTCCAGGGTCATCTAGTCCAATTTCCTAGCACAATGCAGGAAATGCACAATAATACCACCACGCACACCCAATGACCGCTGCTCCATGTCCAGAAGATGGCAAAAACCCCCTCCAAGGATCCTTGGCCAAACTGGCCTGGAGAAGAATTGCTGCCTGACCCCAGCTGACTCAGTTAAATCATTTCCCTGGACGTATAAGAAAGGGCCACAAGAACTAAGCATTGCCCTTCCTCTCCTGATCTGGCAAAGTTCACAGAATCAGGATTGCTGTCGGATGGCCATCTAGCCTTTGCTTAAAAACCTACAAAGAAGGAGAGCCCACCACCTCTCAAGGGAGCCTGTTCCACTGAGAAACCGCTCTGTTTGGAAGTTCTTCTTAATAGAAAACTCTTTTGATTTAATTTCAACCCATTGGTTCTGGTCCAGCCTTGTGGGGCAACAGAAAACAATTGTGCACCATTCTCTATATGACAGCCCTTCAAGTACTTGAAGATGGTGATCTTATCACCTCTCAGTCATCTTCTCTCCAGGCTAAACATACTCAGCTCCTTCAATCTTTCCTCATAGGACTTGGTCTCCGGATCCCTCACCATCTTCATTGCCCTTCTCTGGACACGTTCCAGCTTGTCTAAGATGCAGGTGTTCACATCTGCCTGGAAGGCTTGCTTCTCTTGGTCCCCCCTTCCCCGCTTAATAATTCTTACTTCCAATGGTGTATCCTGTTTTTACCACTGCATTGTCTGAGATGGCTAATGTTTGGGATGGCTTTCAAAGTCCAGCGCAATGCTCAAAAAGCTCCTTTTGCCCACACTTTAAAACATTCATGAAACCTGGCAAAAACTAATGAGATCAGCTCTAAAATGCGACACCAACCGTCTTTAAAAAGCTTTCCCGGATAAAACACCTTGCAGTGGTAACGGAAGGGCTGCTTCCGATTCCTCAGCAGTGAGGACGAGGGCACTTTGTGCATGCTTAGCAGAAAGGGCACTCTTGCTGCCGGTCGGTGGAGGCTGGCGCATTATGTGTTCCCAGCTGCTAATGCATTAGATGAGATGGGATGTGTAATTATATATCCAAGCCTGCTTTCCTCTCCATGACTCGCTACCAGCTTCTGAAAGAGATGCCAGAGTCTAGCAGCATCAAGCTCCTTCTCAAAGTGTGTGTGATCTAATTGCTTGAGAGGGAACCTCAGATACACCAGAGCCTCTCGGTTCTGAATTTCTAGAGAAAGGGGCTGAACATGGTTAGTCTGGGAGCTTTCCCTGCGATCCTCAATATATAGAAGCTCTCATTGATGAATGAAATGGACTCTACCTTCGATCAGGGGTCCATAAACCTACTCTTATTTAATGGGATCTAGGCTGAGCCATCTTGTGTTTTAACAATTTATTAATAACATATGGTTACAGTAATTAATTGTCTCTTTTCTATACTAACCCATATGATATTTCAACCCCCCCTCCCTCCAATATTTGACTTCCGCGAAGTTGTAAATTTAAATTCAATTATAAAGGTACCGCTAACCAATCAAAGTTCAATATTTTTCTTCTCTCATTACTACTAAAAAATTGTCCAATGACTTTTTATATTCCATTCTTTCTCCATATATCTTTTAAATTTCTTCCACTCCTTTTTGAATATATCTAAATCATAGTCTTTTAAAGTTTTAGTTAATTTGTCCATCTCACTCCACGATAAAACTTTCACAATCCAGTCCCATTTCTCTGGTATTTTTCCCTGTTTCCACAGCTGCGCATACAATGTCCTAGCAGCTGAGAGCAAGTACCAAATTAAAGTCCTGTCTTCCTTTGGAAATTTTTCTAATTGTAATCCAAGCAAAAAAGTCTCTGCAGTTTTCTTGAAGTCATAACCCAAAAATTTGGAGATTTCTTGTTGTATCATCTTCCAATACTCTTTCACAAGTCCACCACACGTGAAAGAAAGAACCTTCGTGTTTTCTACATTTCCAACATCTATCTGACATCTTCTTACTCATCCTAGCCAGCTTTTTTGGAGTCATATACCACCTATACATAATCTTGAAACAGTTCTCTTTAATACTCTGACAGGTTGAAATCTTCATCGAGTTCTTCCAAAGGTGCTCCCATGTATCCATTTGTATTTCTCTATTCACATTGATTGCCCATTTGACCATTTGAGCCATCTTAACCTGGATAGGTTGTTACTGGGGCTCTCCATGCGGGAGCACATACAGCCTGTACTGCAGACGCTGCACTGGCTGCCAGTGGTATACCGGATTCACAACAAGGTGCTGGTTATTATCTTTAAAGCCCTATACGGCTGAGGACCTGCCTACCTTAGGGACTGTCTCTCCCCACATGTTCCCCAGAGGGTACTGAGATCAGGAACACAAAATCTATTATCGATCCTTGGGCCAAGGAAGGCAAGACTGAAAACAACTAGAGAAAGAGCCTTCTCCATCGCTGCTCCCCACTGATGGAACCAATTGCTGGAGGAGGTCAGAGCCTTGCGGGACCTTGGCCAGTTCCGCAAGGCTTGCAAGACGATATTATTTCAGTTAGCTTTTATCTGAATGACGACTGCCGCCACGATATTAGATCCAATTGGCTATCCAAGAACACTGAATGCCATCCTAAATCATAGGAGTTAGCACCAAACTGTTTGAACAATTTTAAATTGCTTATTTTAATGTTTAATTTAACTGTTTTTATTGTTACTTTATTATGTTTGTGAGCCGCCCTGAGCGTGCTTAGGCGGGGAGGGCGGGATATAAATCAAATCAACTAAACTAAACTGCAGCCAAGGCTAGCTTGATCTTGTCAGCTCTTGGAAGCTAAGCAGGGTTGACCCCGGTTCGTATGTGGATGGGAGAGTCCTAGAAGAAGAAGAAGAAGAAGATGATATTGGATTTATATCCCGCCCTCCACTCCGAAGAGTCTCAGAGCGGCTCACAATCTCCTTTACCTTCCTCCCCCACAACAGACACCCTGTGAGGTGGGTGGGGCTGGAGAGGGCTCTCCCAGAAGCTGCCCTTTCAAGGACAACCTCTGCCAGGGCTATGGCTGACCCAAGGCCATTCCAGCAGCTGCAAGTGGAGGAGTGGGGAATCAAACCCGGTTCTCCCAGATAAGAGTCTGCACACTTAACCACTACACCAAACTGGCTCTCCTAGGGATGCCAGCGTCATGATGTGGAGGCAGGCAATGGTAAACCATCTCTGCAACGTCTCTTGCCTTTGCAACATTGGTTAAGGCAACGAGCGTCCTAACCAATCAACTGGCTTTCTTTGCTCCGACATCGTCTTATTGTTTTACCATCACTCATCGTATTTTTTAGACCATCAGTACACTGAATGTGCCGAATTAAAACTGCCATCTATGGTCTACAACTTGCCTATTGTTTTATTGTACTGCTTCATGTTGTTTTGATTTTAATTGTAAGTTTTAATTGTTGTTTTAGCCGGGGCTTTTTTGGTAGAAGAAGCCCAGCAGGAACTCATTTGCATATTAGGCCACACCCCACTGATGTCACCACTGTTTCACATATGGCTTTTTGGGTGAAAAAACCCACAAACCCCAGCAGGGATTCATTTGCATATTAGGCCACACCCGCTGATGCCAAGCCAGCTGGAACTGCGTTCCTGTGTGTTCCTGCTAAAAAAAAGCCCCGAATCTTCTTCGTGGTCCCTGTGCAGTCCCACACTTGAGTTCTGAGACCTGGCTTGAATCCGAATTCCTTAGGGTAGAGAAAAGCAGGGTATAAACATCTAAATAGGCCAGTATTGTGTAGTGGTTAAGAGTGGCGGACTAATCTGAAGAAGTGGGTTTGATTCCCCATTCTTCCTCTCTATGAGGCTGGTTGGGTGACTTTAGGCCAGTCACAGTTCTCTCAGAACTCTCTCAGCCTCACCTACTTCATCAGGTGCTCATTGTGGGGAAGGAAAGGTGATTGTAAGCCACTTTGAGATGCCTTAAGGTAGAGAAAAGCAGGATATTAAAATACCCGCTCTTCTTGCCAATATGGGTGGAGCCTGCTTTGCCCATGGCACCCCTGTTTTCCAAACCTGTGGCAGAAGTACAGTTCCAGTGAAAGAAATGAACTGAACAAGACAAGGGAGGTGGGTTGGGGAGAGAAGGAATTGCACAGGGTTAGGGGACAATGCAATTGGGGGAGCTAAAGAAGAAGAAGAAGATACTGGATTATACCCCTCCTTCGCTCTGAATCACAGAGTCTCAGAGCAGCTTACAATCTCCTTTATCTTCCTCCCCCACAACAGAGACCTTGTGAGGTAGATGAGGCTGAGAGAGCTCTCACAGAAGCTTTCCTTTTAAGGACAGCTCTGCAAGAGCTATGGCTGACCCAAGGCCATTCCAGCAGCTGCAAGTGGAGGAGTGGGGAATCAAACCCAGTTCTCCCAGATAAGAGTCCATGCTCTTAACCACTACACTGGCTGTCCAGGTAGCAGAGATATTGTGAAAGACAGTCCAGGAAAAAAGGAGGTTTTCCTCAGATTGCTGAATTTTTGGTCTGGTAATAGACTCTGTGGCTGTTCATGGGTAAAATTCTCAGGTTCTATTCTAGCATGCCCTGGTTGGTTTCTGTGCCCTCCTAATGTGTCAGCAGCCTAGGTGGGTATGCTGCTGGCATGCTTTTGAAGAAAACCTGACATGGGTATTGAGGTGTCTTCTGGATGGAGCTGCTCTTGCCTTGGGATCATCAGGCCCATTTGAGATGCCAGTGGGGTGAGTGGGTAAGAGGTTCTGGGAACCAGAAGCATCACCCCTGACATGCCAGCATCACAGGAAATGACATTGCATGCTATGCCTACATCACCTGGAAATGATATAGATGTGTCAGGGGTGACGCTCTGGCTTCTGGGCAAAACTCTATGGTAAAATCACCCCAAAATCAAAAAGGATATTATAGCATTGGGAAAAGTACAGAAAAGGGCAACTCGAATGATTAAAGGTTTGGAACACTTTCCCTATGAAGAAAGGTTACAATGCCTGGGGCTCTTTAGCTTGGAGAAACGTCGACTGCGGAGTGACATGATAGAGGTTTACAAGATTATGCATGGGATGGAGAAAGTAGAGAAAGAAGTCCTTTTCTCCCTTTCTCACAATACAAGAACTCGTGGACATTCGATGAAATTGCTGAGCAGTCAGGTTAAAATGGATAAAAGGAAGTACCGTATATACTCGAGTATAAGTCGACCCGAATATAAGCCGAGGCTTCTAATTTTACCCCAAAAATCTGGGAAAACTTATTGACTCGAGTATAAGCCGAGGGTGGGAAACGCAGCAGTTACTATTCCTGTGGCAGGTAAGGCCACAATGCTGCTTGCAATGAAAGATGAGGAGAATGGTGGTGCAGAACACAAATCAACAATACCAAGGCAGAAGTCATTTCTGGTCAGACTGAAAACACCAGTCCCAGCACGACCCCTCCCCCTTCACTGAGGAGAGGAGAGCAGGGGGCAGCTTTAGCTGTCCTTGGAATTCCGGGGATGCGGGCGGAATAGTGACTCGAGTATAAGCCGAGGAGGGTTTTTTTCTGCCCAAAATTTGGGCAGAAAAACTAGGCTTATACTCGAGTATATAGGGTACTTCTTCACCCAAAGGGTGATTAACATGTGGAATTCCCTGCCACAGGAGGTGGTGGCGGCCACAAGCATAGCCAGATTTAAGAAGGGATCGGATAAAAATATGGAGCAGAGGTCCATCAGTGGCTATTAGCCACAGAGAGTTCTGAGAGGGGCCACTGGCCTGATCCAACATGGCTTCTCTTATGTTCTTATGTGACACAGAGTGTTGGACTGGAGGGGCCATTGGCCTGATCCAACATGGCTTCTCTTATGTGACACGAGTGTTGGACTGGATGGGCCACTGGCCTGATCCAACATGGCTTCTCTTATGTTCTTCTGTGACACAGAGTATTGGACTGGAGGGGCCATTGGCCTGATCCAACATGGCTTCTCTTATGTTCTTATGTGACACAGAGTGTTGGACTGGATGGGCCATTGGCCTGATCCAACATGGCTTCTCTTATGTTCTTATGTGACACAGAGTGTTGGACCGGAGGGGCCATTGGCCTGATCCAACATGGCTTTTCTTATGTGACACAGAGTGTTGGACTGGAGGGGCCACTGGCCTGATCCAACATGGCTTCTCTTATGTTCTTAAGTGACACAGAGTGTTGGACTGGATGGGCCATTGGCCTGATCCAACATGCCTTCTCTTATGTTCAAAACAAGAGCGTCAACCCCTCAAGCATGCCCACATCACTTCTGGGTGACATAGACATGTCGTGCAACATTTCTGTTGAGTGGAGGAAGTTCCTCCCACAGGCCAGGTGGATGTTGGTAGACAGGGACCGGCGAAACCAGGGAATTCTCCCACCCCCCAACTGGGGAACGGCAAGCCTAACTTACCTTAAGAAGTAGGTCCACAGCTGGGGGGTGTTCCTGGACCCAGGCCTCCTGTTAGATAACGAAGTGATGGTCAGGGGTACCTGTGAGCCTATGTGCTTTTGTTCATCATGCATGCTGCAGGTGACTACCCTGGTGCTATGCACAAATGGGCCAAGAGCATGTGTGCCTAGTGCTTTTCAACATAAAGGCGTGTCTGAGGAACGCTCCCCTCAGTGAAAAGTTTCCTTGCCTTCAATACAGATCTGACCTTAAAGGAACTGGGTGGGTTTCAAGGGAGAGAGGAAAGTAGGAGGGGCACGTTTGTTACGTGTCCTTAGAGAACCCGCGAGTACACTTTCAGAAAAGAGTTGGCTGCCAAGCTGTGAGCACGATTCCATTCAGGCAGACTTCCTTCTCGAAGGCCAGAAGTTCTGCTGTGTCGGCACAGAATCTTCTGGAGTGATTAACTGACTCGGTTGCGCTCCGGGCAAAAGTGGATGTCGGAGCCAACGTTTCCATTTGCTTCTGTCAGTGGTCCCCTCTGTGAGGCTACACTTTATACATCCACTTACTTGGAAGTAAATCTCACTGAATCAGTGGGACCTACTTTCCCAGGCAGGGACTCTGCTGCAAACTTCAGGGATTTCTTGGCACTGTGGAGAAGATGAAATGTTTCTGCTATGTTGATTTTATTAGTTCAGTGGGCTTGTTCAGTAACATCTTTTCAGGAGTAATATTTAATTTTGGGGGGAAAAATACTGTATGCTTTTGGAAGCCTTGGCTTTGGGCTGTGATTCTTGCTTGAATCCCTTGCTGACAAATCCTCATCTCGCTTTCAAAGATCTTATATTCTATAAGTTATGGGCTATCTGAAATGGGACTTATGTGCACGAGAGTTTGCAAAAAGCATTAGATTGCAGGCTTCCCCTCCCCCCCCCCCCCAAATTAATATGCATTTTTCATATATGTCTGCTAATCATGGAGTAGGGGGAGGCAAGGAGCTCTTCAGGGTGCTGAAATCTTACTCCTTCCCCACAATTCCACCAAGCTTTACTTTCATAGTGTTTCCAGCCATAAGGGCTAGATGCTTGCATCTTTATAACAAGCCAAAAAGCTGAGATTTTCAGGGTGCTGCGTTTTGCATTTGAGAATAAGTGTCTGTTTTGCATTTGAGAATAAGAGCCTGTGATCGCGATTCTTGATCTGCTTAAGCTGCCTGCATTCAAGATGCCGGTCCTCAAGTAGAACAGTTAGGATGGAGACAGACAGACAGACAGACAGATAGATGCAGGTGGGCAGCCATGTTGGTCTGAAGCCATAGAACAAACTTGGAGTCCAGTACCACCTTTAAGACCAACCAAGTTTTATTGAGAATGTAAGCTTTCATGTGCTAGAAGGACACTTCATCAGACAATAAAATGGAGTGCAGTGAGCAGTGCTACATATAGCCTGTGGCTAGTGTTAAGCATGCAGAATAGTACAGAGTTAGAATCCAAGGGCAAAATTGTGAGATTGACAAATTGAAAGAATAACAGTTTGGTCTGGATAGCAAAAGGTGATAAACACGTCTACCTGCCTCTCTGCCCGTCATCCATCCATCTATCTATCTATCTATCTATCTATCTATCTATCTATCTATCTATCTATCTATCTATCTATCTATCTATCTATCGTCCCTCCATCCGTCCCTCCATCTGTCCATCCATCCGTCCATCCCTCCATCCATCCCTCCATCCATCCATCCCTCCATCCATCCATCATCTATCTATCTATCTATCATCTATCTATCTATCTATCTATCTATCTATCTATCTATCCATCTTCCATCCATCTTCCCTCCATCCGTCCCTCCATCCGTCCCTCCATCCGTCCCTCCATCCATCCCTCCATCCGTCCATCCATCCATCCATCCATCCATGTCTGGCTTCCCCAGCAAGCTTCCATGGCAGAGTAGGGATTCAAACATGTGTCTCCCAGGTCCAGTGGTGAAGCTCTGCTTCCATTCCAGCATTTTGTGATGCCACAGCATCCCCTGTGCAGTTTAGAATCCCTAATTCATCTGGCGTTCCTAGAGATACAAGGGCATGCCTGTCGGATTTGCCTGCTGTGGTTCCTGCGGTGGCTGCAGTTCTTTTGGCTCTGAGATAAACAATTCCCGTACACCCTCCCACTTCAATTCCTCCTCCCCCTGCCAAAACATCCAAGGGTTGGAGGTCCCTGTTTCCTTCCCATCTGGCAGCCGCTCTCAGCTGTTTGTAGAATGCCCCCCCCAATATGTTTTAATCTGTTCACCCAAGGGTTTCCCCCCTACTCTCCTTCGCTGTGATCTACCCTACTTCGAAACAGGGTTATAGCCTGACTTAACACTAGCGTAACATGAAAAGATGTGCCAGAGTCCAGGTCTGAGACTCTTTTATGTAGTGCGGTGTTTTGTCTTTTCTTGTCTTCTGTAGTGGGAGGGGGCACTTGGGGACAAAACTGGGCCCCTGAAAACTGAACATTGTGAAGGCAACAGCCTGATGCCTAAGTTTCCTAACAATGATGTTACATTTTCCTTGTCTGAAATGGAAACTGGCACTTTGTGCATGCTCAGGGGAACCCTAAGAACATTTATATCCTGTACTTCCTTCAAGGAGCTCAGGAACATGTACTTCCTTCTCCCTTCCTCTGTTTTATGTTAACAACAACCCTTAGAGGCAGGTTGGGTTGAGGGAATGTGACGAGCTTAAAGTCACCCAGTGAGCTTCTGCAAGAGTGGGGATTCAAATGTGTGTCTCCCAGATCCTAGTCTGATACCCTAACCACCACACCAAATTGTTTTTCAAATTGGTTCTGGCTTCCGGCAGACAGACTCTAGAGGAGTGTGAAAGGAGACTCAACACCTAACTTTGAAAGCAATACACCCAGACAACACAGCCACTGGGCCTAACAGCATTAACTATACCATCTCAGGCTCATTCACTTGTTCATCTTCCCACATTATATATGCCATTAAATGCTAACAATGCCCTTCAGTTCTCTACATAGGGCAAACAGGACAAACCCTACGCCAAAGGCTAAATGGACACAAATCTGACATCAGGAATCACAGAACTGAGAAACCTGTTGGAGAACACTTTAACCTTCCTGAGCATTCAGTGGGTGACCTCAAAGTAGCTGTTTTACTGCAAAGGAACTTCAAGAACGGAATGGAGAGAGAAATTGCTGAATTACAAATTATCGTGAAACTTGGAACAAACGCCTCCCCAGGACTGAACAGGGATATTGGTTTTTTTTATCTCATTACATATGCTTAAGCAACTCTCGCTGAGTATAGCTGTGCATCCACAGTGTTCCAAGGTATTTCTCTTTTAGAACAGTGTATCAGAATGATGGGTTTTTTTTTTTTGTGCTGACATGCTCAAATGAGGGATGTGGGCTGTTTGTCTCATTACATATACTAACCCACCTTCCACAATACTTTAATGCACCCTGCTTTTCTAAGGACTAACTTACACTGTTCTAAAAGAGAAATAATATATCAGAATATTTGGGTTTTTTGTTTTTTTGTATTGACATAATCAAATGGGGGGTATTGGCTGTTTGTCTTATCGCATATACCAGCCCTCCTATGGCAAACTATATGGATGCTATAATCTCTTGAGAAACCATGCCCTTGGTTTAAACTAACAAGGCCAGAATGTTACCTAGATTTATGGCACCCCTACGACAGCAGTCTACTTTTTATCACCCTCCACAAACACAGATCCCTATTTGTGATTCTTTTAATCTGCTGAAAACATTCCCATGATTCCACACTGCCCACTTATATTAAGAATTTCTTCCCGTTCCCACTTGTCTGATGGAAGTCTGCTTAACAGCATACGAAAGCTTACATTCTGAATAAAACTTAGTTTGGTCTTAAAGGTGCAGTTGTCTGCTGCTTTGTTCTATTGCTCCAGAGCAACACGGCTGCCTACTGGGACCTGTCTGAAAGCAATGTGTTTGCATTTTCCATGTATGGAATGGAGAGTGGCACTTTGCCCATGCTTAAAGGACATTTACTCCTGTGGCCAGTGGATCGCAGCACAGCGTTGAGTGTATGAAGTCTTCTTCTACTGAGGCAGACCAGTGGTCCATCTAGCTGAATATGGTCTACTGTGACTGACAGCAGTTCTGCAGGGCCCAGGCAAAGAACAGCCTTTTCCCAGGCCTGCTAGCTGAGATCCTGTAACTGGAGATGCCAGGGAGTGAACCTTCTGCTTGCAAAGAGCCAGTTTGGTGTAGTGGTTAAGAGAGGTGGACTCTAGTCTGGGAGAACCAGGTTTGATCCTCCACTCCCCCACATGAAGCCAGCTGAGTGACCTTGGGCCGGTCACAGTTCTCCCAGAGCTCTCTCAGCCCCCCCCCCTCATAGGGTGTATGTTGTGGTGTTGGGAGGAGGGGAAGGGAAGGTGATCGTAAGCGCTCTGAGACTCCTTTGGGTCGTGAAGGTGGGGTATAAAACCACCTCCTTCTCTTCCTCCTCCTTTGTTGCTAATTCTTGGGGTGGCACAATGGTGCTGATCGCCATTCCTTTCTCTGCTCACATTGTACTGTCCTTGGTTCCCATGTGCATGGACTAGATTTCTGTGTATCCCATTTCCTTGCTCGAAGGATCTTCCAGTTTTATCCTCAGAACACCCCTGTGAGGTGGGTTGGAGGGCGAGAGTGATCCAAGGTCACCCAGATTTACGGCTCAGCTCTCTGGGTGTTGCTCTCAAGTCCTAATCCAACCGCCGCACCACAGAGGCGTCGGTCACTCTCTCTTCTTTTCCTCCCGTGTCTCTACCCACATCTGAGTTGTTCAGAACTTTGCACAACAGCGCAGCAGTTGCTGGCGTTTCACACGATTCCGTTGCAGTGTTCCGGCTGCGTTTATTACACTCGTGAAGAATTACGACCAAAACACTTATATTTCCCTGGTATATTTGTCTTCCTGGCTTTTGCGCTGGGCTGTTATTGTTCCATGATGAGCACTAAGCAATCCTAATTTGGCCTAAACTGAAGGCCCTCCAAATATGGGTCAGCCTAGGGGATCTAGAAGCCTTAATCTGTCCTCGCCTTCTGTCTCTTGCAAGAGAAGCTGCCCCCACCCCACTTTTCTTTTAATCAGCTGTAGCTGTTTTCTCTTGTTTATCCAAGATCCCCACAGCTTTGTGCTCCGCAGCCCCCCTCCTCCAGTGATTAGTAACCCTTTCGGAACTACTAAATCCACTGCCATGAAACTGGGTGCAGAAAGAATACAGGTAGCTCCATACCCAGGGAGGAGCTGCTAGATCAGGGGTGGCCAAACTTGCTTAATGTAAGAGCCACATAGAAGAAACATCAAATGTTTGAGAGCTGCAAGGAATGGGGGGGGGGGGGAGGAAAGGAGAGGTGGGAAGAAAGCAGCTTTAACTTTAGATGCATTCCCTAAACTGCCATCTGGCTTGGCTTGGAGAAGTGATTTAAAGAGAGAAATGCCTTCTCCAAGCCAGCTGACAGGGCAGTGGGGGCTTCCAGAGCCTCACAATATGTGTGAAAGAGCTGCAATTTGGCCATCCTTGTGCTAGATTGTTCCCAAAGCAATCCCAGGAATCGCAGGTGCAATTTCAAATGTAGTTGGTACCCATCCCCACATGGTCCAGGTTACTCCACAACATGTCCTGCAGTTGGCATCCTCAGAACCTTGTCCTTGGGTGTAAGCAGCTCCTGAACCTTTCTGAAGGTTCTCCCTCCTTCTCCCCACCTATCTTGTCCACTGAATAGTAGGGGCAGCTGCATAACAATCCCTGGATTAGGAGAGCCGGCAGCCAGTCAACCACCCCCAGCAGCCCTCATTAACCCCTGGAGAAGCCCACTCCACCCTTTCTCCACTTCTTATGTGATTTTGGGCAGCGGGTAGCTTGCTGGCCTTTTGACTGGGAGGGTGGAGGCAGCCAAAGAGAGCCCCAGGTGAGCGAGGCCTGCTTGGGCTGGCTGGATCTCTAGCCAGCCCAAGCAGGCTTCGCTCACCTGGGGCTCTCCTTTCTTGCATCAGGTTGCTTTTGGCTGGGGAGGCCAACATATGCTAATGAGTTATGCTAATGAGCTCCACCACCTATTTTTCTACAAAATGACCCCTGGTGTAAGCCTCATTGAATGGACTTGACTAGGATTCTGAGTAGATCGGTTTCGGAATGCTCTCCTAGTCTCCAGTTAAGAGAGTTACAGACTGCCGTCAGAATTTGGACTTTCCTATCGTGCCCTAAACATTTCTTTTTCACTCTTCTCACTTCTTTTTTTTTTGGTGCTTCAGTCTGATGAAAAATTCTGAGTAACTAGTGTTGCCAACCACCAGGTGGTATACACAACACAAAGTGTATATACGAAGAAATGCTGTTCTTGTGATGCTTGTAGGCTGCTTTGTGTGCTATGGAACAATAGACATTGGAACAAGAATTAACCCCTCCGTGAGGGACGTCTTGAAACAGGCTGCAAGGCTGGCAAGATCCATAAAGGTGGTTCTGAAGCCATTCTGTATTGATTACTGTATTGCGCTCGGATTTATGGACTTTGAACATTTTTGCTCAAGCACTTTATTGTAGTGGAACGACTTATCTGAAAGAATTACTCATCTTGAACTGGTTTGTATAAATATACTTTATTGAGTTAATTCTATGAGTTATCGTTATTAGTAGTTTGCAACATGGTTTACAGGGGTGGAATTCTGGCACGGGCTCCTTTGCATATGAGGCCACACACCCCAGATGTAGCCAATCCTTCAAGAGCTTACAAGGCTCTCTTTTGTAAGCTCTAGGAGGATTGGCTATATCAGGGGTGTGGGGCCTAATATGCAAAGGAGTTCCTGCTAGAATTGTTGTCTCTGCCTACTCCTGTGTTGCTCTTCTCCTCCAGGTGGTGGTTGGAAGTCTCCCACTATTACAAGTAATCTCCAGGTGAGAGAGAAAATGGGTGCTTAGGAGTCTGTATGCATCAAACCTAGGGATTCATTCCCCCCTCATTTTTATTTATTTAAAATAATTAATAATTTGGAACTTGTTTTGATTTGCTTGAGTGCTTTGTCATATAAATGTTTGAATTTTTGAACAGGAACAGTTAACATTGAATACTTTTTGTTTTTAATTGTTTCAGGCTTAGTATTTACAAATCTATAGCTTTATGTAGAGAGCCTCTCACTCTTCAGATTTGTTGAGACCAAGTTCCTGAGTATCAGACAAGCTAATGAATTCCAATGTTGTGGCTTCACATTGGAGTCCCTCTTTGAAGCTTGTTTTTTTTTTCTTGTGGGTGTGACAAGTCTTTGCAGTTGTATAAAATAAGTGTTCCCAGTTTTCCATTACTGAAATTTGGACAATCCTTTTGCTAATGGAGTTGATATTTCTTGCTGGCTCTTTCTGAGCTGTCATTTGTAGAGGCCTGGAGGAGCCCGAGGAATTGTCTGACAGTGATTCAGACCTTTGATCTGTCTTTTGCAGATTCTCAAGCAGTGAAAGTTCTTTTTCAGCTCCTGCTAACACTGGAGATCTGAACCCAGAACCGTCTTTAAGCAGAGCTCTTTGTATGTGCTTGTCACACGCAGAGCAAAAATGAATCACAACTGAATGATTTTCATGTTAAATTGTATTTTCTTCCACACAAAATACCCCCTCTGCTATTGCCACCAGTAAAATATGAACATAACATTATATTCTCATGCTCAATGAAAGCAAGATAGGTTCTGCACAAAATGTTCTGTGGATTTTGCACAAATCATTTGCAAGAATCTTCTGCGCTTAGATCTTTCCTGTCCAATCTACTCCCGTCACAATGCTTTTCATGGGTACTGCAAAATGTTGATTGAGTGCGAGATTAGTGTTCAACAGAGACAAATCTATTCACTCTCTCAAAACATGAGAATTCAGGGTTATACAACAGATTGGCATCTGGCTCAGGGCAGAGGAAAGAAAACATCTATTCATGCGGGGCGAATATAAATGAAGGTGATTTAAAACAAAGAATTATCTATACCGCCAAGAAAAAAGATGGATTTAAATTAAGTTTCTCAGTTCATCATGTTGTAGGTTTCCTGAACAAGCATCCATACAGATCGGCTGCTGTAACAAATGGAACATTTTGACTTTCAGCTGTAGGCAGGGGTGGGTTAACCCCTTAACTTCCTGGGAAAGGAGAGCCACTGGGAGCAAACTAAGGTGTGCCATGGCTGGTTCAGGGCTGTGGGCACAGCTTGGCTTTAACCTGGCCATTAGAGGAAGATGAGCAATGCTCTCCAACATTGTTGCCCCGGCTGATTCCAAGTCATGGCAATCCATCCCTGCTTACAAGAGGCTTTATAAATCTGAAATCTTTTGAACAATGAACAGTGCATGGTGCTCTTATGGAGCAGGGGTCACTGAAGGTGGGGGGGGGTAGGGTTACCAAGTCTAATTCAAAAAATATCTGGGGACTTTGGGGATGCAGCCAGGAGACTTTGGGAGTGGAGCCAGGAGACATTGGGGTGGAGCTAGGAGACATTGAGGTGGAGCCAGGAGACTTTGGGGGTGGAGCCAGGAGACTTTAGGGGTGGAGCCAGGAGACTTTGGGGATGGAGCCAGGAGACTTTGGGGGTGGAGCCAGGAGACATTGGGGGTGGGGCCAGGAGACATTGAGGTGGAGCCAGGAGACTTTGGGGATGGAGCCAGGAGACATTGAGGTGGAGCCAGGAGACTTTGGGGGTGGAGCCAGGAGACATTGGGGTGGAGCCAGGAGCAAGGTTGTTACAAACCTAATTGAACTCCAAAGGGAGTTCTGGCAATCACATTTAAAGGGACAGCACACCTTTTAAATGCCTTCCCTCCATTGGAAATAATGAAGGATAGAGGCACCTTCTTTTAGGGCTCATAGAATTGGACCCCCTGGTCCAGTCCTTTTGAAACTTGGATGGCGTTTTGAGGAGAGGCACCAGATACTGTGCTGCAAATTTGGTGCATCTTCCTCAAAAAACAACCCCTCCCCCCCCCGGAGCCCCAGATGCCCATGGATCAATTCATTATACCCTATGGGAATTGTTCTCCATAGGGAAGAATGGAGTGCCCAGCAGACATTTCCCTCCCCCACCCCATTTTCTGATGACCCTGAAGGGGAGGAGGGACTCCAAACTGGGAGATCCCCTGCCCCCCCCTGGGGATTGGCAACCCTAGCGGGTTGGACTAGCTGACCCTGGAGGTCTCTTCTGACTCTATGATGCTATGTATAATATCGCTATTGTGCATATGTATAATATTATGTGTAAGCCCTGACTTGGATAGCCCAGGCCTGACAAATCCTGTCAGATATTGGAAGCTAAGAGGGTTGGCTCTGGCTAGCATTTGGATGGGAGACCTCCAAGGAATACCAGGGTCGCTATGCAGAGGAATGGCAAACCACCTCTGAATGTCTACAGGGTCGCCATAAGTCAAATGTGTTTTGACAGCCAAAAAAAAAAAAGAGTATAAGGTTGTGAACAGGCCTGGAGAGAGAGCCAGTTTGGTGTAGCGGTTAAGTGTTCAGACTCTTATCTGGGAGAACCGGGTTTGATTTCCCCACTCTTCCACTTGCAGCTGCTGGAATGGCCTTGGGTTAGCCATTGCTATCTCAGGAGTTGTCTTTGAAAGGGCAGCTGCTGTAAGACCTCTCTCAGGCCCACCCACCTCGCAGGGTGTCTGTTGTGGGGGGAGAAGATATAGGAGATTGAAAACTGCTCTGATTCAGAAAGAAGAGCGGGGTATAAATCTGCAGTCTTCTTCTTCTTAAAACGTCTTATCCCTTTAATAGAGGCTTAACATGTAGAAGCTTTTCCTGGCATGGAGGTAAAAAACCCACCTGATTAATCTCGTCCCAGGAAGTCTGCACTGATTGTCTCCAGGCTGGTCGGCCATCTTGATTATATATTAGGGTTGCCAAGTCCAATTCAAGAAATATCTGGGGACTTTGGGGGTGGAGCCAGGAGACATTGGGGTGGAGCCAAGATCAAGGCTGTGACAAGCATAGTTGAACTCTAAAGGGAGTTCTGGCCATCACATTTAAAGGGACGGCACACCTTTTCAATGCCTTCCTTCCATAGGAAATAATGAAGGATAGGGGCACCTTCTTTTGGGGCTCATAGAATTGGACCCCCTGGTCCAATATTTTTGAAACTTGGGGGGTATTTTGGGGAGAGGCACTAGATGCTATACTGAAAATTTGGTGCCTCTACTTCAAAAAACAGCCCCCCCCCCCAGAGCCCCAGATACCCGTGGATCAATTCTCCATGATTTTCTATGGGAATAAATCTCCATAGGGAATAATAGAGTTCCAGCAGACATTTCCCTCCCCTCCCCTCGCTTTCTGACGACCCTGAAGCGGGGGGAGGGCCTCCAAACTGGGGGATCCCCTGCCCCCACCTGGGGATTGGCAACCTGATTATATATCTCTGAGAGAGACACAGGAAGCCCTTGCAAGATCTTGGATTTACTGGCTGCGATCACACACACTAAATAATGTACTTTCTTTTTTTTATTTATAATTTTTTTATTGATTTTACCTACAAAGAAAAGAAGTATGAGCAGACTAAATAATGTACTTTCAATCCACATTCTGTTTGGATTCTGCCAGTTCACACAGTAAAATCCAGTTGGAAAGTACACTGAAAGTGGATTGAAAGTGCATTATTTAGTCTGTGTGATTGCAGCCGCTCTGTCTTAACTCATGCTAGGACACACATTGCGGAGGTCACGGGCTTGGAACTTCCGGGAAGTCAGGGTAATTGCCGGTTAGACTATGATAGAAAATAAATGTCCATCGTGTTTGGCTGGTAGCCTGGTAACTCGCCATAATGTGAACATACTCTGACGCTGATATTTAAAGGGTGTAAATAAGGAAGGCAAGATAATCTTGGTGAGATAGAAGATGGCATTTAGCAGAGGCAGACAGAAGTTTGCAGCTATAAATACTGCTGTGTTATACTTGCAGTGATTGACTTAACTATCAGCAGTATATTGAATTTTCGGCATGGCCATATCTGTGGAAGTTTAAATCCAGAGATTGGTGCCTTCAGCAGACGACACAGATCTTTTTAAAAACCCAAGAAAAGCCCCAGGTTTATAGAAAAATACAAAAGTTAAAAAAGAAAAAGACACATTGGCAGATAAACAGAAGTGCTTGTAGCTTTAGGAAATAATGCCCTCTCAGTGGCCACTGTGGAGGTAGCCAAGCAATCATAACAGTATTGCCCACCTTCAAGCTTTGGTTTTGGGTAGACAAGGGGAAGGGGGCGGGCCCTTTGAGGGAGGACTCATTGGGGCCAGGCCTGGCAGCAACCCCCATACAACTTGCACAACTCACCCAGGACTGGCTGCTTGCTACTGTTCAGAAGCATCCCCACTGTGAAAGCCAGTGTAGTGGTTAGAGTTTCAGACTAGAATCTGGGAGACGCAGGTTTTGAATCTCTACTCTGCCATGAAAGCTTATTGGAATAACCTTGGGCTGGTCACACATTCTCAACCTAAACTACCTCACAGGGTTGTTGTGAGGATAAAATGGGAGGAGAGGAGAATGATGTAAGCTGCTTTAGGTCCCCATTGGGGGGGAAAGGCAGGATATATAGCTGAAGATGGGAGTTAGATAAATTGAGATCTCAATGCACAGCAGCCAAGAAGGTCTGAGCGCCTGCTCCGGCTGCAACGCCACTGAGGATGTTCTCTGCAGCTGAGAACGAAACGTCTGGAAGGAAAACTTCCAGTAAAACACCGCACTTGATCCCGAAAGACTCTACAAACCCTAATGATGTTACCAGCTGTGAAAACCTGAAATCTTTGATAAAACTTTTGTTGGTCTTAAAGGCGATACTTGACTTCTACTTTGTTCTGCCTCAGACCAACGCAGCTGCTCACTTGGATCTATAACGTTCATAGAAATGGGATCTTCCAACTTATCAAACCATTCCTAAATCTAATACATTATTTTTATACAGTCTGGTATTTGCTGCAATAGGGAGAATTGAGTGTGTGTGTGTTTAAGAGAGAGAGAGAGCCCTTTTCTTCCCCCTTGTCTTTTGGCTTGCATTGCAGCTGAGTACCAGGAGAGGGCAGCATTTCTCTTTATTGGTATTATTGTTATTCTTGTCAAGGTTATTTATTTATTTATTTAGAGTATGGCAGAGTTACACATAGGATGCATATATAATAATATAAAATAGGGAACCAAGTTTTGGCTACCAGACAATTGTAGGGTCTCCCAGCTACACAACACACATGGAAATAATCCTTTCAAGGTAAAGCTTGCCGGATTCAAACAGTGCAAAAATAGCCTTTCAGCTGAGGAATTTGAATCAAGGCCATTTTCATAATTCTTTTTCTGGCTATCCCAGAAAACCCAGAACCATGTTTAATCATCAACCTTTGCGCTTCTTCATTCTACTTTGCCCTTTAGACTGCACTCTTGAAGGCCCGGATGTATAAAACAGCTTCTCTCTGAGCATGTATGGAGTGTTTTTCATTTGCCACTAACAGTGAGGAAATCTTAACTTGTGAGATAGGAGGGTGGGGATTCCTGAACAAAAGGAAGGCTCGAGCCTCTTTTTCCAAAACTCATTGTTTTGGAAATTATGCGCTGTATGTTGTCGTTGTGACTCTTGGTGGCTTAAGAAATGTAGTAAATATTCATGCCACACCCCCATGTTGGCTCATTCCCCAGCTGCCCATCTGCTGGCCAGATATCCTTGTGTGTATGTAAAGTGCCCCAAGTCACAACTTATGACCTCAGCAAGGGGGACTTTCAAGGCAGGGGTGGTTTGCCATTCATTATCTTCCTTTGCAGAGCCTCCCTTGCACCTAACAACCCTGCTTAACTTCTGAAATCTGGAGAGACACTGTGGATCAGTGGTGGAGCATCTGCTTGGCATGCAGAAGTTCCCAGGTTCAATCCCCGGCAACTCTAGTTAAAACATAATCATGCAGTAGGTCAGGGGAGACCAAACTGTGGCTCAGGAGCCACACGTGGCTCTTTCACACATATTGTGTGGCTCTCAAAGCCCCCACCGCCCCGTTGGTTGACTTGGAGAACACATTTCTCTCTTTAAATCACTTCTTTAAGCCAAGCCAGCTGGTGGCTTGAAGAATGCATTTAAAGTTAAAGTTGCTTTTTTTCCACCTCTCTCCATCTATTTTCCTTCCTTCCTTCCTTCCTTCCTTCCTTCCTTCCTTCCTTCCTTCCTTCCTTCCTTCCTTCCTTCCTTCCTTCCTTCCTTCCTTCCTTCCTTCCTTCCTTCTTACCTACCTACCTACCTACATCTGACGTTTAGTCTATGTGGCTCTTATGTTAAGCAAGTTTGGCTATCACTGCAGTAGGTGATGGGAAAGACTTCTGCCTGACACCCTGGAGAGTCACGGCCAGTCTGACTTTGATGGACTGGGGCTCTAATTCAGTATAAGGCAGCTTCATGTATTCATATTATCTAATAAGACTGGGCTATAGCATGCCACCTTCCCTCCCAGATACCAATAGCGCGTAGTATTTGTAGACAGATTTTGAAGTGGAGAAAGCATCTTTCTGTATGCCTTCAGAGAGCTTACAACAGCCCTGCAAGGTAGGCCCACATTAGTCATATTGCAAGAGGGGGAGGTGAGATGGTGCCTGTCCTCAGGCCGCTTAGGACTCAGCCAGATGTTGCAGCATCCCTGTGGGAAGCAAGAAGTTCCTTGTTGGGATACCTTAAACTGCAATGTGGGGGTCTGATTCTGGTTGGGACCACTGTGCTGTTAGGGGATGGGGGGGTGGTTCCTGCCTCTCCCCACTGCAGTTTTTCTGACCCCCCCTAAAACAGACAAAATCCTAGTGTGGAGAATCTTTCTCTCCTGCAGATGCCTTTGTGTTCATGGTGGCAATGAGAACAAATGGGGAACTGCCCCCCTCACGTGGAAGCCCAGAGTGGACTTCAGGACTGCGTGGGGATTTGAATCTGAACCTCCCTTACCCTGGTTCAGTCTTGCAACCCCTACACGGCTTTAGCCTGTATCTGATCCCAATGATGTTTCCTGTGGCATCATGGAATGCTTCTGGACCTGCTTAGAAACCCTGTTGGGTATATTCCTTGGAGAGCTGGAACCAGGGTGAGATGTCCTGGGTGTTAGAGTGAGTGTCTTCCATGGAGCTCTGCTCCTGTTAAAAGCTAGAGTTGGAGGTGGGGGAATAGAGACACATCTATATGTCTGAGTAGTTTCTCAGTGATGGGAGTTAATCGATGAACTCACTTGCCAGGATATGACCGCACATCCCCTCTTACAGAAGGGCCGGAAAAAGTCTGAAGCAGTAGAAAATGGGTGGGGCTGGTGGGGGGGGCAGCCTTTTTTATTAGCTCCATCCCATCTGGGTGGAAACACTAGGCTTCCCCACTGAGGAAGAATCTACAGCTGGGCTTGGAAATGGAAGGGTGTGGGGGGGAGAGTCTATGCAGAAGAAGGTGAGTTAGGGGTGCATATGATAAAGAATGGTTTTATCTAACCACCCCCTCCCCAATTTTCCCATCCCAAAAGGGTTGCAGAGAGTAAGAACATATTAAAAACACAGCTTGATTAAAAAAAAACCAACATGACAAAACGTTATATGAAAACAGATCGGAAGTTATGCACAATAGCTACATGATCTCTCCCTTCAGTTTTGAAATTGATTGTTCAGTGCCAGGGTCTAACATGGACCGTGTGGTTTATTTATTTATTTATAACAGTCATAAGACCAGCAAACAATTCATAAAAGTCCAATTCATAACCAATAAAAGGTGATATAAATATACAATAATTATTATACACTAAAATATGCTACCACCTAAAATATACATAAAATACGAATACAGACTTTAAGACTAGGGTTGCCAATCCCCAGGTGGAAGCAGGGGATCCCCTGGTTTGGAGACCCTCCCCCCGCTTCAGAGTCATCAGAAAGCGGGAGGAAAGGAATCTGCTAGGGATTCCATTATTCCCTATAGAGACCAATTCCCACAGGCTATAATGAATTGATCTGCGGATATCTGGGGCTCTGGGAGGACTGTTTTTTTAGGCAGAGGCACAAAATTTTTTAGCATAGCATCCAGTGCCTCTCCCCAAAATACCCTCAAAGTTTCAAAAGGATTGGACCAGGGGGCCCAATTCTATGAGCCCCAAAAGAAGGTGCCCCTATCCTTCATTATTTCCGAGAGAAGGAAGGCATTTAAAAAGGTGTGCCGTCCCTTGAAATGTGATGGCCAGAACTCCCTTTGGAGTTCAATTGTGCTTGTCACACCCTTGCTCCTGGCTCCGCCCCCAATGTCTCCTGGCTCCGCCCCCAGATATTTCTTGAATTGGACTTGGCAACCCTATTTAAGACACTGACAGTGAAGATGTAAAATTAGAGTTCAAGGATAAACTAAAAATCCTGTCTAGATCTCTTTGCTTCTTCCCTTAATAAATACATTATTTATTCAGTGCCTAAGCCAGCATTTAAAGCAGTAAAATCATACAACTGATTAAACTGATAAAATCATACAACTGATACAATTAAAACTGATTGTCCATAAAATCATACATAAAAGGCATAAAATACTGTTATAAAACTACAAATATAACAAAACATGGCAGTTACAGCCAACAGATTGGCAAAGGTGTTTAGCCATTTCCTGACTGAATCACTAGTTTTCCTTATTCTTGTGGCAAGCCAGCCAAATCTTGCTAATTTGCATGTAACCTCAGGGTTCCTATCGCTAAGAAGGTTCTTAAGGAGCTGCAATTTTTGGCTACTGGCAAAAGGTATGGCCGTGGAAAATGGAAGTACTTCTCGATGATCATTATTAGCCTCACAGTCAAATACGACATGGACTAGAGATTCGATACCATCATTGCAGCAGCAGGGACATAATCATTCTTGGAACGGCACCTTCTCCCCTCCACCACCACTGAAGGGAGAATGTCCCACCTCATAAGAAGAAGAAGAAGAAGATATTGGATTTATAACCCGCTCTCCACTCCGAAGAGTCTCAGAGCGGCTCACAATCTCCTTTACCTTCCTCCCCCACAACAGACACCCTGTGAGGTGGGTGGTGCTGAGAGGGCTCTCCTAGCAGCTGCCCTTTCAAGGACAACTCCTGTGAGAGCTATGGCTGACCCAAGGCCATTCCAGCAGGTGCAAGTGGAGGAGTGGGGAATCAAACCCGGTTCTCCCAGATAAGAGTCCGCACACTTAACCACTACACCAAACTGGCTCTCCTATATAGAGTAGACGTTCTCCTATATTCATTGTTAAGCGGTATAGGTAGGGCATCGGGGTCACCCTGTTGATTGGTTCTGTCAGAGCTCGCCATTTGGTTGTGCTCTTGAGGTCGTTTTGTCTGACAACGTCCGATATTCTCTGTTTCGCTATTTCCCTAGCATTATCATAAGTGAGAGAACTGAGATATTGTTTGGAAAGGCCGTGATAATGAATTCTGTCCTCTATGATCCTAATCCATTTTGGGACCAAGGTATCTTGCAGAATTAAACTGATCAAGCCCTTAGGAAAAAACATAAGTTTCAACCAGAACTGGGTGGCCGAAATCCAAAGCCTCGCTTCTGCTGTAAGCATGCCACGTTCTATTCTAACTAATGCATTCGGAATGCCCTTGAGTACCTGGGGAACTGTTCTTAAAAATTTTGATTGAACACTCTCCAGTTTTTTTGTAGTTTGTAGTAATGTTGATTGGGGCACCAAATGTTAGCTGGCAGAGGGATTTAGCCTTAAACAATCTAAGGGCCGCAATTATGCATTTACCCCCTTTGCCCCAGTAGAATTTTTGGATAGCCCCTGCACTTCTTTTGGCATTTGAGGTAATCATGTTTATATTGGTGGTTCTTCGTCCATTCGCTTGAAACATGACCCCCACGTACTTAAAGCATGAAACTTGTTCAATGGGAATAGAATTTAAGTACCAATGGTGTGATCTGGGTGTCTTTTTGCCAAAGGCCATTACTTTGGGTTTAGCGTAATTTACCTCTAGATTGTTTTCCAGGCAATATTGAGCGAAAGCTTTCAAGGCTCTTCTGAGGCCTAAGGGAGTCCTTTAAAGTAAAACAGCATCATCAGCATAAAGGAGCACCCCTATATGTTTCTTATCTAGCTTCGGTGGGTGGCATTCTGGTTTATTTATATGCAACGCCAGATCATTGATATAGAAGTTAAATAAGTAGGGGGCCAGGAGGCATCCTTGTTTAACCCTTTTGTTGGTAGAAATGGGGTCTGTCAAATAGCCTTGATGGGAATATTTGACCCGGATGGTTGTTTGAACATAAAGGGCCTGAATAAGAAATAACAGCCGTCTATCAGTGTTGGTGGCTCTTAATTTATCCCATAGGATGGTCCTAGAGATAGAGTCAAAGGCTGACTTGGACCATGTGAGATAGTAATGGTCTGAATTCCTCTGAGTATGTGCAGAGTGCTTTCTGTCCCCACCAAGCACCCTCAACCGAGTTCAATGCACTGCTTTTTAGAGATCAGGGATTTTGGGGCAATAAGCATGCATTCTGGACTGACTTTGATTCCTTTTTGTTGGCCTTTCACATCTTAGATATCAGCTACGGGGTCCAGAACTTGAAGGCGTGTCCTCACTGGACTTCTTACAAAATCTGATGCAGGGTAGTGGCCAGTGAGCCAGGAAATGTGAATCAGGCTGCTGACGCAAATGCGTTAGAAGGCCTTGTGCGTGCAGCTAGCTATTCCTTATCATGGGTCTCTGTCTCCCCGCCAGGAGGCTGAAGTTGGTTCCTTATTTGCAGATCCTTATTCATTCCTTATATCTGAATTTAACCAAAAACACTGAAGAGAGTTTGAAAGCTCTGAACCCCAAAATAAGGTCTGGACCCCCATATATCATACACCCCCTTCTTCTGGGGATTCTGCCCTTTGAGAAGACGTGTGCTCCACCATGTATGATATGGGGGCTAAGTTAACAATGCTGTTCTACTCTCCAGGGCACTGGAAAGGCTCCTGAGACACTGTGTTCAGCAGGGCTTTATTTGTAGCAGGATCTCCTTTGCATCTTAGGCCACACACCCCTGATGTAGCCAGTCCTCCTGGAGCTTACGGAGCTTTTAGTACAGGGCCTACCGTAAGCTCCAGGAGGATTGGCTACATCAGGGGTGTCTGGCCTAAGATGCAAAGGAGATCCTGCTACAAAAAAAGCCCTGGTGTTCAGAATTTAATACGCACAGTTTATAAATGCAGAAGAATATGACCATTCATCCCTAGGTCCTTTGTTTGGGTGTGCCCACTGAAAAAGAAACAGAAATTCCCTCTGCTTCACCCTGCAAGCAGGCTCAGTGCGGGTTGCAACAAGTAATAATATACCATACAATATTTAATATCACATCGTTTTAAAAAACCCAGTTTACAGTTAGATCAATTAATGTATCAAGCAATGCAATCGATGGCAGCCATTTGGCAACTGTATCTCATTCTGCTCCCCTATAACTTCCCAGCGTCATAGGTGGCTGGTAGCTCATACTGGGGAGACAGGCAAACGGCAGCAGATGGAGGCAGCAAAAACAGGGAGGCCGATGTAGATGGATCTCCTGCCCCCTCTCCCCCACTTATGCCTTGTGATGAACCACATTCAGTCTGTACCAGCTCATGTTGCTCATCCTTTCAGTACCAGCCTGCGATCTGCCCAGTTCTGAATTCTCTCTGATGCCAAGGCTTTGAAGCGCCAGTTCTTTCTCTGCCTGCAGCCTGGCTGTACCAGGCTTAGCCGTGCCATCTGCCTCCGTCTGCCCCCAACCCAACTGCTCCCATTTAGTTCTTTTGTGACCCATCCAGGTCTTTCTCTCATATTTTGATTTCCTTCTTGAACTCAGCATAAATGGTGTGTGTGTGTGTGTGTGTGTGTGTGAACTTTTTTCTCTGGCTTGGACTGTTTTAACTCCTGAGTTTTCCCCTCTGTGGTGTTGGAGCAAATGTAATGGTTCAGGAACTTTCCACAAGGCTGGGCTGCTTCTTTGAAAGAGCTCTGACATGAAGACTTCCCCTTCTCCTTGAGAAGGCAAACAGGCCTCTTTTCTGGGGGCTGGAGGGTTCCTTATTCCCACGATCCCTATGTCCTGCCCAGCTTGGTGTTATAGTTAAGTGTATGGACTCTTATCTGGGAGAACCAGGTTTGATTCCCCACTCCTCCACTTGCACCTGTTGGAATGGTCTTGGGTTAGCCATAGCTAATGCAGTAGTTGTCCTTGAAAGGGCAGGTTCTGTGAGAGCTCTCTCAGTCCCACCTACCTCACAGGGTGTCTATTGTGGGGGGAGTAGATATAGGAGATTGTAAGCTGCTCTAGGTCTCTGATTCAGAGAGAAGGGCGGGGTATAAATCTGCAGTTGTCCTCGTCTTCTTCTCCTCCTTCTCCTCTTCCTCCTCCTTTGTACTTTCTCCCAGTACACATATTATAGTGACCATGCACACATCCTGTGCAGGTGTCTGTAAGAAGAAGTCAATGTGTATGTTCACAGTAAATATAGGGACCAGTACCCTACTACCTGGTCAGATGGGGAGGTGGGATGGTATAGTCTAGCCCAGGGGTGGTCCAACTTGCCTAATGTAAGAGCCACATAGAATAAATGTCAGATGTTTGAGAGCCACAAGACATGAACATTAGATGCTTGAGAGCTTCAAGATAGGAAGAAGGAAGGCAAATAGATGGGGGAGGGAGAGAGAGGTGGAAAGGAAGCAACTTTAATTTTAAATGCTTCCTCCAAGCTGCTGTCTGGCTTGGTGAAGTGATTTGAAGAGAGAAATGTTTTCTCCAAGCTGGCTGATGGGGCGGTGGGGGCTTTGAGAGTCACACAATATGTGTGCAAGAGCCACACGTGGCTTTTGAGCCACATTTTGGCCACCCCTGGTATAGCCCAATCTCGTCAGAACTTGAAAACTAGACAGGATCAGTATTTGGCTGGGAGACCATAAAGGAAGGCTCTGCAGAGGAAGGGAATGACCTCTGCTTAATCCCTTGCTTTGAAAGCCCTCTGTGGTTGCCATAAATTGGCTGGGGTGTGGAGGCACTTCACATACACTTGTCTATTCAAAGGTGCGGTTTGCAGTGCACAATCGGCTTGTGTGTCAGGGGTAATGTAAGAAAGGATCAGTGGGCATAGAAAGAAAAAAAATGTGTACAGTGTATACTGACTGTACCTGTAACATGGACACAGGGCTCTCTGGCTTCATGGCCCTGTTAATTAGATGCAGGATGTGAGGAATACCTGTGGGCCACCCAGAGAGGGATGGCAGAATCTGTGTGTCCTGCTGCCACCCATGGGCAAGGCGGCGTCTTTAACCTCCTCCTGCCCAATCCGTCTGTCTCCTGGCAGCCATTCTTGGGGTTTCCTCTGGAGGAAAGGAACCCTCCTTGGAAAGGCTGGATGTCCTGGAGAGCCAGTTTGGAGTAGTGGTTATGTGTGCGGACTCTTATCTGGGAGAACCGGGGTTGATTCCCCACTCCTCCACTTGCACCTGCTGGAATGGCCTTGGGTCAGCCATAGCTCTCATAGACCTTCTTCCCCTGTAGTGGTTAAGTGTGCGGACTCTTATCTGGGAGAACCGGGGTTGATTCCCCACTCCTCCACTTGCACCTGCTGGAATGGCCTTGGGTCAGCCATAGCTCTCATAGACCTTCTTCCCCTGTAGTGGTTAAGTGTGCAGACTCTTATCTGGGAGAACCGGGGTTGATTCCCCACTCCTCCACTTGCACCTGCTGGAATGGCCTTGGGTCAGCCATAGCTCTCATAGACCTTCTTCCCCTGTAGTGGTTAAGTATGCGGACTCTTATCTGGGAGAACCATGTCTGATTCCCCACTCCTCCACTTGCACCTGCTGGAATGGCCTTGGGTCAGCCATAGCTCTGGCAGAGGTTGTCCTTGAAAGGGCAGCTGCTGTGAGAGCCCTCTCCAGCCCCACCCACCTCACAGGGTGTCTGTTGTGGGGGAGGAAGGTAAAGGAGATTGTGAGCCGCTCTGAGACTCTTCGGAGTGGAGGGCGGGATATAAATCCAATATCATCATCCTCCTCCTCCTCTTCTTCTTCTTCTTCTTCTTCTTCTTCTTCTTCTTCTTCTTCTTCTTCTTCTTCTTCTTCTTCTTCTTCTTCTTCTTCTTCTTCTTCTTCTTCTTCTTCTTCTTCTTCTTCTTCTTCTTCTTCTTCTTCTTCTTCTTCTTCTTCTTCTTCTTCTTCTTCTTCTTCTTCTTCTTCTTCTTCTTCTTCTTCTTCTTCTTCTTCTTCTTCTTCTTCTTCTTCTTCTTCTTCTTCTTCTTCTTCTTCTTCTTCTTCTTCTTCTTCTTCCGGATGGGCTCCCCGCCTTCCTTTTGGCTCGCCCCTATTGCCCTTGACGTGTGCCCGCCTTTGCTCGTGTTCATGCTAAGAGCGCTTCTCCCGGTACCCTGACCCCGACCAAAGCCGTTCAGTGGAGGATTTCGCCCAGCTCTGCCTACAGCCCGTCAATCGCCAGCGCGCCCCGGCCTCCGGGATGGCAGTCTGCAGCTTTTTCTCCTACACACGTGTCCCCCGTCGGTCGTGTGCATGCAGGCGCGCGCCGATCCGTCCGTCTGCCCTTCCGCTGTGTTCTTGTCTGCCTCCCCCTGCCCGCGCGAGGCTGGAAGGCTTTTCTGCCCGGCTGCGTTGCCGGCTTCCACTTCCCAGCTCCTCCTCTTGATCCGCTTAGGGGGTGGCTGGCTGGGACTTCCCTTTCCCTCCTGCCGTGGAGTGGAAGAGGCGGAGCCGTCCCGGCTGCTTGGCCCGGCCCAGCCTAGCCCAGCCTTCACCCGCTCGGCGGCTGCCTCCCTCCCTCCCGTCACTCGCCGCTCTCGCTCTGCGCCTCTTCTCGGCCGCTTGTCCGCCCCGTCGGGGCCAGCGCAGCGCCCGATGAATGGAGTCGCCTTTTGCCTGGTTGGGATCCCGCCCTCGCCGAGCCCCGAGGTGAGCCTTTGCGGGGAGGGGGAGAAAAAGGGGGGTGGGCGGCGGGAGGTGGCCGGGGTGGACGGCCTCGGCGGTGGGAAGAGAGGAAGCGCCGATCCGCTGGGGATGATCGGAAGGTCGTTCCGGAGGGCTGTGGTGGCTCTCGACGTTGAGTAAGCTGGAGAAAGGCAGTCCAGATGTGGGTTGGGCCAGGCTGCAAAAAGCAAAAGGAAGGGGGGCGCGGCGGGTGCCTTGGGAATGAAAGCGGACCGGGGTGTATTGCCCGAGTGCTGGGAAGTCATCCCAGCCAGGCAACTGCCAGGCAGGCGGGAGAATCTTGCTAGTGAGGGAGCTGAAGCTGAGCAGTGCCCTACCGGGAAAGGGTGACGAAGTTTATACCGGACAGGCTGTAGTATCATGAGGTGGGCGTGCTGACTGAGAATGGGGGGGGGGGGGGCACACGTGGCTTAGGGGTTGAGCATCTGCCTGGCTTTGCAGCAGGCCCCAAGTTCAATCCCTGGCATCTCCAGGCTCAGCTGGTAGGTGAGGTGGAAGATATCTGATGTTGAGAGCCTGAAGAGCAGCTGCCGGTCAGAGTTGACAAGACTGAGCTTGATAGACCAGGGGTCTGATTCTGTTGAAAGCAGCATTGTGATGTGGAGATGTGTCACAGCAGCATTGGTAGAAGATTGGATTGGGTAGAGTTGGTAGAGAATGTGGAGAGCTGCTGCCGGTCAGAGCAGGCAAGACTGACCTTGGCAAACTGAGGATCTGACGTAATACAAGGCAGTTTCATGGGTGTTCATTTGTAGTTGATGGCCAGCTCTTTACATACGTTTAGTTGGTTTAGCTTTGTCTGAAATTGGAAGCGCTGTTTACTTGGGAGCAAGTCTCGTGGAACATTGTTGGATTTATTTCTGAATGAGTGTCAAATAGACCTGTAGGTACTGGAGGGAATAGTACTGTTGCTAAACACATGGTGGGGTCTTTTCCTCTTCATGTGTTTTGGCATTTGGATGCCTTTTAAAACCAGCGTATCTCAGTCCGGGTGCTTCTGGAGTGCTCCGTTGTATATTGTGAGAAGAGGGCTGATAGGGAGGTAGATGGTGTGGATGAAACTGGTCCCCGGCTTGTCCTTTTGACGGGATTTGTAACACGAAGGGAGAATGAAACTTGCAGCCTGCAGACAGAGTTCTGGGAGGTGGTACTCAGCAGGGATTCAGTGTGGCACGCTGGCATCTGTGGGTTGTCCAGGGTGGAGAAAGATGGTTTCCTTTGGAGGAGTTGGCCTAACCTGGAGAGAGGAAAGGCTGCAGAGTGAGGTGGTATCATGGGTTGCAGTGTTTCAGACAGGAGATGGAGGTTATGTTATAAATGTTCACTTTATTTATTTTATTTACACCCCCGCTTTTCTTCCCAAACGAGACCCCAAGCGGCCTACCTTGTCCCCATGAGGTAAATTAAGCTTGAGGGTTATGTGTTGGTGACAACCCATTCAGCAAGTTTCCATAGGGGAGAAGGATTTCAGGCTCAGTTCTCTCATATCCTAGTCTAACCACTAAACCATGCTGGTAAAAAACAAAACAAAACCCTCTTTGGAAGTAGAAGACTAGTAGAGAGTAAAGTTCTAGCCTGGTCTGTTGTGCCAATTTCTTCTTGCTGGGAATTCTTTTATATAGGGGACCATTAAAAAAAACCCCATAGTTTCTTCCGTCTGCTGTCTCTGAAGTGGTACAGTCTGTGCTGCTCCTTCAGGACTATACCATTTCTTTCTAACCACCTTGAATCGTGAGCAAAGGCAGGATATAAATGTTTTAATAAATAACACATTAATAAATATTGCATATGTAAGCCCAGGTTCAAAGCTGCTGAAAAGAGGAGTTGGCAAAACCCTTAAACAGGGAAAGGACTGTACAGCGTCAGATTGCAGGTGGTAGATACCAGCCCGAATGTTCCTTCACATAAAATGTTCCGTAGTTTTTCTTTTGTGTGTGGGTCTTCCCTACTTGTCAATTTGCTTCTGTGCTAGTTTTCTGTTTGCAGAGCTTTAAACATAGAGGATTGGGTGTGAACCTTGTCAAACCCAGAACAAAAAATAGTGCTTTAAAAATATATATAATATTTCTAAAATAAAAAATAATCCTGGAAGCCATCAGACTTTCTGTTTGGAAACACTTTGGACTATCCTGGACATGGAAGTCTAGTTGTGCCGATTGCAGAAGCAAGGAAAATGTTTTTCTTAACTATTTCTTTATGCAGTCTAGGGTACAGTCATGGCTCTGAATAAAGGTTTGGGGCTTGAACCCTGGGCCAGAGTTCAGATCCCTGCTTTGCCATCTAGTTGATGTTCAAGTAGACCTGACCAGAGTGTTGGAAATGTATCTCTTAAAGGGGAAAATGTGCAAGAAAACTGTAACACTTACAACTGATATACATTCAAATAGCGTGCTCGAGTTTGCTAACAATTTTGCCTAATTGATCTTTTTTTTACCAGTCACAAGGAAGGTTTAATGCTGTCTAAAGCAATGAGGCCTATCCCTGACTGCTCTTATCCTGCACAGCCTTTGCTTCTGGGACTTTAACGGGCGTTTCCGGAATACTTTTAAGCCTGTCTTTTGCAGCCTTGAGGGCTAGAAACTTAATTATTTTTTTTGAAAGGGAAAAAACAAAAAGACAAACCTGAGATTCTGTGCCAGAAAGCTGATTCTTGTATCTGTGTAATAGTAATTGTTTGTCTGGGGTGCTGTATGGGAAAAAAAGGCAGCTTAGATATCCTATCTTTTACACAGGCTATATTATAAACCCCCATCACTTCAGTGCATCTTCAGGCATCTGGTGAAGTTTGTTTTGATCCATGGAAACTTACGCATTGACCTGGAGTAGGGGTCTTTTTTTGGGTGCTCATCAAGATTTGGCCTACCTTTTTTGGAATCTTTGGATTTCATGCTTCAAATTTCTAAACTACTGAGGGGCATTCTATGAGCTGCAAAAGAAGTGTCTCTATCCTCCATTATTTCCAGTGAAGGGAAGGCATTTAAAAGGAGCATGGTCCCTTTAAATGTGATGGCCAGAACTCCCTTCGGAGTTCAGTTGTTCTTGTACAACCTTGCTCCTGGCTCCTCCTCCAGAGCCCCCAGATATTTCCTGAGTTGGACCTGGCAGCTCTAGGTTTGAGAAAGGTGCTTCAGTTTTGCAAGAAAATAGGCCGTGGCCGCCCCCCACCTCGTTTTCCAATCCTGAACTGCTCCAGGGTCACTATTTGCCCCATTGCAGGGCTGTCTCTGCACAGTAAACCTGGTAAACCATAATCCTGAATAAGTGCAGGTAATTAAATTTATGGTTCTGTCCCTTCGTTGTTGTTCAGTTACACAGTTGAGTCTTTGTGACCCCATGGACCAAATCATGCCAGGCCACCTTGTCTTCCACTATCCTCTGAAGTCCACTCAAATTCATGTTGGTTATATCAGTAATGCTGTCCAGCCATCGCCTATTTTGCCATCCCCTTCTTCTTTTGCCTTCTGTCTTTCCCAGCATCAGTCTTCTCCAGGGAGTGCTCCCTTTTCAAAGTATTTGAGCTTCAGCTTCAGCATCTGACCTTCCAGGGAACAGTCAGGGTTGATTTTCCTTCAAGTTGATTTGATCTTCTTGCACTCTGAGGGACTCTCAAGAGTCTTCTCTAGCAGCACAGCTCAAAAGCGTCTATTCTTCTGCGCTCGGCCTTCCTTATGGTCCAACTTTCACAGCCATACATTACTACTGGGAATACCATTGCTTTGACTATATAGTCTGTCCCTTTACACTTGCGCCAGTCCAGCCAAGGAAGCCCAGTCAGAGAAGAAAATTGGACTCTAATGACAAAACGCTGAGTTTTAGGAAGGAACAAAGAGCTGGTCCGAAAAGCCTGGAATGAATGTGCATTGTAAGGCATTAAAAAAAACCCAGGAAAAAAACCCCTTTCTGTTACATTCCATTATTTTTAAAAAATCTGCCCATCTGGCTGAAGGCACCTGCAGAATTGGATAGCTTGGGACAGGCAGGCAGGTGCTTCTGTGTGTGGGGAAGCTGATAAGCACGGAAGCCTGGAATTTTGAATTGAAAGACCGTGGGGGAGGAAGGCTTGGCTGTATCTTGGAGTTGAGAAGTTGAGCGTGGAGAAGACCAATTCTAAGAATTCTGGATCACGAATGGCTAGGTCAGACAGTTGTTTTCTCACAAAGAAACACAATGAACCAGGCCTGCTCCCCCCTCCCGCAAATCCTGGGGAGGCCAGCTGTAACGGTGAGCGCTGAAGGTGAAACAAATGCAGCCTGCACATGTTCAGAAGCACACTTTCTTGCCACTGTGCCTTCTGAGCAAAAACGTGGGTTGAGATGAAAGTGAAATTATAGCTGCAGTCCTGTGAACACATACCTTCCCTCAAGCTCCACTGAACATAAGGCAATTTACTTCGGAGTAGACACGCCTAGGCTTGTACTGCAGAACTTTAAATATAGATCAAGATGGGTAGCTGCGTTAGTCTGTCTGTAGCAGTGGAAACGAACAAGAACCGGTAGTGCCTTAAAGACTAATAAAATTTGTGGCAGGGTAGGAGCTTTTGTGAGTGAGCAGTGACTCAAGGAAAGCTTATACCTGCCACAAATTTTGTTAGTCTTTTAGGTGCTACTGGACTCCTGCTCTTTTTTCCCAACTTTAAATTTATTTTTATTTTATTTATTTATTTTATCAAATTTATATCCCACCCTCCCCTACCGGGCTCAGGCAAATACCTGAATTGTAATATCTTGTATTGTTTTTAAACCACCTTAAGCCCAGGCTAGCCTGATCTCATCAGATTTTGGAAGTTACCCAGAGTTGACCTTGGTTAGTATTTGGATGGGAGACCTTCAAGGAATACCAGGGTCACTATGCAGAGGCATTCAGTGGCAATCCACCTGTGCTTTGAATACTCTATGCGAGTGACAGCAAAAAAGAGAAGAGAGAAGAGGTTGGATTTATACCTCACCATTCACTACCTGAAGGAGTCTCAGAGTGGATTACAATCTGCTTTTCCTTCCCCTCCTCACAACAGACACCCTTTGAGGTAGGTGGGGCTGAAAAAGCTCACCCGGAACTGCTCTTGAGCAGAACAGCTCTGAGAGACTTATGACTGACTCAAGGTCACTCCAGCAGCTGCGTGTGGAAGAGTGGGGAATTAAATCTGGTTCTCCCAGATAAGAGTCCACACACTTAACCACTACACCAAACTGGCTGAGGAAGCCAAGAGGAACAATTGAGGTATAAATATTTAAATCAGTCAGTTTCCCTACTGAAGACAGGGCCTCTCAAGCTTGCCCTCACCACAGCTTATATCTCCATAGTCTGTTCCTCAATGTCACTTTTCCTTCAGCCAGGAAGTGAGTCTTGCTGTGGGGGAAAGATACAACAGCCAGTGATGTGGCAGCCCCTGAATAATTAATTAACACCCCCATAATAGTAATTGCTATATTGAATAAGAGCATGCTTTGTCTTAACAATGTCTGCTGTAATTTTCCATTAAAGAGCTGGCCACAGCAGAGCGGGTGTGTGTCTGAAGCTGGCTAACTAAGATAAGAGAGAAAGCCTCCTACAGGTGACTTGCTGTGATAGATAAGTAAGGAAACTTAGTCATGGAATTTTACATGGGGGAACTTAGTGGAGGCATGACCCTTTGAAATCAGATAAGCTTGTGTGTCTGCCTTCTTGTTTTCTGTGTGAATAGAACTGTCTGTATGTAGAATGATTGGAACTCAGTCATTTTGGGGCCCGTGCCCGACTGGGTCCTACCTTCTGGTACCAGAAAGTAAACCTCGCTTCATACCAGTAAGTCTGTGCGGACCTTGTTGTTTCTCTGCTTCACCAGCTGGTTGGTAAGGTACATATCTGAGAATAGCTTAGAATACTGCCACTTCATGCATATTTATGGTTCATAGAATTGGACATGCATCTGGTCTCTGCTGGTCTCTGCTTTTCACATGAAAGAGGAAAACAGACTGACTATAGGTTAGGGATCCCTCACTTTTTTGAGCCAGCAGACACATTTGGAATTCTGACAGGGTGTGGTGGATGCAGCAACAAAATGGCTGCCACAAAATGGCCGCCACAGGAAGCACAGCTAGCCATAAAATGATTGTCGCAGCTTAATACAGTGCAGGTCCTTGTGCTGTGGTGACAGCTGCTACTGAAGCAACGTTACAAAAATCTGTACACCCAATCAAATCTTCAGTGGCCATCAGAAGTCTTGCTGGACAAAGCCCTACCTGGTCTCACTCACTTTCTGAAAATATGTGGCAGGAGCACGTTGGGGACCCCTGCTCTTAGTGAACACACAGAAAGGTGAAAGTAAAGCTACACTTGTGCTCAGAAGATTTCAGAATCTAATCCTGGGTATCCAATATTGCCATCCTAAATGGAGTAACTGCAGTAGAGTTGGAAGATTGTTTAGGATTACACTAGATGTCTTCCAGATTAAGATGGAGCTAGAATGCTTTTTTTGCTCTGGAAACTACAGACAGGTTATAGGTGAGAAGTTGAACATCTTTGTGCTTTTGTACAGTATCCTCTCTTTGTAGAACTGCCACACCTGCATACCTGGGGCTGGAGAACATCCTTTAGAAAGTCTTAATTCCTGACATTTGTGCCTCTCTCCCTGTCTGTCTTCTTCCTAATTAAGTCTTAGCTGTGGCTTCCACCTTGTATGTAAAGCTTTCAGTAAAGCGTCTCTGTAGCGCCACACAAAGCATGCGTTTTCCGTCATGTGCATTATTCAAATTGCTAATGCTGAATATAATAATGCTGCGAAGGTGTGGGCACTGGGTGTGGAGGTTTTAAGATGGGAGCAGAATGCGAGGTGGAAGGGAAGGGAGTAAGACAGAGAGAGGTTCCTACCAGGGGACTTCTTACTGCAGTTATAAAATTGGGCCTAGAAAAAGAAACTGCCTGGCATTTTGTTGGAAGTGCTGACAAACCTGGATATTTGCTCTGTTTCTCCCCAGTGCAAGAGCTGTTTTATAAAACATTGAAGCTGACAAGTGGAAAACTGAAATATGTGTAAAACTTGTAATGTTTAAGGGCCCGTGTGGATTCTCCCCCCCTATCCCTGTGACTGGGTTTTGGTATTCCTGAAATAGAACATCTGAGGGAAATGGGCCTCAGGCCTAAAATGGAGAGAGTGACTTCTTAATATGTGCCTTGCTTCCCCCTCCTCCTTGCTTCTGAATACATAGTAGTCCCCACTGCATTGGTTGCTGCGTGTTTTAGGAATGTCTCTGCAACTGTAAAGCAATAAATAAATAAAAATGAATCTCTGGATACATGCCCATCTTCTCTTGGGACTTGTTAAAAAGTGTCTGAAATGCTTTGGAGACGGCTAACAGTTTGCTGAGAAGCGCCGAGCTCTCCTCATGATTTGACTCTTTTCTATCTCTGTTGGAAGTGTCAGTCTTTCGGGGTGGGCTGGAAGGGTACGCCTCTCAATCCACGTGGTTTCTTGAAAAATCTTTGCCCATTACATGGTGTATGTGTGTGGGGTTTTTTTGTACAAAAAAGAAATTAAGTGCTATTTGTGGTTTAAAAGGGCAGTCCATCCTTGCAGAGGTTGGCAGGTCGCCAAGCGAATGCAGGCCAAGAGGAAAGTGGGAACTGTTTGCTTTGGCGTTGCTGCTCCCAGTGACTCTGGTGTAGGATCCCTGGAATTCTGCTATGGGATTGGCATCCTGGCCAAATACTTGCCAAGTGGCTTCAGAATTTTAGGCAAATAATCATGAGCAGTTTTCTATTCTGGCTGACATCACAATGTGCAGTGTGGAACCCATTTTTTAAAAAGTCTTGTTACTTGGATGGTTTATAATGGGTCTGCAGCTTTCTAAATAAGTGTACAACATTTGCTAACCCACAGCAATTCTTCCCTAGCCCACCCAAACCTACATGAGAGATTTGTGGTTTCAAAGAGAAAAAAGAAAGAAAGAAGCTGCATTAGCTTCTCATTCTGGTTGCCTAGAGGTGACTCCTACATACTATAGGTCAGTTGCCCCCAACCTTTTTGGCATCAGGGACTGGCCCCACGGCTGGCCCGTCCACTGCGGCCCCAGGACCGACAGGGTGGGGGAACTGAATTCAGCCTCCCCCCTCTCTGTTTTCACAATTTTAAGGCCCAGGAAGGGGTCTTACAATCCGCGGCGGCAGCGGTGAGCGACCTGCTGAAAAAATGGCACTGCCCTTGCCCAGGAAGGAAGTGGGGAGGAGGCAAGAGCAGCAGCGCTTTTTCAGCGGGTCACTTGCGGCTGCTGCTGTGGTTTTCCCCACCGATTAGCTGATCGACAGGAGTGTGTGTGTTGGTCTTTAAAGAGCCCAGGAGGCGCTTCACCACCCCTTCTCGGGCCTTAAAATTGTAAAAACGGTGGGGGGGGAGGTGCCGTGTGGGGGGGCAGCAAGGGTACATGGTGCTGGGGGGGGCGGGGGGGGGCAAGGCTGCACGGTCCGGTTGCTAACAGGCCGCGGACCAGGAGTTGAGGACCCCTGCCGTAGGTGATCAAGCTTGTGGCTATTTGCGAGCTGGCCTATAGTGACATAATCCCTCTGGCACCAGAGTAGATCATAGAATCCTAGAGTTGGAAGGGATCCCCAGGGTCATCTAGTCCAGCTCCCTGCACAACGCAGTCTCTGCAGCAGCAGAAGAGAAGAGGAGTTGGATTTATACCCTGCCTTTCACTCGGAGTCTCAGAGCGGCTTATGATCTTCTCCCTTCCTCTCTTCACAATAGACACCCTATGAGGGGGGGTGGGGCTGAGAGAGCTCTTTTGAGAACTGCTCTTGAGCAGAACAGCTCTAAGAGAACTGCGGCTGCCCCAAGGTTACTCCAGCAGGTGCATGTGGAGAAGTGGGGAATTGAACCCAGTTTTCCCAGATTAGAGTTTGTACACTTAACCACTACATGTAGCTGGCTCTCAGCAAACTGCCTTGTTCGACTCTGAGAAGGTTGCCAGCTGCCTGCCATGGCAGAAGAAGCCTCATCCCTTCAACAGAGCCAGTTTGGTGAAGTGGCTAGAGGGGAGAGCCTGCAGTTTGGGTTTGAATCCTCACTTGTGCCATGGAAGATTATTGGTGATCTTGGGCCTGTCACATACTCTCAACCTAACCTACCTCACAGGGTTGTTGTGAAGAAAAAAATGGGGGAGAGGGGGATGATGACAGCCGCTTTGTTCCCCATTGGGGAGAATGTCAGATTATAAAGGAAGTGCACATATGCACTACCAGTTTTTTTTTTTTTAAAAAGAATGGCAAAACTGGAATTAAAGGTTCACGCTTTTAAACTGGTTTGAGCATGTACCAGGAGAGTTCAGATACTTGACAACATGGGATGGGATGTGCGGGGATCCGTAAGCATCTCATTTGCTCTGGTGGCAATTTATTATGTATCCAACTTGTCACAACTGGGAAATGGCTGCCAGATGAGGGTGTGTGAATGAGCCCGTTTTATCTGTTAGGGAAAAGCAACTATATTGGGCCAAACTGCCTGTCTGACTGCAGCCATGGAATTTTAAACTCTTGTTTTAAACCCAGATACTCCCATCTCCGCAATAACTGTTTTTTTAAAAAAAAAAACCCTGTAATTTGTGTTCTTTTGTTTATATAACTGGTGCTTGGTAGGTGGTTGATTTACCAGCTGTGCTGTTGGGTCCCCCCCTCCCACCAGAGCAACTTGAAATACCAGAAAAGCACCTAGTCGTGTACAAATAGCATACAAATAGCAAACTCGGGAACTGCCAAGGATATTTCTGCTTTGTTGGCAGCACTGAATTTGAACTCTGCAGAGCTACACGGAGCTGTTTATTTCAAACTTTGTGACGTGGGGGTATTATGCCTTCAAAATGCTATCTGTACGGGGGGGGGGGGGGTTTAATTTTGGTAAGTAAGCTGTCCATGAATCTGTTTTCAAAGCAGGTTTCGATAGCAGAACTTGGTTTTGAAATGTGGTGCTAAAGAAAGGAAGCTTTTGAGCATGTGAGGAGTGCCTCTCCCTCATCATTGATGTATAGCCAGTTGCACATCTCATTGATTTATATCCCACCTTTCTCCCCAATGGGAATCCAAAGCCGCTAACATTGTTCTCTTCTTTTCTGTTTTATCCTCACAACAAGCCTGTGAGGTAGTGTGACAGGCCCAAGGTCACCTAGCAAGCTTTCATGACAGAGTGGGGATTCAAACTTGGCTCTCCTAGTTCTATTCTCTGATCACATTCTAAGCACTCTCCATTTTGACTCTCTGTTAATGTATAATAATGATTTAAGGAGTAAGTTTTCCAGCCTGGCTTGTGCCTTAGAGGTGTCCTTTTAAAAGGAAAAAAAAACCCCAACTCTGATATTTCTGTCGGGTGAGGGATTAAAAGGCAGGGAGAGTGCCTGCAGCCCATGTGGTGTAGTGGTCAGAGCAGGGCTCCTCAGTCTTGTTGACCCTGTGGGTGCTTTTAAATTTTTGAGAACAGGGAACGGGCACCACCACAAAATGGCTTCCATGGAGGGTCAAGCCCGCTCAGAAAATGGCTGCCGTGGGTTTGCTGTGGCCAGTCACAAAGTGTTGGGAAGTTTCATTCCAAGTATCTTCCTACTATGAAGTCTGTTATTTCTGAGCTCTTCTGTTCCTGTGAAGTGGAAGAAGGAAAGCTATCAGCAGGCACTATGGTGCTTGTGTGGTCCCCAATGGGGCTGCCTGGGTTAGACAGTGAAGATGAGGCACAAATGGCTTCGTCCCTGATATCCAGGGTCCAAATTCACTAGTGAGGTGTGCTTGAATGAATCCCTGGAAGTGATGTATTTCTCAACTCTTAAAGTGGTCTCTGAATAGGGTTGCCAATCCCCAGGTGGGGGCAGGGGATCCCCTGGTTTGGAGACCCTCCCCCCGCTTCAGGGTCGTCAGAAAGCGGGGGGAGGGGAGGGAAATGTCTGCTGGGAACTCTATTATTCCCTATGGAGATTTATTCCCATAGAAAATCATGGAGAATTGATCTGCAGGTATCTGGGATTCTGGGGGGGGGGGGCGGGCTGTTTTTTGGGGTAGTGGCACCAAATTTTCAGTATAGCATCTAGTGCCTCTCCCCAAAATACCCCCCAAGTTTCAAAAAACTTGGACCAGGGGGTCCAATTCTATGAGAAGATATTGAAGAAGAAGATATTGGATTTATATCCCGCCCTCCACTCCAAAGAGTCTCAGAGCGGCTCACAATCTCCTTTACCTTCCTCCCCCACAACAGACACCCTGTGAGGTAGGTGGGGCTGGAGAGGGCTCTCACAGCAGCTGCCCTTTCAAGGACAACCTCTGCCAGAGCTATGGCTGACCCAAGGCCATGCCAGCAAGTGCAAGTGGAGGAGTGGGGAATCAAACCTGGTTCTCCCAGATAAGAGTCCGCACACTTAACCACTACACCAAACTGGCTCCCTACAGGAAACTGGCTCTCTGATGAGCCCCAAAAGAAGGTGCCCCTATCCTTCATGTTTTCCTATGGAAGGAAGGAATTGAAAAGGTGTGCCGTCCCTTTAAATGTGATGGCCAGAACTCCCTTTGGAGTTCAATTATGCTTGTCACAGCCTTGATCTTGGCTCCACCCCTAATGTCTCCTGGCTCCACCCTCAAAGTCCCCAGATATTTCTTGAATTGGACTTGGCAACCCTACTTCTGAAGCAGAATATTGTGAAATTAATACACAGCTTTCTCTGTTGTGTGCCTCCCACCTGGTGGAGCAGCTTGCCCGAAGAGGTCAAAAAGACTCCCACACTTTTATCATTCTGCAAAACAGTGTAAAAACGGAATTGTTCAGGAGGTAACAGGACTGTAGTAAGGTCTCTGAACTGTGAGGCAGTTGACGGCATTGTTCATTGTATATTCTGTGCTGTCTGTTGTTCTGAATTTTACAGTCCAGTTCCATTGCATTATTTGCTGTTTGTATAATATTGTTCTTATTTGCATTATTTTAAATAATTTTTAATTGGTGTCCTTTTGAGGCTCAGTGAGAAAGTCCAACCTTTCAATGAGCTAAGTAAATAAATGAACAAGAGAGACCTATTGGCTAATAATGGACTATCCATAGTTGGCATTTCATTTTTTGGTTCGTGTCTGTCTTGTGTAATGAAGGCTGCCTCTACAGAGATACGATTTTCTGTGTTCCTTCAGTCGCTTCAGCTAAAGTTTGCAGAGGCAAAAAGGTTTTCCCTGAGTTTTCCTTCCTGCCCAGCCATTTCCCTCTACATCAAGCAGCTTTAACAAAAATGGTAACTGCCATGTTGTAGTGTAAAGCTTAAGCAGTATGCCATTTACCTTTTAAAAAAAATTAAAAATCCTGCAAAAAAATCACTTCAGAGGCATGTGCAGGTGGGAATAGTCACTGTGAGAGATCGAGGCGTAGAAAATGTCGTCTCTGTAGTCACAGCCTGCAGAACTTCAGTGTGGAAAGGTGCTTTGAATACAGATCTTTCCCAAAAGATTGTACCAAACTTAGCTTGGGAATGATGGGAAGGGAGAACCCTTTTTTTTTTAGCAGGAATGCACAGGAACTCAGTTCCAGCTGGCTTGGCATCAGGGGGTATGGCCTAATATGGAAATAAGTTCATGCTATGTGAAACAGTTTTGACATCAGGGGGTGTGACCTAAAATGCAAATGCGTTGCTGCTGGAGAACACAGAAAGTGAACTAATAGGAGACAATATTGTGATGATGTACCGACCACCACCATGCCACCCTGGTTTATATGCGCAACTGGAGCAAACCTCTGAGTGGAAGCAGTAACTAGACTCTTTAAATAATCCAGTGGATTTTACAAGGTAGCAATCTGATTTATGGTTAGATGCATTTTGTTCCGGAATATGTGTCAGCATAGGGCATCATTTTGAACCTCTATTCATTTCACTCAGTTCCCAGGTCCTGTTGTATTTCAGGCTCAGAACTTGTCAAGTAACAATAAAGAAGAGTCTTTTTTTTTTAAAGGGAAGGGCACCGTGGAAGAGAACATAGCCGGCCTGAACCCATCCAAGGTTAGGGTGTGGCTTCTAGGCAAGCTCAGATTTATTCTTGATGTTTTCAGCAACGAAGCCCGGCAAGGCATCTGATACAGCAGGCCGGTCCGATTTAGCATCTGGTATGGCAACAGAAAGCCATTCACAGTGGTGCTCTTCATGGTCCAACTTGTGCGGGAGGGAAAAGAAGGGGGATGGGAACACCAGCCTTATTTTGGACAGTAACCCTATTGTGGTGGTTTCAGCCACTGTGTCCACGTTTCTCTGCAAAATTCCTGGTCATGATTTATCACACACACTCTCTCCCCTTCCCCCTTTCTAGAACTTGAGCCAGAGTGCATTGTGTAGCTCTGAGTGGGTCAATATTTTATTTAAAATTTTTAGGGCATTAGTCCAGTAATGATACAGCCACTGGAGCAAAGAACTGTGTTTGTTTTACAAGGCAAAGATATTTCTTTTAACAATCCATATCCTGGGATTTTTGTTTTCAGAAAGCAGCTGCAGAAGAAATCTGTACGCTGCCTGTGGCTTCTTTTTGTTCGGCCATATTTTACTAACTCAAGTGTCTCAACGATGGTCTGTTGTCATGGGTTAGGAGGTAGCTGTGGACAAGAGAAATAAGAGGCAGGAAAAGAGGAAAAGAAGGCTATGGAAAGCAGCTAACCCACAGGCTAAGAGTAGGAAGGGAGTCATATTGTTTGCAGCTGAGGGGCTGAGGCAGTGGGGAGAGAAGCGGCTATTCTTTTTTCTTTCCTGCAAGGGCTCCTTGAATAGTGTGACAGGCAGAAATTCAAAAGGTGTTGTTTTCTTGACAGACTTCGGCTGCTATCAAACATTCTAAGTAATGATGTTTGAATCCAGTGTCAGTGCACTTTCCAACTGGATTTTACTGTGTGAACTGGCAAAATCCAGTTGAACAGTGCATTGAAAGCTGATCAAATCTGCATTATTTAAGATGTGTGATTGCAGCAATAATAATCTTTCACACACGTTACATGACACGTTTTCAGTCCACTTCTAGTCTACTTTGCAACTAAATTTTATTGTGTGAAATGGCAAAATCTACTTGCAAAAGGTTGCTTCTCTTGTGTTCTTATGTTCTTATTATTTAGCATCTGTGAAAATGCCCTTATAATAGTGTGTGGGGGGGGAGAGAGGCTTGATGGGTGGCATGGTGTCAGACTAGGATCTGGGAGACCCAGGTTTGTATCTCCGCTCTACCACTCAGAGGGTTGTTGTTGGGAGGCTAAAAAGCTGGAGGAGAGAATGTTGTTGTAGGTTTGGGTCCCGGGTGTGGAAAATAGGCTGTGAATGGCTAAATCAACCTGTTGAGTTTCTGTCTGGTATTCAGCTGTTTAGTGCTTAGGTGTCTGCTGGGAGGGGACAGTGGTTACGCACTCTGTTTCATATTTAGGTTTGAGTTAATTAGCCACGTCTTTGGCTGCAAAATTTTGCTGCCTTAGGAAGAAGGGACAGAAAGGGATATGATTCTGACCATTGCAGCTTCTGAGGTGCCCAACAACAGGAGCAGTTTACCTGAGCAATTCATGAGTTTGAGCAACAGTAACGTTAAAGGTACATCATCTTAATCTCCTCTACATCATATCCATCACTTCCTACAGTGTTCAAGCCAGCGCTAACTCCTTTTCTTATGCCTCACCCTTTTATATATCATTCCCCACATACTATTTCTTCTTCCAAATTGTGCAGTGCTGGATGCTCAGTGCAGGTTGCCTGAAAGTGTGAAAATTCCAGGCCTAATGAAGAAGTCAGCTCCTTTTCTGGGCCCTGACAGTTTTTGACATTCTTGGATGAGAAAACCTGTGTGGTAGGAACAAAGCCATGATTTGGCAGTGTGTTATGTGTGTGCAGGCTAAAAGGAAAACAGAAGAGAGAGACCAAGTCTACTTTTGGTGATCACAAGGGAAAACATCTGGTGGGTAACAGCTGGGGAAAACTCCACCCCCTGTTTTTTACTGATAAAGTTCTGAAGGCAGGATAAAAACCACGCTATATAATCTCCAGTCTGCCTTCCCCTTTATGGGAAAAGAAGACTGAAGGGAGATCTTCAGGGGGAGGGGGTAGTCAAAGCCTTGGATGAAGCATCTGATGAAGAGAACTGTGTTTCTCAAAAACTTATGTTGCAATAGAGTTTGTTAGTCTTAAAGGTGCTACTGGACTCTTTACTATTTTACCAGCTTTTTTCATTGTCCAATTTTCACACCCATACATAGTAAATGGGGAATACTGTAATACGAGTTATCTTCATCTTTTATGGTTGTCCTTCTTCTGTGTTCCCAGTAGGACAAATAGAGTATTTGTGGGAGCAGTTTCAGGTTGGGAAAATAGTGGAGGGGGCAAGGCTGAAGGCTAAAGCCTCTGAGTGCCTGGGAATTGAGTTTTCAGCACAAAACTACAGGCATGTGACTGATTTTGTGCATAATTTTTAGATAGTTACTACATGAGCAGAAATTGATTTTTTTTAAAAAAAAAACATGGTATATGGGAAAGGAACTTGCTGGTCTTTTCCCATGTATGGTAGCGGTTTTAATTTTAGTTGTGCAGAAACTCATGAAGGCCTCGAACCTGAGTAGATTTTTCTTCAGTTTTTCAAATGTTTGGGTCTTGTTGGGAGGATTTCATGAAGGGGAAAGGATAGCTATTGAAAAGAAGGCAGTGAGTGAGGTGGCGGGGAAGACTCCTTTCCCCACTGACCTTGTTAGTTCGGATATCCCACCCACATTCCTATGACAGACCGGAACAGGGGTTATGAGGTATCCCTTCCAGGCTGCTGTAGGAAATAGCTCATTGTTTGCTTCTATTTTCCTTTTTTTTTTTAAAGAAAGTTTGTTTTTTTTAAAAAAAGGAAAATAATGATGAAGCCAGAATCTATTTGCAGGGTCTTGTGTTTTTTAAAAAACAGGAAGTCCAAGTCTTGCTTTTCTGAGGAAAATGCCTTTGGTTTCAATGCTGTTTGTTTAGGATCTTTCTGAAGAGGGCTGAGGAAGGAGAAAAGGATGCAAGCAAATGGAGGGGCCCATTTCCTCTGTTTCTAGAAGGCTCTATTTTGTTTCCTCTGCAAACCTCTCCACTACTAACCCCTCCCACCATTAGGGATTAATTTGAGCCTGGGCTCAGGCCAGAACCTCATTTTGGTAAGGGCTTGGCCTTGGACTATGTGAAGCAGTGACATAGGACTCCTCTTGAACATATTTAGGACCTTTCATATCATGACTTATTTCACATTATGAGCATGGGGGACTGGAGGGGGAAAACGCCTCATTTTTAGAAATTAAACAAAATTGTTCCATATTTCCCTTATAATTTTGGTCTCTGCTTTTATTTCTGTGTTTTTCTTGATCTCCTGGGGTAGTGGGAGGGAGAGTGGCAGTGTTCTGTGAATGAATATCTTGTGTCCTTGACTTTCAAAACAAGATAGTATTTTCTTGGGAATGATTTCTTTTTTTTTGCTTCCTGGATGAAGGAGTGAATTGTCTTCTTTCTTTCTTTCTTTCTTTCTTTCTTTCTTTCTTTCTTTCTTTCTTTCTTTCTTTCTTTCTTTCTTTCTTTCTTTCTTTCTTTCTTTCTTTCTTTCTTTCTTTCTTTCTTTCTTTCTTTCTTTCTTTCTTTCTTTCTTTCTTTCTTTCTTTCTTTCTTTCTTTCTTTCCTCAGTTATTCATTGAACACTAAATAAAGCAAAAATTACTAGAATTCTGTAAACTTCCCAGTCAGTGAATGGAACTCTCAGAGCTATATTCCGCTTGAATTGCATCAACCTCCAGGTGGGAGAATTGTAACAGATCTCTATGACCAAGATCAGTTCCCCAGGAGAACATGGCTGCTTTGGAGGGTGGACTGCATAGCAATATACTAGGCTGAGGTCCCTCCTCTTCCCAAACTTTGCTATCCCCAGGCTCCACCCACAAAGATCTTCAGGTATATCCCAACCCAGAATTGACAGACCTAGTTGGAGACCAAGACTATAACTGTCACAAAAGATGGCTGCCGTTTGGGAATTGCATTGCAGAATGATCATATTAAAAAAAACCGCCCTGAAAATAGAAAACTAGCATAGTGGGAATTGGCCTGGTGTATTTCTCCTAGTCGTTGCTTAAAACAAAACTGTCAACAAAACCCAAGCGAACAAAAACTCTTAGCACGGTATACTCCAATTGACCCCCTGCTAACCAGGGTTGCCAACCTCCAGGTGGGATTTTGGGATCCCTCAGAATTACAACTGATCTCCAGATAGGGTTACGAGCCTCCAGGTGGGGCCTGGAGATCTCCCACATTTACAACTGATCTCCAGCTGGCAGAGCAGCTCTGCTGGAGAAAATACAATATATCCATCAAAACCTCACCAGTTGAATTATCACTCACACACAAAAAGTGTGTAAACAAACATTTAGTGCACAGTTTATAAGAAGTCCATAACAGCAAAATAATAGAACGAACACCCACATGACTCCCCCAGACTGTTTTTTAAAGTCACGTCTCAGAGGCACTGCCTTCAGCCGCTTCTTGCAGTTCAGAATCTGGAGAGCCAGTAGCAGAGACTTGAGCATGTACTGGTTGATCCATGATTGAATTCTTTGTACTGTGGCTCCAGTTAAAACAGCATTGAAAGAAGACTGACGAAGGGTAAACCAACGAAACCGTAGGAAATCCAGGAAATACGGTCTTTTGATCTCTTTGTGAGTTGTGCAGAACGACGCCCTTCTTTCCACTCAGATTCTGAACTGCAAGAAGCGGCTGAAGGCAGTGCCTCGGAGACGTGACTTTAGAAAACAATCTGGGGGAGCGCTGTGTGGGTGTTGGTTCTATTATTTTGCTGTAAGGACTTATTATAAACTGTGCACTAAATGTTTGTTTACACACTTTTGGTGTGTGAGTGATAATTCAACCGGTGAGGTTTTGATGGATATATTGTGCTTAATATACCGGTACCTGTGCTATTGTATTACCCCTGGAGAAAATGGCTGCTTTGGAGGGTGGACTCTATGGCATTGAACCTCACTGAGGTCCTTGTCCTCCCCAGGCTCCACCTCCAAATCTCCAGGAGTTTCCTAGCCTGGAGATGGGAATACTCTTCTGCTGCTTTTGCTTCTTCTTCTTCTTCTTCTTCTTCTTCTTCTTCTTCTTCTTCTTCTTCTTCTTCTTCTTCTTCTTCTTCTTCTTCTTCTTCTTCTTCTTCTTCTTCTTCTTCTTCTTCTTCTTCTTCTTCTTCTTCTGCTGCTGCTGCTGCTGCTGCTGCTGCTGCTGCTTCTATTTCTGCTTTTGCTTTTTCTGCTTCTTCTGCTTCTGTTTTTTTTTTCTGCTTTTGCTGTTGCTGCCGCCGCCCATCCTGGCCAAGGCCAGGCTCTGGGCAATGCACAACAGACAAAAACAAATCAGTAAAATCAGTAAAATTCGAATTAAAACATTTCAAGGTTGAGCCAGTAAAACTCTAAAAACCCATGATGGTGTCCTAGGGTTGCCAAGTCCAATTTAAGAAATATCTGGGGACTTTGGGGGTGGAGCCAGGAGACTTTGGGGGTGGAGTCAGGAGACATTAAGGGTGGAGCCAAGATGAAGGCTGTGACAAGCATAATTGAACTCCAAAGGGAGTTCTGGCCATCACATTTAAAGGGACGGCACACCTTTTCAATTCCTTCCTTCCATAGGAAATAATGAAGGATAAGGGCACCTTCTTTTGGGGCTCATAAAATTGGACCCCCTGGTCCAATCGTTTTGAAACTTGGGGGATATTTTGGGGAGAGGCACTAGATGCTGTAATGAAAATTTGGTGCCTCTACCTCAAAAAACAGCCCCCCCAGAGCCCCAGATACCCGTGGATCAATTCTCCATGATTTTCTATGGGAATAAATCTCCATAGGGAATAACAGAGTTCCCAGCAGACATTTCCCTCCCTTCCCCCCGCTTTCTGACGACCCTGAAGCGGGGGGAGGGCCTCCAAACCGGGGGATCCCCTGCCCCCACCTGGGGATTGGCAACCCTACGGTGTTCCACTAGTTATATTCTCCTTCCGAATTATCAGAGCATACTGGGGGAGGGGAGAGGGAGTAAAGTTTCTGAAGGGAGGGGGTGGACAAAAAAAGAAGGAAGAAGAAATGCCATCCTAGAATGGCATTTCTGATTCAGCAGCCTGAAGTGGTACCCGTTCGTCTGCCACCTCCGAATTCCATTACGCTGCATGTGTTAATGTAGTTCTACAACTCAGAAGCCCCGAGCATATGTCTTCCCACAGCGGTGCCAGATTTCCCTGAAAAAGAGAGATATTCCCTCCGCCCACACCCTGCATGCTGTGCCAGTTTGGCTGGATGTTCCCTGCATTGTAAGCAGCTGTTACGTGTTAGAAAACATCCTGTGTTAACAGTGGCCGCTTGGCCCTTTAAAATTAGCCTGACTGGTTAAAGCAGCGTCCTGGCCCCAGTGCACTGAATGGACCTATCCCACGGGGGCTCTTTCCTTAAAGTCAGCTCGAGGTGGTAACCCTAGGGCAGACCACAGAGGCTGCATGACTGTAGACACACGTCTACCTCCCCCCATCCCATAAGCAATTTAGATACAGAATTCCTGGCACTCTGCCCAAGCTATTCTCAGTTTCTTGGGAGAAGCCAGGAGCGTTAAATCTAGTACAGCTGTAGCTTCAGATGAAAATTAAAAGCAAGCTTTGCTTTGTAACATAGGTCTTTGTGATTAGAAGTGTGTTATGAGGTCATCCCGGACCTTCAGTTTCCAGACACATGTGGGCCTGGTTTGGATTGGGAACCAGGGTTGCCAATTCCACATTGGTTAAAATGCTTGGGGCTCTTTAGCTGGAGAAATGTCGACTGCGAGGTGAGTGAACATATGAACATATGAAGCTGCCTTATACTGAATCGGACCCTCGGTCCATCAAAGTCAGTATTGTCTTCTCAGACTGGCAGCGGCTCTCCAGGGTCTCAAGCTGAGGTTTTTCACACCTATTTGCCTGGACCCTTTTTTGGAGATGCCAGGGATTGAACCTGGGACCTTCTGCTTCCCAAGCAGATGCTCTACCACTGAGCCACCGTCCCTCCCCATGGTAGAGGTTTACAAGATTATGCATGGGATAGAGAAGGCAGAGAAAGAAGTACTTTTCTCCCTTTCTCACAATACAAGAACTCGTGGGCATTCAATGAAATTGCTGAGCAGTCTGGTTAGAACTGATAAAGGGAAGTCCTTCTTCACCCAAAGGGTGATTAACACATGGAATTCACTGCCACAGGAGGTGGCGGCGGCTACAAGCATAGACATCTTCAAGAGGGGATTGGAGCAGATGTCCATCAGTGGCTATTGGTTGCAGTGTATTGTTGGAACTCTCTGTGTGGGGCAAGTGATGCTCTGTATTCTTGGTGCTTGGGAGGACAACAGTGTGAGGACTTCTAGTGTCCTGGCCCCACTGATGGACCTCCTGATGTCACCTGAGTTTTTTGGCCATTGTGTGACGCAGAGTGTTGGACTGGATGGGCCATTGGCCTGATCCAACATGGCTTCTCTTATGTTCTTATGTTTAATACCTGTGGCCAGAACTTGGGGAGAGCATGGTTTTAGGACAGGAGGGAATTTAAGCAAGGGTGTGATGCCATAGGGTCCACCCTCCAGAGCAGCCATTTTCTCCAGGGGAACTGGTCTGGGGGGCAGGAAAGCAACTGTAATGCCGGGAGATCCCAGGCCCAACCTGGAAGTTGGCAGCCCTAACTGGGATTGTGGCATGCAGGGGCAGTGAACTCTGATTCTTATGCCCTGAAATGTCTTCAGTGGCCCGCTTTTATGTGCCTTGTTCGGTTTCATGTGTACTGAGGGGTTACATCTAGGTTTACACAACAGGGGAAGAAATGGCAACAGGGGCCATTTTAAGTCTGGAAAACAGCATGGTTGGGAAAGATCAAAGCTCCCTTTCCTTATAAGCAATGGCCCTGGGCCTAATTAAACTAGGGTTGCCAAGTCCAATTCAAGAAATATCTGGGGAATTTGGGGGTGGAGCCAGGAGGCTTTGGGGGTGGAACCAGGAGCAAGGTTGTGACAAGCATAATTGGACTCCAAAGGGAGTTCTGGCCGTCACATTCAAAGGGACTGCACACCTTTTAAATGCCTTCCCTCCATTGGAAATAATGGATAGGGACACCTACTTTGGGGGCTCATAGAATTGGACCCCCTGGTCCAATTTTTTTGAAACTTGGGAAGTATTCTGGGGAGAGGTACTGGATGCTATGCTGAAAATTTGGTGCCTCTACCTCAAAACAACAGCCCCCCACCCATGCTCCAGATACCTGTAGATCAATCCTCCATTATACCCTATGGCAATCAGTCTCCATAGGGAATAATGGAGTGCCCAGCAGACATCCCCCCCCCCGCTTTCTGATGACCCTGAAGTGGGGGGAGGGCTTCCAAACTGGGGGATCCCCTGCCCTCACCAGGGGATTGGCAACCCTAAATTAAACCCAGTATTGACTGGGAATTGTGTTGCCAATGTGGAATTCCAAGTGGCTTCTGATCACGAGGGAGCTGAGTAAAAAAACAAACACCTTTTAAAAATAATTTTTCGTTCCAGTCCTTTGCTCTGAGGGAAGCAGGGTGCCAGGGTATTCCCCTACAGTTTCAGTCACTACCAGAGGGGTGTGGTGGTAGTCATATTAGAAACCTAATTGCTGTAGGATTGCCAGGTCTGTGTTGGAATACCTGGAGACTTTGGGGGTGGATCTGTGAGAAGGCGGGGTTTGGGGAGGGGAGGAGCCTCAGCAATGCCATAGAGTCCACTCTTCAAAGCAGCCATTTTCTCCAGAGGAGCTGATCTCTGCCAGCTGGAGATCAGTTGTCAAAGCAGGAGATCTCCAGTCCCCATTGCTGCCCCATGAAGTTCCCAGCCAGCCGTGGCCTGACTTTATTGAAGCTCTTTTTTTCTTATCCTTGAGCTGCTCTCTATTAGCTGATAGGGGAACGGCAGGCAAAGTAGGGCTGTAAATTACATGTTGTGTTCACGGGTCAAGAGAGCCAAGCATCGGGAACAGATGAGTGACAAGAGCGAGGCCATTATTAGCTCTAAACGCTGGGCCAACAGCGGCCACGCTACATTAATTAAAAAACCTCTGCCCCTCCTGCTTAAAGTAGTGAGCGCTTTCTCTTCTCCCTTCCCTCTCGCTCTGAATTCCAGAGCCCTTATTCTAGCCAAGATGAATGGGTAGCAGGAACAACTGGGCCTCATCTACCCACCCTTTTCCTTCTCAAGATACTGCGGCAGTGCAAAAGGCAGGCAGGGCAGCTGTGCTGCAGGATTTTGGGGTGCGGCTGCCAATGATTCTTTCTCGTGCCGGTTTTAGTATGACTTGGCTGCTGCCAATGTTAGAGTGCTTTGCAGAAGCGTCGGCATCAGCTTCACCAAAAGCCAAACATGAGAATTAAAAGGCAATTTCTGTCCTGGGGAAATGTGCCTTGGAGTCTTGGCAGCAACACTGAAGGATTTTGGAAATGGCATACTAAAATGCATGCCCCCTCAGCCTTCCACCTTGGTTTCTGTGGTTCAGATTTTAAGACAGAAAGCCCTTGTTGGACTGTTGGATTTGGCCCAGGGACTATTGGTTGCTCTCATCAAGGGTCCTCAACCTTTTTGACTTTTCGGTCCAGCTCTGGATGAGGATGGCAGCGGGGATGTCTCTTTGCCTTTCTGCCGACCCTGTTCCTACCTCGCCTACTCAGTAAAATCTGAGACCTGGAAGCAGAGGTGATTGTAGTAGCGCTGCACGGGCCTCGCCGCCCATGGTTTGCAGAACTGCAGGAGATGTCAACGCAACAGCCCATGATTCTACCTGTTTCGGCGGATCTCTTGCAACAGGGTCCGTTCTTCCATCCGCGTCCAGAGTGGCTCAACTTGACCACGTGGCAATTGAAAGGTCAAAATTGCTTCGGTCAGGATACTCTCCTCAGATAGTCAGTACCATTCTTGCCTTAAGGAGACCTTCCACAGTGAGAATTTACAACACAATCTGGAAAACCCTCATCTGCTGGTGTAGGAGAAAGCAAGTGGATCCTCTTCATCCAGAGGTTAGGTCCATCTTATAGTTCCTCCAGGATGGTCTCGATTCAGGCATTAAGGCAGCGACACTAAGGCATCAGGTGGCAGCCCTTTCCCGAAATCACCATTCCTGTTTGTCATCTCATCCTCACATTTCCCATTTTATCAGAGGAGCGGCCCTATTGCTTCCCCCTCAGAGCCATCATTTTCCAACATGGAGGCTGAACACTGTTCTCACGGCCCTGCCCAAACATCCGCTTGAACCCATTCAGTCTATGTCCATGGCCTTCCTTCGCATGAAAACAGTTTTTCTAGTCGCAGTAACTTTGGCGAGACGAGTTTTGGAATTGGGGGCCGTCAGAACAGAAGCAATTTTGTATCTTTCACAAAGAGAAAGTTGTCTTGAGGACCAATCTGACCTTTTGCCCTAAGATCAACACGGCCTTCCACAGATCCCAGGAGATCAGTCCGCCCTTGTTTTGTCTGAAGCCCGTTCATCCTAAGAAGAGAATCTGGCACACCCTAGATGTACAATGGGCCTTGAAATGCTATATTCAGAGGACACAGAGCATTCGTAGAACAGGCTCCTTGTTCATCAACCTTTTGCCCCCTCATGGGCAATGTGGCTTTCATGCACAGAGCTTGAAGAAGTCTGTAAAGTGGCCACGTGGCCATCAATTTCCACGTTCATTAGGCATTACAAAACCAACGTGTATGATTCAGCGGATGCGGCTTTTGGTCGTAAGGTGCTTCAACACATTTTGGAGAAAGATGATGATATAGACGCCCTCCCACAATCTAGGGACACTGCTCTTATATGTCCCACAAGATCGCCTCTGCCTCAGAGTAAGAACGACCATTGGATATTTACCGTGAGGGGTCCTTCCCCTCTGAGGTCAAGAGGCCATCTTGATCCCGTCCAGCCGTCATCATTGTTTTCTTCAAAATGTGCTGTACAAAAAAAAAAAAAAAAAATCAAACAAGCGAACAAACAAGCACAGAAAGATTCTTTCCTTTTCTCTGTGTATCTTATTATTTGCCCAGTTGGAACTATTGTTTTTCTTCCCTTCCTGTTTTTTCATGTTGAAGGTTTTCATGTTCTTATAACTTGTTTTAGCTATGGTTCTGCTGTTATTAGGAATACCGAACTGACTTGGGGTGAGTCCCAACAGGAAGAGGAAGTTTGAAGTTAGTCCTGCCTCCCTACAAGTGGGTTGGGAATCACCCACAAGATGGCCTCTTGACTTCAGAGAAGAACCCCCCATGGTAAATATCCAATGGTTGTTTCCAACTCTGGAATCCATCCGTCGACCCACGCTTTCCGCAAAGTATGCAAACTGAATTGTTCAAGAGGGCTTTTCTCTACTGGCAATAGGGTATCATTGAATAAATTCTTGGGACTGTGGTCTGTACAAGGGATCATTTTGTAGAAAAACAGGCGGTGGAGCTCATCCAGGAATTGTTATGCAGCCTCACCTACTATTCAATGGACAAGGAGGTGGAACTCTCAGAAAGGTTCAGGAGCTATGCTTCTGTGAGCTCCCACTGAATCTGAGGCCTGGTCTGTACTACTGTGTCTGGTTTGTTGTTGGTTGGGTCCTACTGTGTAATGTTGCATCAGTTAAGGTTTCGTGGTAACATTTATGCCTTGGTTTGGTTATTTTTAAAGGCTTCTGGCTGGTTCCACAACCCAGATCCAATCATAGCTTTTTTATTGTCTTGACTCACACTGTGTAATCTGCCTTGAGTTCAAGTGGAAAAGATGGGCTATAAATAAGGTAAATAAATATATGAAATGGCATTTATTTATACACTGAAGAGGAGAGTGGTTCTGAGCATTTCCATCATTAAAAAGGTAAAGGTAGTGCTCTCTGCAAGCATCGAGTTGTTACCGGCCCATAGGGTGACGTCACATCATGACGTTTTCTTGGCAGACTTTTTAACAGGTTGGTTTGCCATTGCTATCCTCAGTCATCTACACTTTACCCCCAGCAAGTTGGATTCTCATTTTACTGACCTCAGAAGGATGGAAGGCTGAATCAACTTTGAGCTGGCTACTAGAACCCAGCTTCCGCTGGGATTGAACTCAGGTCACTATTGAGCCTATATTTCCACATTTAGGTTGCTGGCTAGAGAATGGGATTCAGGGAGGTCTGAATCCCCAGCACTCTTCCACTTTAAGGAATTAAGTCTCTTTTTTGTGTGTGAGAATCCAGTAGGAAATAGACACAGCCTTGCTTGTGTTTTGTTTTGTTTTTTTAGGGGAGAAAGTCATTTATATTTTGTCTTTTAACACAGCGTCCTTGGGACGGTTCTGTGCTCAATGTGAAATCCAGGCTTGTGAAGGTCACTTTGGTGTGTTAAAGTGCAGCCATAATAGGTCAGGAAATAGGCAAGATCCTGAGGATGTTCTGCCGCTGACCCTTCGGACAAAGGCTGGGCTGAGAGCCCAGCAAAATGCCTCGCTTTTCAAAACTTGAAAGTGAGAAAAACAAGGCTCAGCCTACATTGGCAATTGGAGCCTTGAAGGCTGCCAAGGAAGATAGGAGATTGGTAGGGATGCAAATGAGCAAGCCAGGATCTTTGCCAAACGGGAACCTGGCATTGACTGACACTGGAAGGGAACGTGAACTGGAGGGTTGTCAAGATTTGGAATGACAAAAGTTGGTTTCCTTCCCTGCGTTAACACCCTGAAAGGAATGCCAGTGGTCCAGATTGTTCATTCTGCGTTTGGTTTGTTTTACAGTTGGCTTGGTCTGTTGTACTTTATTCTACTTTTTAAAAAGTCACATTCTGGAAAGGATTTGTTTTACAATTAAAGGGGTCGAATGTCACTCTGCAACTGTGGATGCTGTTCACCTGCATACCCATAACATTAGACAGTTGATTGGCATCTCTGTTTTAATACCTACAGTGGAAAACTGTATATTTGCTGTTACTGATAAACGTCTCAAGTGAAAAATATACAAAGTTGGATCAGAACAGCTGTCCATATAGTCCAGCATTTTGTTTCACAGCGACCAGTTTCCCCGGAGGGTCAACAAACAAAGCAATAAGCATAGAGGGCCAAAGCCTTCCCATATGATGCCCTTTATTTCTGGTGTTCAGAGGTTTAAGCCATGGATGAACATATTCTCCAAGAATCTGCTGAACTCCCTTTTAAAATCATCTAGGGTGTTTTTTTGTAGCAGGAACTCCTTTGCATATTAGGCCACACACTCCTGATGTAGCCAATCTTCCAAGAGCTTACAGGGCTCTTCGTACAGGGCCTACTGTTAGCTCCAGGAGGATTGGCTACATCAGTGTGTGTGTGTGGCCTAATATGCAAAGGAGTTCCTGCTACAAAAAAAGAAGCCCTGAAATTATGCTAGTGGTTATCTCATTGCTATGTCCACTGGCAGTGAATTCCCAAATTTAACTACTCATTGAGTAAAAAAATACTTATTTTGGCAAGAGTTGGCCCGGGGCCCCTAGAGGCGTGGGGGCCCATAGACCAGTGCCTACTTGGCTTAATTATTAATCCGGCCCTGCCCCCTCCCTCCCCACTCCACAGACATTTTATATACAATCAGCTTGTTTATTAATGTGGTCTTAATGTGGTTTTCCAGATTCTGCATTTGTGGATACAGCCCAGCTATGGGCCGGACCAGATGTGTGCTGGAAGTTCCATGTCTGGAGCTCCAAGCAGTTAAAAACCCAGTAATTGTAAAGTCCAGTTTGCATCTTCATGGGACAAATAGGACATCCTTGAGACCATTTAAGGTCAGGAAAATAGTGTCAGAGGGGAGGCTTAAAACTTCCCCTTTAATTTAGAAAGGGAAACAGTTGGAAAATGGTCTCTAGATAGTGTTGCCAACTCTGGGTTGGGAAATACCTGGAGATTTTGGAGGCGGAGTCTGTGGAGGGCAGGATTTGGGGAAGGGAGGGACTTCAATGGGGTATAATGCCTTAGTCCTCTCTTCAAAGCCACCATTTTTTCCAGATGAACTGTTCTCTGTCACTGGAGGTCAGTTGCAGTCTCAGGAGAGCTTTAGCAATCACCTGGAGGTTGGCAGCCTTTTATCTGGAAGAGTTCACATGAGAAACTAACAAAATAGGCCCTATCTATATAGCCTGTACATTGCAACTGCATTACATGTGTGGGATAAATGGGAAAAACCCACACCTGAGTTTCTAATACCGCAACAATATCCCCTTTCAGCATTCACTCCAACTTCAAATAGGAGTCTCAACCCTTCAAGAACTGGAAAAGCAACAAAAAAGAATGCGTTTTCTGAAATTGTATGGCCAAAGGCAGTACATTAGCAGCAGAAGACTTGCACTTTAAAGTGAAAGGACTTGTATACCCTGGTATCAGCCCTGGCAAGTAGTCATTTTTGTCAACCTTTCCTTTGAACAGTTGGTAGATGCCTTTTTAAAATCTTCTTCAAAAATATTATCATGCTGTCTGTATCATCTGCTTGGACAACCTCAGTGGAAAGGAATGCCAAACTGTGTGAAGTTCTCAGAGGAAATCTTCAGAGAGTCACGAAATAAAGATATTTGGGACAAAATCAGGAAAGAAGAAGATATTGGATTTATATCCCGCCCTATACTCTGAATCTCAGAGCGGTCACAATCTCCTTTACCTTCCTCCCCCACAACAGACACCCTGTGAGGTAGGTGGGGCTGAGAGGTGGCCCTTTCAAGGACAACTCCTACAGAGCTATGGCTGACCCAAGGCCATTCCAGCACCTGCAAATGGAGGAGTGGGGAATCAAACTCAGTTCTCCCAGATAAGAGTCCGCGCACTTAACCACTACACCAAGCTGGCAAAACCATGGGCTTGTAATGTGCTTTAATGTTAGGGGAACCCACAGAAAAACTCTGTAGGTGATGTCTCTCACAAAACAGGCTTAGGTGGTACTTGGCAAACCAAACAAGTTGCTGTTGGAGCGGATGTGAGTCAAAATGTCAGGGTGTAAAATACCATCGAATCTCCCAAAATGTCCTTTGGAATTACATGGCCAGAGTTCAGGTCTCCTTAGTTAGAACTGAATTTACTTCTACGCTGGCAGGGTATGAGTAATGTCACAGTGGAAAAATCAAATATTTCCATTCAGAGGCGGCTTAGTAAAATATGTCATTATTTAATTATGGATAAGATTGGGAGCCGGTGTAGGATGATGGACTAGGATCTAGGAGATTTGGCTTCAAAGGTCTACTCTGCTCTGTAACTGGCTTGGGCATTCTTGAGCTAGCTTCTCTCAGCCTCACCTACCTCTCAATATTACAAGGGGGAAAATAGGGAAGGGAAAACCATGTATGCTACCTTGAGCTCTTTGAAGGGGAAGCAGGATAAAAGTGCATTAGATAGATAGATTAAACAAACAGATATTAACACCAAGAAAAACAATACAAAGCACTTCCAAGAAAAATACGTTTTTATTATACATTGAAGAGTCATTAAACAATTTTCATATCCCACAGGCGTCTCTGTGAAAAGTACCGTATTTTTTGCACCATAAGACTCACATTTTCCCCCAAAAAATGTGGAGGGAAAAGTGTGTGCGTCTTAAGGAGCGAATACTGCAAAAAATTCACACAAATGCCTCTAAATTCACACAAACAGCTTTAAAAACTAGGTGCGTCTTGTGCTCAGGTGCGTCTTATGGAGCGAAAAATACGGTATATGCCTTTATACACACGCACATAGTTTATATAGTAAAACGAGCATAGACAACATAATTCTAAATGGATTCTTGGCGCCATTTGAACATACATCATCTTCATTCGTAGTAATCTGTATACCACAAATATCCGTGCAGACTTTTCCTGGTGATATTAATTATATTTGTTTTGTTATATCTTTTTTGCTTTATTTCCTGTACCATTATTTGTTTCTTTGAAAACAAAAATAAAGTTCAGAAGTCTAATGTTGCTGTTCTAACTTGAATTGGGCCACCATGTATCTGATATTTCAGTTTTTAAAAAAAACCACAGTAAGTTCTGGCTAGGAAGGTCTGTAACCTGCCACTTCACTTAGCCAAGTCTGAAGCCTTCCTCCTGTCTAAAAAGACTTAATTCAGCTTAAATGCCTCTTCCGCCAGAGGAAGAACCGCTTACGTTGGAAGTACGCTCTTTTAACTGAAGGAAGCCTTCAGATTTTGCTGAGTGCGTTGTTGGGATGCTGGCTGGAACTCCCAGCTCATACTTGTTACGGCCTGAGTTTTTCACCTGCCTCCACCCTGCCTGCCCTTTACAGCCTCAGCTTTTCCCTGTTGTTTTCTTTTGCCTTATGGGAAATGGAAATGCTCTTGACACTTGCCTTAGGTTCAGTTCTCAGTGACTCAGCAGTGCCACTAGCTGTCTTCCCGGCCCGGGCCGGGATGTTTCTGTGTTGGCTTTGTGAGGTCTTGAATCAGCGTTTAACTGTGGTTTTAATGGGGTGTGTAGGCCAAGTCTAGCAGAATCTCATTGTCAGTAATGAACGCGACATGCCAAACAGGGCGAGTGAGGACAGGTAACCTCAAAGTCCTTTAGCTTCTTTGGATAGCTGGAGCCAATCGCCACTTGAAAGTCTGCTTGCAATCCAGTTGGATGGTCACTTTGTGCATTACATTTGGTGGGGGGGGCATAAGGGCCTTCTCAGCTGCACCTCCAAAATTACTGAATTTCAATGCCAAGGTTTTGCTTGTCTCCTTAATCGTTGTCTTGAAATACCAGTTTGGTGTAGGGATTAAGTGTGCAGACCCTTATCTGGGGGAACCAGGTTTGATTCTCCGCTCCTCCACATGCAGCTGCTGATGTGATCTTGAGTCAGTCACAAGTTCTCCCAGAGCTGTTCTGCTCAAGAGCAGTTCTGGGAGAGCTCTCTCAGCTCTGCCTACCTCACAGGGGGTCTGTTCTGGGGAGCGGAAGGGATTGTTAGCCACTTTGAGACTCCTTCAGATAGTGAAGGGCGGGGTATAAATCCTATTTCTTCTTTGTCTTCTGAAGCTTTTTAAATGGGGGTTCTCAAAGGACTTTTCAGTCATACTACCCAAATCATGGAATTCCCACCCCAAGGAAGATTCATCTTTCCTCCTCAGTCATCATTACCTGGCTGAAAGTGAAGACTTTTGTGTCTTGTTTGGTGTTATCTCACTGACCCTCCTTCCTGTTTGCATGTTTAGTTGTTGGTTTTAGTCATTTTTAAAAAAATAATATGTGTTTTTTGAAAGCTTGTTTTTTTATAATTTTCATTGTTTGCTACCTTGGAGACTCGAAGTTGAGTGAAAAGGCCACATAACACTTTTTAATTAAATAAAATGGGTGGAATTGAAAGGGGGAATGTTGTATAATTGCATTTCTCTTTTTCGAGAAATAAAAAAAGGATGTGGAAACAGGGTTCAAAGAGTCACGTGACCAATTCTGCACACTCCAGTCGCCTTTCTTTGTGTTGCGGATTGTGTTATGTATGCTGAGGACATTTTTATCTTGCTTTTCTCCCAGAGAGCTCAGGGCAGCATAGATGCTTCCAGGGGCGGAATTCTAGCGGGAGGTCCTTTGCATATTAGGCCACACACCCCTGATGTAGCCAATCCTCCAAGAGCTTCCTGTCATGGGTGCTGGGGACCCTGCAGAGGAAGTTGAGTCTGACGAGGAAACTGTGCCCCTGCCACCTGCACCAGTGCCCCTGCCTCCTGCTGGAGAAGATCCCAGCCCCCCTGCCTCGCCCTCTCGGGTGGCTCGTGTGCGTGACCGCCTCCGGCAGGACCTCAGGGATCGGAGGAGGGCGGCACGCTCACAAGCAAGACACTCCCTGAGCCCTGAGTTCTGAGAGGATTCTGGCCCTCCTAAGAGCAAGGATGCTTGAGTTATGACAGGATCCTGGCTGCCTCCCTGAGCCAGCAATTAGCCCAAACGGGCAACAGCCAGCAGAGGGCTATATAGCTGTGGGCTTTGGGAGGAGGCTTTGTGGAAGCAACTAGTCATCTCCCTGACATCCTAGCATCCACTCCGGCTTGACTTTGGTTCCTGACTCCCTGACTTTGGCTTTTGACTTCTGGACTCCCTGACCTCGGCTTCTGGACCTCGGACCTGCGATACTTGTACACTGATTTGGATTTGGCGCCTCAGACCCTCCTGCTTACTGGCTACAGACCTCGGACTGCCTCTGGACTTTGCCTGACCCGGCCCCAGCCGTGACAGATTGCTTCCACCAGACAAACACCCACTCCACAGGATGGATGCTGAAGCAAGTGAAACCACAGAACTACTGGCTGCGCTCCAAGCCCAGGTACAGCAGCTAACACAGGCAGTAGTGCACTTGCAGCAACAACCTGCGGCCAGTGCCCCAGCCAAGTGCCCAGTTTCCCCACCTGACAGATTTGGGGGTGCCGTGGAAGAATTTCCTGCCTTCCTAGCACAGTGTCGGCTGTACTTTGAACTGAGAGCACGGGACTTCCTCAATGACAAGACAAAGGTGTGTTTCATCATCAGTCTGTTAAAGGGGCAGGCGGCCAAATGGGCCACACCCTTGCTGGTCGCATCCTCTCCCCTACTAACTAATTACCAAGGGTTTGAGGCCCACCTGTCTGCTGCTTTCTCTAGCCCAGTCCAAGCAGCCACAGCCAACCGGAAGATCAGGGCACTGAAACAAGGCAAATCCTCGGTGGCTCAGTATGCCACCGAATTCAAGCTCCTGGCCCAAGACTTGGCGTGGAATGAGGCTGCCCAGATGGACCAGTTTACCGAGGGGTTGGCAGAGGAGGTCCTGGACGAACTGGCCAGGGTGGAGCCACCACCCACGCTTCAACAACTTATCACCCTCTGCCTCCGCATCGATGGCCGCCTGGAAAGTCGCCGCCAAGCCAAGACCAGAGGGCGCCAGCTCCCTGCGCCGTGCCACTTGGCTCCTCGCCCATCCTCAGCTCGTACCAGCGCCGAGGACGAGCCTATGCGGCTTGGAGCTGCTCGACCCTGCCTGACCCCAGAGGAAAAGGCCAGACGCCGCACACAGAATCTGTGCCTCTACTGCGGCACGGCAGGCCACTATGCCTCTGGCTGCCCCGCTAAGCATCAGATACCCGGGCCTTCACCGCCACCGCCGCCAAAAGGGCAGCCCCAGGCGTAAGTGGACCCCCCAGCCTGGGGCGACTAGCTGGGTCCTCCGAACAGCGGGCTGATACCCCGGGCCCGTTCCTGCTACCAGTCAAACTCCGTCTGCCTGACGAACGCTGGCTGTTCGTGTATGCCATGCTGGACTCGGGAGCAGCCCACTGTTTTATAGATGCCGCCTTTGTAAAACAGCACCAGATCCCGGTGCAGACAAAAGAGACTCCATCGCTGGTGGAGGCTATTGACGGGCGCCTCCTCCGTTCTGGGCCTGTCACCCAGGAGACCTGTCCCATCACCTTCCACGTCCAGCAGCACCAAGAACAGCTGCAGTTTAATGTCGCCCGCATGCCTCGCTTCCCACTGATTCTGGGCCTTTCCTGGCTGAAGCTGCACAACCCCATCGTGGACTGGGCCCAGCAGGAACTACGTTTCCAAGACCCATGCCCCCATCTGACTCCTCCCACCACTCTGGCAGCTGGCATCCCGAGTGGTGGTCCTCAGCTCCCTCAGAAGTATGCGGATTTCGCCGATGTCTTCGAAGAGACGGGGGCGGATCAGCTTCCCCCTCACCGGCCCTATGACTGTGCCATTGACTTGGTACCTGGGGCACCACTCCCGGTGGGGCGTCTGTACCCAATGTCGGAGCCTGAGTTGGCCGCTCTGCGAGACTTCCTAGATAAGAACCTGAAACGTGGCTTCATCCGACCCTCAACCTCTCCCCTGTCTGCTCCAGTCCTCTTCGTGAAGAAGAAAAGTGGGGAGCTCCGGCTGTGCAATGATTACCGGGCCCTGAACAAGATCACCATCCGCGACCGGTACCCTCTACCACTGATCCCTGAACTCTTGGATCGCTTAAAGGGGGCCCAAATCTATACCAAGCTGGACCTCCGTGGAGCGTACAATTTGGTGCGCATACGACCTGGAGACGAATGGAAGACCGCATTTGGGACCCGGTACGGGCAGTACGAGCACCTGGTGATGCCCTTCGGATTGACCAACGCCCCCGCTGTCTTCCAGAGGTTCATGAACGACATATTCCGGGACCTGCTCGACCGCTTCGCAATCATATATCTAGATGACAGCCTAATTTACTCCCGCAATCCTGCCCAGCACGCCGAGCACGTCCGCCAGGTCCTGCAGCGCCTACGAACCCATGGCCTCTACGCCAAGCTGGAGAAGTGTGACTTCGACCTGCGCTCTGTCGAGTTCCTCGGTCACATTGTGTCCCCACAAGGGATCCTCATGGACCCGAAAAAAGTAGAAGCGGTCCTGACCTGGCAGGCTCCTCAGAATCGCAAAGACCTGCAGCGATTCCTTGGTTTTGCCAACTACTATCGACAATTCATCCCGGCCTATGCCTCCCTGACAACACCCCTGACTCAACTACTCCGCCCCAAAGAACCCTTCTGCTGGTCCCCAGAGGCTGATAACGCCTTCTCCACCCTGAAGACCCGTTTTGCCACCGGGCCACTCCTGAGATACCCTGACCCCCAGCTTCCCTTTACGGTGGAAGCTGATGCCTCCAACGTGGCCCTGGGAGCAGTGCTGTCCCAGCGCGAGGAGCCGTCTCAGCCACTCCAGCCCTGCGCCTATTACTCGCGCCAGCTCACGGCTGCGGAAAGGAACTATACCATCTGGGAGAGGGAGTTGCTCGCGATCAAGGCGGCTTTTGAGGTTTGGAGGCACTACCTCGAAGGGGCTCGCCACCCTGTTCAAGTGCTCACTGACCACCGGAACCTAGAGCACCTCCAGACCACCCGCCGTCTCAACCAGCGCCAGATCCGGTGGTCCCTATTCTTCTCTCGCTTTGACTTCCGGATCTCCTACATCCCCCATACCCAGAACCGGAAAGCAGACGCGCTGTCCCGGAAACCGGAATACGCCCCTGCTTCAACTGAGGCCGCGCCCGCTGCTCCCATCCTGCCGCCCTCAGTATTTGCAGCCACCTCCACTTCACCCACACTCGTGGAGGACATTCGTGCTAGCCAGGCCAACGATCCCTGGGTCCAGCAACACCTCCAGGCACTCCAAGACGACTCAGCAGGCGAGTTCACGACTCGAGGCGGTCTCTTGCTACACCGCGAACGCCTCTATGTGCCGCCCGGGCCCTTGCGGGCAGAAGTGCTACGCCTGACTCATGACTCGTTACCCGCCGGGCACTTTGGACAGCATAAGACCACCCACTTGCTGACGCGAGAATTCTGGTGGCCACGAGTGCGCTCCGATGTTGCCCGCTATGTCAGCTCCTGTGATGTCTGTCGGCGGGCCAAAGACGTCCCGGCCAAACCCTCGGGGTTGTTACAGCCCTTGCCCGCACCCTCAGGACCCTGGGACACCATCTCGATGGACTTCATTACAGAACTCCCACGATCCAAAGGTCAGACTTGCATCTTGGTGGTCGTCGACCTCTTTACCAAGATGGCCCTCTTCATTCCGTGTCCGAAACTCCCCACAGCTCAGGAGACAGCCCAGCTCTACCTGCAACACATCTTTCGTCTGCACGGACTCCCAGCCCACCTGATCTCAGACCGGGGCCCCCAGTTCTCCTCTCGGTTCTGGCAAGCCCTCCATTCCAGCCTGGGTACTCGAGTGCACCTGTCCTCAGCCTACCACCCACAGACTGATGGTCAGACAGAGCGCACCAATGCCACGCTAGAGCAATATCTCCGCTGTTACACCTGCTACCAGCAGGACGATTGGACCAGTCTGTTGCCTCTAGCGGAGTTTGCATACAACAACGCGGTCCACTCGTCCACCCAAATGACCCCGTTTGCTGCAACCTACGGGTACCACCCTCGGTTCTTCCCGGCGATCCTGCCACCCACGAATGTCCCCGCCGTCGAGGCCTACCTGCAAGAACTCCGCGCCAGCCAAGACTTGCTCCGGGAGCAGCTACAGCGGGCCAAGGAAGCCTATAAACTGGCTGCGGACCGGAAGAGGCAGGAAGGCCCCCCAATCCAGCCAGGGGATCAGGTGTGGCTCTCAACTCGCTACCTGCGCCGGCCTGGTCGGTCTCACAAGCTGGATGCGCGGTTCATTGGACCCTACCCCGTCACGGACCAAATAAACCCCGTCGCCTTCAGGCTCCAGTTGCCACCCCACCTCCGCATTCACCCTGTGTTCCATCGCTCCCTCCTTGTTCCAGCTGCACCCCCTGACCCAGCTCGGCCTCCTTGCCCACCGCCGCCACCACCGGTGTTGGTGGATGACGAGGAAGAATATGAGGTGCGCCAGATCCTGGACTCCCGGTACCATCGTGGAGGCCTCCAATACCTGGTGGACTGGGAGGGATATGGCCCAGAAGACCGGTCTTGGGAGCCCGAGGACAATCTTCATGCCCCGGACTTGGTGCACCGGTTCCACAACGACCACCCTGACCTTCCAGGTCCCTCGACAGAGGGGGGCCCTGGGGGGGGGGATAGTGTCATGGGTGCTGGGGACCCTGCAGAGGAAGTTGAGTCTGACGAGGAAACTGTGCCCCTGCCACCTGCACCAGTGCCCCTGCCTCCTGCTGGAGAAGATCCCAGCCCCCCTGCCTCGCCCTCTCGGGTGGCTCGTGTGCGTGACCGCCTCCGGCAGGACCTCAGGGATCGGAGGAGGGCGGCACGCTCACAAGCAAGACACTCCCTGAGCCCTGAGTTCTGAGAGGATTCTGGCCCTCCTAAGAGCAAGGATGCTTGAGTTATGACAGGATCCTGGCTGCCTCCCTGAGCCAGCAATTAGCCCAAACGGGCAACAGCCAGCAGAGGGCTATATAGCTGTGGGCTTTGGGAGGAGGCTTTGTGGAAGCAACTAGTCATCTCCCTGACATCCTAGCATCCACTCCGGCTTGACTTTGGTTCCTGACTCCCTGACTTTGGCTTTTGACTTCTGGACTCCCTGACCTCGGCTTCTGGACCTCGGACCTGCGATACTTGTACACTGATTTGGATTTGGCGCCTCAGACCCTCCTGCTTACTGGCTACAGACCTCGGACTGCCTCTGGACTTTGCCTGACCCGGCCCCAGCCGTGACACTTCCAAGGCTCTCTTTTGTAAGCTCTTAAAGGATTGGCTACATCAGGGATGTGTGGCCTAATATGCAAAGGAGCTCCTGCTAGAATTCCACCCCTGGATGCTTCTCTCTGGAGCCGTCCCTTGGGCAAGGTGAGATGGACTGACAGCGCTGTTAGGGGTGCAGGGCTGGTTCTAGACTGTCTGGCACCCTAGGCAAGGCTAACTTCTTGTGCCCCGCCACTGCACTGTTAATGTCACCGTCACATGGGGGGGGCACCCAATTCAGTGCCCCAGGAAGACCAGTGCCCTACACAGTCGTCTAGTTTGCTTAGTGGCAGAGTCAGCCCTGTATGGGTGGACTGTTGCTTTCCAAGGAATATATTAGAATGGGAGCTAGGAAAAGGAGCTACCAGCTTCTCTCCCCTCCTTCCTTCTACTTCTCCGTCATCAGGAGAAGTTAGAGTTACCAACCTCCAGGTAAGACCTGGAGACCTTTCAGAATGACAGCTGCTTTTTCAGCAGACACGGATCAGTTCCCCGGGAGAAAATGACTGCTTTGGAGGGTGGACTTCATGGCATTATGCACTTTGATTGGCAAAGAATAATTCGCTGGTGTTTCCTGGCCCCAAACATATCTGGCTGTCCTTGACCAGGGCCAATGCTTTTTCCAGACCTGGCCCCGGCAGGGTGGAACTCTGCTGAACACCCATTAAATCCCTGTGGGATTTAATGTAGTTCCGCAGGGCCTGTAAGGCAGAGATATTCTGCTGGGCTTTTGGTGGAGGACAGCGATGGCGTGACCATGGCTGGTGCCCTTCCCCCCTCTTTCACCTTGTTTCATCGGTTTCTCTCCTCCTGCCCTGCCCATCGGGCGGCGGTGCAGTCCAGTATGGGAGTAAGATTTACTAGGGCACCATCTTGAATTTTAGGTATTTTAATTGTATGTGTAACTGTATGTTTAAATCGTCGTATGATTTCATCTGCTGTTTTATCATTGATGTATATCACCCAGAGCCCTGTCTTTGCAGGAATGGGGTGATTCGTATTGATTAAAGAAATAATATTATAAGTTCACTGAGCTCTCTCCCAAACCTCATCCTCCCCAGGTTCCAGACCCCCAGTCTCCAGAAATTTCCCAGACCCAAGCTGGAAGCTTTAGGAGGAGTCTTGCCTGACAGCAAAGGATGACTTCCTTGAGACTAGAAGAACTAGGAAGCCACCCAGAGAAAGAATCGATAGAATGTGCAGAGGCGGCAGGATGTTGTTGCCCCGTCCAGGATCTGGGGTGACTGGAAATACTTGGGCTTTATGACTTTGTCTTGACCAGAGTGTTTGTTTATTTATTTATTTTATTTATTAGACTCATATCCTGCCCTTCCCGCCGAGACAGGTTCAGGGTGGCTTACATTCAAGGTCATAGAAACCAATATTAATACGCCAAGCATAAAAATAAGGATACATCATAGATAAAATATATAAAACATATCGTAAAACAATGTGAGGTGCTATTTCGATCTAGTAACAGAATATATTGATGTTTCGGTCAATACCGGCTCTTCTATTAAAAGAAAAGTCCCAGGGCCACAATAGAGTATTCGAGGTGGGCCAATTGGTGTCTGTTTTTTGGGGTGTTTTTTTGGGCCAGAATGGTATAATATCTGTTGTCATAGATTTCAGTTCAGAAATGCCTGGCGGAAGAGTGCCGCTTTGCAGGCCCTGCGGAACTGTGTGAGCTCTCGCAGGGCCCTAACCTCTTCCGGAAGCTCATTCCACCAGTAAGGAGCTGCAACAAAATAGTTCCTGGCCCTGGAGCCTGGCCTCTTTGATGCTGGGGATCGAATGCAGGTTCCGAGACTCTGACCAAAGTGCCCTCTGGGGTTCATGCAGGGAAAGGCGGTCCCTAAGGTAGGCAGGTCCCTGGCCATATAGGGCTTTAAAGGTGATAGCCAGAACCTTGAAGTGAATCTGATAAGCAAAAGGTAACCAGTGTTGAAAAGAAAGCTGATGGATCTGGTCATGGGAAGCTGCCCCTTGTCTCCCTTCACCATCTCTGTCAGTCCTTGGACCCTGCTCCTCTTCCTCCACACCACGCGCAGAGAGCATCAACAGGGACAGGAAGGCTCTCAGGCAGATGCCAGCCATTCTGCCCATAAAATTAACTCTTCGGTATAAAAAAATCTGAAAAATACATTCTTAACCAGGTCTTTTTTTGTAGCAGGAAGTCTTTTGCATATTAGGCCACACACCCCTGATGTAGACAATCCTCCAGGAGCTTACAGGGCTTTTCGTATAGGGCCTACTGTAAGCTCCAGGATGACTGGCTACATCAGGAGTGTGTGGCCTAATATGCAAAGGAGTTCCTGCGACAAAAAAAGCCCTGCTCTTAACCATTTATTGTCTTGTTCTGTTTCAGCAGCGTTCATAGTATTCTCAAGAGATGCTTTCACACATTACATAAGAAGAAGAAAAAGACTGCAGATTTATACCCTGCCTTTCTCTTTGAATCAGAGACTCAGAGCAGTTTATAATCTCCTTTATCTTCTCCTCCCACAACAGACACCCTGTGAGGTGGGTGGGACTGAGAGAGCTCTTACAGCAGCTGCCCTTTCAAGGACATCTCCTGCCATAGCAATGGCTGACCAAGGCCATCCCAGCAGGTGCAAGTGGAGGAGTGGGGAATCAAACCCGGTTCTCCCAGATAAGAGTCCACGCACTCAGAGCAGTTTATAATCTCCTTTATCTTCTCCTCCCACAACAGACACCCTGTGAGGTGGGTGGGACTGAGAGAGCTCTTACAGCAGCTGCCCTTTCAAGGACATCTCCTGCCATAGCAATGGCTAACCCAAGGCCATTCCAGCAGCTGTAAGTGGAGGAGTGGGGAATCAAACCCAGTTCTCCCAGATAAGAGTCCACGCACTCAGAGCAGTTTATAATCTCCTTTATCTTCTCCTCCCACAACAGACCCCCTGTGAGGTGGGTGGGACTGAGAGAGCTCTTACAGCAGCTGCCCTTTCAAGGACATCTCCTGCCATAGCAATGGCTGACCAAGGCCATCCCAGCAGGTGCAAGTGGAGGAGTGGGGAATCAAACCCGGTTCTCCCAGATAAGAGTCCACGCACTTAAGCACTACACCAAAATGGCTCACAAAGTGGCATTGCTAGTGTTTGGGATTTGGTTGCAACACCGTCAGCAGGTAGAATGTATGTGGCATTTTAAAATTGCTCTCTTCCGCCTTTTGTTCCACATTAATAACTGTGGCAGCCCACAAAGATTGTCAGCAGCAAACAGTGCTGCAGCACTGGCAGATTATTCAGTTGAAAACATGGGTGTCTCAAAAATCACACTCAGGCCAGCTCCATTGGAAATGGGATGCTTTGACCAGAACCACATCCCTAATGAGTTTCAGAAGAGAGGGCCTCTGGTAGGGGGCAGTATACAGCCATCCAATCTGATGGAAAGATGATGGACGTGTAGGGAACTGCGCCAGACTCTTGGCTAGCTAGCTAAGATCTCCGCCCCTTGTGTTCCTTGTTTAATGAAGATAGACAGCAAAGATGGAGGACTGTCCCTGTCCAGGTAACATCCTGGTTAGCTTCAACCGGAAAGTTATGCAGTAGGGATTAGTTGGCGGTGCGAGGGGGGGGGGAGCCCTAAATGTAGGGATGAGGCAGCGTATCACACCCACCCTGGGACATCTTGTGTGAAAAGCTTAGCTGTCTGCCTTCTGAGCCATTCTGTTATACCACACACCTTTCAAATGATCCCTTTTAAAAAAGCACACTGTAGGGTTTCTTTTGCTATCAGCCCTCCAGACATATCAGAGTATCGTCTCCAAAAAGAAGAAAAGAAATGCGTTAAAATCACATCAGAAATATATGAAGTGTTTTCCAGGTGGTAACGATGCAGTGCTGCGGTCTGAACACTCTGCTCACGACCTGAGTTCGATTCCGGCAGAAGCTGGCTTCAAGTAGCCGACTCAAGGTTGACTCAGCCTTCCATCCTTCCGAGGTCGGTCAAATGAGTTCCTAGCTTGCTGGGGGCAAAGTGTAGATGTGGGGAAGGCAATGGCAAACCACCCCGTAAAAAAGTCTGCCGTGAAGACGTCATGATGCGATGTCACCCCAGAGTCGAAAGCAACTGATGCTTGCACAGGGGACCTTTCCTTTCCTTTCCAGGTCTCCCTATTCATAACAGATGTCTTAGATTTAGAACAATACAAAATAAAATATTTTCTATTTTATTCATCCCCCAAATCCCTTATTCGTTCCAGCTCTCTGAAATGCATACTCAGAGAAGGGGGCCAGTCGAAGTGAGATGGCATTGAATTTAATAGGAGAGTTAAATACATGCTTAGCGTTCTTTCATATGAACCATGTAAAATGCCTCTCCCACTAATGGTTTGCGTGCATGCGTGTGGAAAGAAATGCAGGTGCCAACGCATTTGTACCAGGTGGTTACACCAACAGGTGGCCAGGCGCATTTCAGCTTCGCTATGTGTTGTGTGTCAGTTGTGTATTGATACATTCTGTGTGTGCAGTTTTGATTTCTGTATCTCAAAAAAAGATGTAGTGCAGGAGAATGCGTATCTTCCCTACAAGGAAAGACTGAGGATTTGAGGTATTTTTAGTTAAAAAAAAAAGCCTGTTATTAGTGGAACATAACAGAGGGAATGGCTCAGTGGAAGGTGTGCAGAAGGTCCCAGATTCAATCCTGGCATCTCCAGTTAAAAGGACCCGGCAGTAGGTGATGTGAAAGACCTTTTTCTGACACCCTTGAGAGCCACTGCCTGTCTGAACAGACAATACTGACTTTGACCAAGGGTCTGATTCACTAAAAGGCAACTTCATGTGACAACTATAAATTCATACACTGGGTGCAGGAAGTGGATAGAGTGAATGCTCCTTCTTTTATACTTGTAAGCACCCAATGATGTAGATGGACAATAGATTCAGTATTGATTGAATCTACTTTTGACTTGTGCAATTCTTTGTATCTTTATAATGGTATGTAATGGAGGCCAGTATTTCCCTTGACTTTAAAAGGAATTGGTCAAATTCTTGGAGGAGAGAGCCCGAATGGCTGTTAACCACAATGACTGAATGAAACCTCTGTGTTCAGAGGCTGTAAACCTTGGAATATGCCCTGCTAGTAGGCCTTCTGGTGGCCACTGTGTAAAGCAGACTACTAGACAATATGGATGCTGACCTGAAATGTTCATAATAGCTTTGAAACTTCTAAATGAGGGGTCCCCAACTGAAGGGGACCTTTAGAATTCTTACAGAGTATGGTGGTTGCAGCCACAAAAATGGCTGCCACAAGACACGCAGCCAGCCACAAAATGGACACCACAGCTTGCTTTCAGTCACACAGTGAAGATATTTGTGTTATGATGGTAGCTGTTGCCAAACCCACATATAAAAAAAAAAATTGTGCAGCCAATCAGAAATCTTGTTGAGAAAAAGCCATACCTGGCCCAGCCTACTTTCCAAAAACACCTGGCAGGTGCCAGAAAGGGTATTTGTGGGTGCCACTGTACTGTATAGGCTTTTCAGACATATCTCTGGTTCTTCATACTGAAAGATGAACTAGAGAGTCAGTTTGGTGTAGTGGTTAAGTGTGCGGACTCTTATCTGGGAGAACCGGGTTCGATTCTCCACTCCTCCACTTGCACCTGCTAGCATGGCCTTGGGTCAGCCATAGCCCTGGCAGAGGTTGTTCTTGAAAGGGCAGCTGCTGTGAGAGCCCTCTCCAGCCCCACCCACCTCACAGGGTGTCTGTTGTGGGGGAGGAAGGTAAAGGAGATTGTGAGCCGCTCTGAGACTCTTCGGAGTGGAGGGCGGGATATAAATCCAATATCTTCTAGATACGATGGCAAGATGGATAGTCATGTTTGTCTGTTGCAGTAGAAAAGAACAAGAGTAATGCTTCCTTGGAAATGTCCATAATGGCTTTGAACCTTCTAAATGAGAGTTCCCAGACATTTTTGAGCTGGAGGATAGACTAGATATGATATGATAGATCAAGCTGGGTAGTAGCTATGTTGGTCTGTCTGTAGTAGTAGTAGAAAAGAGCAAGAGTCCAGTAGCACCTTACAGACTAACAAAATTTGTGGTAAGAGCACTGACCTGGATAGCTCAAGGAAGCCCGATCTTTGTCATATTGCAAAAGCTAAGCAAGGTCAACTTTGGTTAGTTGGTTTGGAGACCTCCAAGTCAGGAGGACAGGGGCAGACTTTTTTTCAGCCACCTCTCTGGATATCCTCCAGTAGGGATCAGTCACCAAAGGTCGACAAGACTTCCAGGTGCAGGCACACACACACAAACACACAACACAATACAATAGCAACGAGTAGTGGCAGGGTATGAGATTTCATGAGTTAGGCTCACTTTCTGCCACAAATTTTGTTAGTCTTGAAGTTGCTACTGGACTCTTGCTCTTTTCCACTAGATATGATGGAAGAGGAGAATCCATGTGCATTTATTCACTTCTTGACTGGTTCATTAATAAAACCGGGAGAGGGCTTTTTTTAAAAAAAGAGCGTGCAGGTGAGAGGAAGTTAAATTCTGGCTCCTGTCCTACCTGACCTCAGTCGCTGCTTGGCTCTCTTCTGGCATCAGAAATGGACTGGAAGAAAAAAAAAATCCTGACCGACTTAGTGCATTGAGGTAAGGTGGGGAGGGGGCAGGAGTACCTTTCCTCACCCACGTACTTTATTTTTTCTGTCAAGATAAACACCTCCCTCCCCTTTTAGATGTGAATGGGTGAATGTGTGAATGTATGATTAAATTCATGAGGATTTCTTTTTCATCCTGTTTAGCTTGGCCTTGAGAGGTTATTGTTGTGAAGTTCTAACTGGGCTGTTGTACTGGCTGTGATGCCAAATTATATCTCCCTTTCCTTAAACAACAACACCAAATGACTTATTATTCTTTGTTGCCAATATTAATGTTATTCTGAGAACTAAAAACAGCTATCATAATTGTTTTTAAATGCATTTTTTTGTTTTTTTTTATTTTTTATCTTGAAAAGAATGGGGCTTGAACCTTGCTATTAAGTTTGATCTTGCATTCTGATGTTGTTGTGTGCCCATGTACGCACACACACACACTCATAGGGCTGGAGCATATTTACATTTTTTCTCAGGTCCTTCCTGTATGCTGGTGATCAGATGCATACTGCAAGTTCCATGGCTGGAACCTGATTCCAATTGTTGTGGATGGAGACCCTGTGCCATTTCTCCAGACAACCTGACTAGGAGTGAGGTATTGTTTGTCTCATTGGAGGAACCAGGTGCCCTGGTGGGTAGCATCTATGTTTTCCCTAGTGGGCAAATAGCACCCCCTGCAGCCATTTTGGCTCAGGGAAATGGTGTGTTTGGGGTCCCTGACTTTTTTGAGGCTGAAGGAATTTGGAATTCTGACATGGCGCGGTGCTGCTGCAGGAAGTGGAGCCGTCCACAAAATTATTTCCCCAGCCAATCACAGAGCTCAGATCCTTGTGCTGTGGTACCTGCACAGCCAATCAGATCTCCAGTACTCAGTCAGAAGTCTTGCTGGGCAAAAGCCCTTACTGGGCCCCTCACACTTCCTAAAAACCGTGAAAACCAGAAAAGCTGTCAATGGGTACCATGGCCCCAACCCCAGAAATATCTGGGGACTTTGGGAGTGGAGCCAGGAGACTTTGGGGGTGGAGCCAGGAGACACTGGGGTGGAGCTAGGGGGGAGGGGGGGGAAACGGCGCCGGGGAGCGTGGTGAGCCGCCCCGTCTCGGAGCGGGCGACGCTGCTGCGCAGCTGCTGCCTCTTCTCCGCTCGCCGTGGCTGCTCCTCCGAGATGGGCTCAGCCTGAGCCCATCTTGGAGGAGCAGCCACGGTGAGTGGAGAAAAGGCGGCAGCGGCGCGGCAGCCTCACCCGCTCCGCCTCTGGGGTGGAATCGGAGGGGGGGGGGGTGGAGGCAGGCCGGGGGCGTGGCGAGCTGCGAGTCTGGGTCCTAGAAGGGCCTGGATTCGCGGCTCACCATGCTTCTGGCCTGCCTCGCCCTCCCCTGCGCTGCTGCCGCCTCTTGGCTGCTCCTCCGAGATGGGCTCAGCCTGGGCCCATCTCGGAGGAGCAGCTGCGGTGGGCGGGGAGGGGGCGGCAGCGGCGCGGTGGCCTCGCCCGCTCTGGGATGGGGCGATTCGCCATGCTCCCCGGCGCCATTTCCCCCCTCCCCCCGTTTCCGTTTTTTTGGGGAGCGGGGGAAGAGGGTGGAAATCCTGGGGTCCCCCGCCAGGGCGGGAGGGTTGGGAAGCCTATATGTAGTTAAATCAGCACTCACACTAAGGGCTTTTTTTGTAGCAGGAACTCCTTTGCATATTAGGCACACACCCCTGATGTAGCCAGTCCTCTAAGAGCTTACTGGGCTCTTAGTATAGGGCCTACTGTAAACTCCATAAGGATTGGCTACATCAGGGTGTGTGTGTGTGCTTAATATGCAAAGAAGTTCCTGTTACAAAAAAAGCCCTGATCACACTGAAATTACTGCACCTGCCCAGTTGATCTGCTGTGAAAATGGGGATCACGGGGGCAAGGCCCATACGCAAGCGTTAGTGCACCTCAGTCCCTGCGCACTGTAAAGATTCTGTACTTGGAAGGGGTGAGAGTTGATGATTCCAAAACTTTCTGCCTTGCCGCACCATGTGTAAAACTGACAAATCAGGGTCTTGATGCAAATGGACCTCACTGTTTGGTACTTTCTGGAGAAACAGAAAGCCAGTGTTCCCATTCATTACTCAGAGATTACTATTGTAGTGACATTAATGAGGAAGGAAGGCTGTGTTGTGACTCTTAGATTAGCAAGAATAGCATCTGATTCATGACAAGATGGAAAGTAACACTGTTCTCCCCCAGCCTTTTCAGAAATGCGTATTTTTAAACATGCCATCTTAAAAGCATCAACAGAGTCAATAAGCCGTGCATCACTTTTTCACAGTACTGGCTTGGCTGTTGTGAAACTGTGACATAGCGAGGATGCCAGCATCTTTCTTTTTGAACTCTATATTTGAAATACACACCAAAAAGGCATCTTTTCGAAACAAGCCTAGTAACATTTTAGATTGGATCGGCTAGCTGAACCGTGACTAGGTCTTAGAGTTATTTGCAAACTGCTTCTAGGGATGGAGAGCGCTGTCAGCGACATGTCCTTTAGATTTCAGGTGGGTAACCATCAGGGCTTTTTTTGAGCAAGATAAGAACGCAGTTCCGACTGGCTTGGTGCCAGGGGGTGTGGCCTAATATGCAAATGAGTTCCTGCTGGGCTTTTCCTACAAAATAAAAGCCCTGGGACCATGTTGGTCTGAAGCAGGAGTAGCTACATTTGCTTTAACTAAAGAGCCACATAAAACGTCAGATGTTTGAGAGTCAGAGGGGAAAATAAATAGATGGGGGAGAGGTGGAAAGAAAGCAACTTTAACTTTAAATGCATTCTCCAAGCTGCCAGCTGACTTGACTTGGAGAAGTGATTTAAAGAGACAAATGCCTTCTCCAAGGTGGCCAATAAGGCAGTGGAAGCTTCAAGAGCCACACAATACGTGTGAAAGAGTCACATGTGGCTCCTGAGCCTCAGTTTGACCATCCCTGCTCTGAAGCAGTAGAACAAAGTTTGAGTCCACTGGCATGTGGTCTATAACCTATCATGTTCATGAAGAAGTGTGCATGCCCACAAAAGTTTATACCCAGATTTAAACTTTGTTGGTCTTAAAGGTGCCACCGGACTCAGGCTTTGTTCTATGACATATTCTTTGAGGGAGCTGTTATGGTGAGCTTGGCTTGGAGAAAAACTTCACACAAAGACCTAGCAATGGGAGAGGGATGTATCCTACTAGCATAATAAGGCTGAAGTCTTGAGAAGATGAATTGGAACAGAGTCCAGAAAGCAAGGGAAAGCAAGAGGAAAAGTTGGCTGGTGAAGAAAGAAAAGAACATAGCAGAAGAGGGCAATGCTCAGGAAAGGAGAGGCTGAGGTGATGGGGGAACTGGTAGGAGTACCCCCCCGCACAGTTGAACAACAATTGGCAAAGGGAGTTTGGGAGACTGCAGAAAGACCTCTTGGCTTGCTTGAGAGCCAATGTGGTGCAGTGGTTAAGGGTGGTGGATTCTAATCTGGAGAACTGGGTTTGGTTCTCTCCTCCTCATGCAGCCTGCTGGGTGTACTTGGGCCAATCACAGTTTTCTTAGAACTCTCTCAGCCCCACTTGCCTCAACAAGGCATTTGTTGTGAGGAGAGGAAGGGAAGGAGGTTGTAAGCTGCTTTGAGACTCCTTAGGATAAAGAAAAGTGAGGTATAAAAAACCCTACCCTTCTTCTAAGGCAGGGGTCCCCAACCCCTGGGCTGGGGACCAGTAGTGGGCCAGCTGTTTTCTATGGGCCACCCCACCCCCCCGCGGGCCTTGCCGCCTCCCCCCGCGGGCCTCCCTCCTGTTTCCTCCTCCCTCCTTCACCCTCTGCACAGCCTCCCCACCTCCTCCGATCAGCCGGAAAAGCAGCTGCGGCAGCTTCGAGCAACACTGCCCTTGCCTCCTCCTCAAGTGGAAAGGAGGCAAGGGCAGCACCGCTCGCCACTGTTGCCAGCCGACAGCCCCCCTTCCTTTCCCTTCCCATCCCTTTGCCTCCCGCCTCCTTGTGCCTGGGCTCTGCAGCTGCGGAAAATGGGGGGAGGAGGAAGCGGTGAGGCTGCACGGGGGGGGGGGGGGGCGAGGGAGGGAGGAGGAAAATGGGGAAGAAAAACAGGAGGGAGGAGATGAGGGGGGGAGGCCGAATTGGATCCATCACCCTGCCTGCTCTGGGCTGCGGTCGGCGGGTTGGCCCTGGAGCCGGTCCCTGGGGCCAAAAAGGTTGGGGACCACTGTTCTAAGGGGAGGAGAGTGAGGCCAAAAGGCGTTTGTTCACATACGTTGCACATATTGGGTTTGATTCTCTCTTACAGGGCTTAGGATCCCAGTTCCAGCTGGCTTGTCATTGGGAGTGTGGTCTAATATGCAAACGAGTTCCTGCTGGGCTTTTTCTTCAAAACCCTGTGTGAAACAATGGCAATGTTGGGATGTGTGTGGCCTATTATGCAAATGAGTTCCTGTTGAGCTTTTTCTGCCAAAAAAGCCCTGCTCTTTCACAACTACAGTGCCTTGTTTAATGCTTTCTAACTGCAGGCTTCACCACTCACCAAATCAGTCAATCAATTAACTGTGTGAGCAGTGGGGGCAACCAGACAGAGATGTCAGACAGAGATGCTACAGCTTTCCCCCTTCCGCCCCCAGCTTTGGTTCACAAGAAGGCCCTTGGCTATCTGTACATGGCCCAGGTGTATCCCCCATGCTGGGCCTACATAGTTGAGATGCCTTCCCCCTAGTTGAGATGCCTTCCAGTCAGCATTCCGGAGTCTCATTTTTCAGACAGCTGATCTCCAGGGGTTGAGATCTGTTCCTCCGCCTGCTTGTCTCTTCCTCCTTGGTTTGTGTCCTGAGCCTCCAATTGAGCTCATGTGTGCTCGTTGGTAACTCTCTACACATTATGAAGGACACAGGTTGGGTTTGGGATGCTCGCCCGGTGTTTCGAGTGACAAATGCAAGTTGTGCATTCTCCACGATTTCCAGTTGTTGCAGCAGGCAACTCTACAGACAGGATCTACTCTGCACAGCCAATTGCCCCCTTCAAAGAAGAAGATGCTGTCAGTTTGCCTCCATGCTTGAAAGGAGACGGGGGTGGCGGCAGGGTCTCATTTAATTAATTCAACATTCCACAGTTAAGGATATATCTGCCCATCAATCTCCACTTTTGACATATTTATTTCCTTCAGTTTGTCTCCCCCCAATTAAACCCAAACAAATGTTGACCAAATAAACTAAGCTTGTTATTCTTGTTTGGTCCTTGAATCTATCAAGACATCTTCATGATGCTGTATGCTGATTTACTGCTTCCCCTCTACCTATATGTATGGTCTGGTAATTTCCATTTCATAGTATCAGAAGAAGGGAGTGTGCACACGAAAGCTTATTCCTTGAATAAAACTTTGTTGGACTGAAAGGTGCCACTGGACTCAAACTTTGAGTATACTGATTAGGTTTTTAACCAAGCCCAGGCTTGGAATTTGGGTTTTTGGGGGTTTTTTGTCTTAGTACTGAGTTCAGGAGTGCTTTGGGGTGCATGCAGAATGCCTTTCTCATCCCTACCTGCAGCTCCTCCAATCAGATTTGGGATTGCTAGATGACTTCTTGCCTTTTCCCAGTGCTGAAAATCAATTCACAAGCTTCTGGTTGTGATTAAATGGGAGAGATTGGGAATGTGTCTTTCTCTATCTCAGCTTGTGAAGGTTTATTCTTTTATCATTGCTCATTTTCGAACTTTTCTCCCTGTGTTTCTTTTGTCATGTAGACACCAAAAATACCCAAAATTAGTGCTGTAATCTTTTTTCTTCCTCTCCTGCCTGCCCTCAACCCAGATCCTTGGCAGTGTCGAATGAAGATTCATGCCCCTAGTTCAGGGGTGGCTAAACTTGCTTAGTGTAAGAGCCACGTAGAATAAATGTCAGATGTCTGAAAGCCACAAGGCATGAACGTCAGATGTTTGAGAGCCGGGAGGCAGGCAGGCAGGCAAATAAGGGGAGGGAGGGAGAAGTTGAAAGAAAGTAACTTTAACTTTAAATGCATTCTCCAAGCTGCTGGCTGGGTTGACTTGAAGTGATGATTTAAAGAGACAAATGCCTTCTCCAAGCCGGCCAATGGAGCGGTGGGGGCTTTGAGAGCCACACAATATGTGTGAAAGAGCCACATGTAGCTCCTCAGCCACAGTTTGGCCACCCCTGCCCTCGTGGTTTGCCCTCTGACTGGGTCATGTTTGTTTGTTTGCTTATTTATTTTATTTTATTTTATTTATATTCCGCCTTCCCCGCCAAAGCAGGCTCATCCCAGTCAGGGGAACACATTAGCAGCTAGATTGAGAGAAGGGAATTGCAGGGCAACAGAGTTGGGGATGTGTGGGATTCAGCATGCACTATACTCGAAGGTGAGAACTTTCAGATTTAAGATGAGGAAGAGGCAAATTGACAGGGATGGAAAGCTTCAACGGTTTGCCTTAAAACTGGGAGAACTCAACTTTTCCATGTAGGAATTCATATGGGAAGGTGTTTTCACCCATCTTACCAGTGTAAGCAGTCCTATTGCAAACACTGTTCTGTGTTTATAGCATTCATGCATGAGCGTTGGATTCAGAACATGTTTTCCCAGGGGGACTAGAAGCTTTTTTTAAAAAAGATGTTGTGATACAATCTTTTTTGCAAGAGGGTGGAATTGTTTTTGTTCCAGATTTTGTCTCTGAATTTTTGACATATCCATGTAACTGCTTCTCTCACCTCTTTGTTTTAACCCTATTGTAGTTGTCAGCACTGGCTATGTAGGACCTGTAGAAAGAAGGGTACAATCTGATGGAGAACAAAAGGCCAGAAGGATGGATAGGTCTGTGACAGTAAAAGAAGAGCGTGTCAGACTTAATCCCTCTCAGAACGCTAGGCAAGATTAAGGTCAGAAAATGAGATTTTAATAGGATTTTCTGGAAAGAAAATGCTTGGCTTGTAACATTAACAGATTCTCAGGCCTTATATGGGAAAAATGTGTCCTGCTTCTACCAAAGGCAAGAATTCTGGAATGTGTAACAGCCTCATCAGAGGAGAAAAAAAGGAAGAGTCCATTGTGGAACATCCATGGGTAGCATTTAATGGGACTTTAAGGAGGATTCCTGCAAGCAGTTTTTGGCACCTGCAGTTTGAGTTCTTGACAAATTGATGGTCAGGAACACAAACCAACAGCCCGTATTTGACTGTGATTGTAGCCTTATTCACACGTTATTGCACATTGTGTGTGTACTCAAGTACATCTGTTTGTAAGGAAGACCTAATGTGCATTCACTTTAAAAAAGAAAATGGGGTCCTCTGTGTGTGTGTGTGTGTTTTAAGTGCTGTCAAGTTGCTTCTAATTTATGGCAACCCTGTGAATTAATGACCTCCAAAATGTCCTATTAATAACAGTCTTGCTCAAGTCTTGCAAAATGAGGGTTGTGGCTTCTTTTAGTCAGTCATAGAAACAGAGAAAAATAGAGCTGGAAGGGTCATCTAGTCCAACCTCTTGCACAATGCAGGAAAATCACAGCTCCCCCCCACCACAGCCCCCCAGTGACCCCTGCTCTATGCCTGAAGGAAGGCAGGAGACCTCCAGGATACCTGGGCCAATCTGGCTTGGAGGAAAATTCCTTCCTGACCCCAAAGGGGCAAATGGCAGTACCTAGAGCATATAAGAAAAGGCCGCGAGAGACAGCACTTTCTCATCCCTTCTTGCCCTTCCTCTAGCAATCCATCTCATATTGGGTCTTTCCCTTTTCCTGCTGCCATCTACTTTTCCTAGCATTATTGCCTTAGCACCTGGATAAACGTGGGGGTTTGTATCACATGTTCAGATTAGGGTTGCCAAGTCCGATTCAAGAAATATCTAGGGACTTTGTGGGTGGAGCCAGGAGACTTTGTGGGTGGGGCCAGGAGACATTAGGGGTGGAGCCAAGATCAAGGCTGTGACAAGCATAATTGAACTCCAAAGGGAGTTCTGGCCATCACATTTAAAGCGACGGCACAACTTTTCAATTCCTTCCTTCCATAGGAAATAATGAAGGATAGGGGCACCTTCTTTTGGGGCTCATAGAATTGGACCCCCTGGTCCAATATTTTTGAAACTTGGGGGGTATTTTGGGGAGAGGCACTAGACACTATACTGAAAATTTGGTGTCTGTACCCAAAAAAACAGCCCCCCCCAGAGCCCCAGATACCCGCAGATCAATTCTCCATGATTTTCTATGGGAATAAATCTCCATAGGGAATAATAGAGTTCTCAGCAGACATTTCCCTCCCCTCCCCCCGCTTTCTGACGACCCTGAAGCGGGGGGAGGGCCTCCAAACCGGGGGATCCCCTGCCCCCACCTGGGGATTGGCAACCCTAATTCAGCTGTATAAGCAATGAATGTAATATGAGAATTATTAAATACCAATGTTCCCTGTAAGCTGCAGAGTCTTGTGAGCAGAAACTCTTCTTTGTGAGCGACTGGCATTAAAGTTGTGAGCTACTGCATAAATTATTGTAATCTGGGGTCATCCTTCCTGAGCTAAGACAAAAATGTGTGAGCTGGAGGCTAAAAATCTGTGAGCTAGCTCACACGAACTCAGCTTAGAGGGAACACTGTTCAACACGTGTATTAAAAAATCAAATGTACACTATACACAAATTGTACAAGCAATCACTGTAATGTGTATTCAGACTCCAACAATAAGGCTTTTCCAGCACAGCTCTTGAATCTCAGCTATCAAGGAGCTAAAACTATAATTAAGCAGAGATTATGGGATACCTCTCTCCATTGGACAGAATTAAAGTACGGTACATCTTGTCCCAACAGTGGGGAATTGTAATCAAAACTTTGCCCCACCCATTTACCTCAATACCCTGGAATACTCTAAACATTGCAGGGCTTTTACCTTTGCTCGATTGAATGTCTTTCCATCTGCCATTCTTGAAGGGAGATTTGCTCAAATTTTGGATAAGAAACATCTCTGCCCATGCCTCTCCGATATGGTAGAAACAATTCAGCGTGTGTTACTATATTGTTGATTTTACCAGAATATCTGAAATATTTATATTACTCCAATTTTATCCAATTTTCCAGGTAGAACCAATAAATTATATACTTCTTTCTTGGTGAGAGATGTAACAAAGCAATCCTTAAAGTAGCCAGATTTTGGTGCTCAGGCATGCATGTGTAATTAGACAGAAGCATACAACTCAGTTTGAATATTTTAACCCAGTATTACATTTTATGTTTAGTGTATTTAGGGTAGGGCTTTTTTGTAGAAAAAGCCCAGCAGGAACTCATTTGCATATTAGGCCACACCTCCGGATTCAAAGACAGCTGGAACCACGTTTCTGCTCAAAAAAATCCAGGGTATTTATGATTTGGAACCAATGTAAATATTTGCTGATGACTTTGATTTTGAATTCTGATCTTGGATCATAATAAACTTGATACTTTTACGGGGCTCGTGTTGTGAACAGGGCTTGTGTTGAATCTAAAATGACTCACAGATTGTGTCTTCACTGTAATGTGAACAGGGCTATGGTGGCAGACTTTCACACATGCTAAATAATGCCATTTCAGTCAATTTCATTGACCATTTGCAAGTGGATTTTGCCGTTTCACACAGCAAAACCTAGTTGCAAAGTACACTGAAAGTGGATCGAAGGTGCGTTATTTAGTGTGCGTGAATGAGAGCTGGATGTGTGAGGCAGAGTCAGTCACAAACCAACTCTGCAAGCAATCCAGGCAAACAATCCAGTTGAGAGACAGCAGTTGAGGCTGTAGACAGCTAATCAACCTGTGGGATTAGAGTCAAGGTTGAGAGACAGGTAGCTTGTCCAAGGAGGAAACATCGGCTGGAAAGTACAGAGCAGGTGTGTGAATTTAAGGCCAGGGGGAAAGTCGCTTCGGCAGAGAGCCAGGCCTAGCTTGGAAGTGTTTCTAACCAGGCCAAGCAGAACTAATGAGCTGCCTGTGGGGTACAGCCATGCCAGGATTATGAAGAGCAATATTTCCTTCTTTCTGCTGCCTTGGAGCTGCCAGTGCACAAACTGGGAAATTCCAGGTTTAAATCCTGGCTGAACCAGATAATAAGCTGCTCTTTGGCAGGGCCATTTTGTCTGACTGAAGAAGCTTGTGCACAATGGGTGTCTCTGCCATCGTTGTGGATGTGCTTCTAATCTGGTTAAAGGGGGAGGAATGTGGAGAGGAAGCTGCATGGGTGCGTTTAGCAGTGTAGCCTCAACATTCCCCTGGTTGAAAATGTCTTCTCTGTTCCCAGAAGTCATTGACAGAGGCCAGGCCTCATTTTGGGCAGGAGCTCACAGGAGTGGAGCTTTGGAACCTTTAAATTTGATTGTGCTCTTTCTTTCTTACCCCTCCTGCCCAATACTTGCTTCTGGGCTCCATTGTTCAAACCCTCTGTGAGAATTTGGCTGCGCTCTTAAGATTTGACAAACTTTCTAACGTTTTCCCCACAAAAAAGGGGGGGGAAATAACCAAAACGTATCAAGCAGACAGATGGAAATCTTCCTCATGCCACTGTGGCCACATAGAAGAAAATCATTTGCAAAGTATGATGGGATGGGAGTAAGGTTTTTTTAGGACAGTGATAATTTAAGAAGCATTATAAGGTAGATGCTGAGCTGATATAATTTAGTACACCTTCTGGTGATGTCTGGGGTGTGTGGCATAGGCAAATGAGTCATGCAAATGAATTGTGCTAATGAGTTCCAGCACTTCTTTTCCTACGAAATGGCTCATGACAGAGGCCATCCTCTGAGTGCCTCCAGTGACTGAATGGTGTCTGGAGAAAAGGGCCTTTTCAGGACTGGTGCTATGACTGTGGAATGGTCTCCCTGTGTGCTTTGCTTGGCACGGTCTTTACTTTTAGTTGCCAGACAAAAACATCTTTGTTTCTGGTGCCTTTTGAGTCCCAAGTTGGGCATTAAGGTATTGCTTATTTTTGTAATTGTCCTTTGCCTTGGATTATTTTCTTGACTTTTATCTCTGGCTTTACTGAACTACTTACGCTGTTTTTTGCCTTTGTGAGACTGTTTCGGTCTGTTTTCTGCAACAGGGCGCTTGGAATTATGGGTTAAATCTAGGGTTGCCGGCTCCAGGTTGGGATAGGGAAATTGCTGGAAATGTTGAAGGTGGAAGTTTGGGGAGGGGAGGGACTTCAGTGGGGCACTATTATTAAGCTATTGCATTTTAACTGTTTTATTGAGACTGTAATCTGCCCAGAGCCCACATGGGAAAGGACGGAATATAAATCTACCAAATAAAATTTTAAAAAATAAAAATAAAAATCCATGCATAGTGGAGAATCCACCTTCCAGAGTAGCTCCAAGTGAACTGATCTCTGTTGCCTGGAAATCAGCTGTAATCCCAGGAGATCTCCAGCCATCAACTGGTGATTGACCGCCTTAATTAGATCCAACTCATTTTTCTACTGGTGAAGAATGAAGGAAGGGTTCCTCAGTGGCTACCTCAAAAGGCTGCTCTGGAAACTGTAGAACCTTAATGGAAAAACCATGTAGGATAAAGACTGTAGGAAGGAAAATGACTGGTCAAGGTTGAGTGAAAAGCTGTGTGGCGATAATTCTGTATCTTGATCTGCTGCCTGAACCCTTTAATTGAATTGCTATTTTTATTGTTCGGGCTTTTTTTGAGCAAGAAGGCAGTTCCAGCTGGTTTGGCATCAGGGGGTGTGGCCTAATATGCAAATGAGTTCCTGCTGGGCTTTTTCTACAAAAAAGAAGCCCTGTAGGTAGCCATGTTGGTCTGAAGCAATAGAACAAAGTTTGAGTCCAGTGGCACCTTTAAGACCAATCAACTTTAATTCTGAGTAAAAGTTTTCATGTGCACACACACTTATACTCAGAATTAAACTTAGTTGGTCTTAAAGGTGCCACAGAACTGAAATTGTATTCTATTTTCATTGTTGTGATGGTTTTGAAAGGTGAGGTATGAGTAACGAATACAATAAACAGTGAAATATATTCCGGGTTTTGGAGAGCTTGGTTCAAACCCTAGCTCTGTGCTATGTTCTCTTTCTGAGCAATGGAACAATTTTATGGTCTCTTGCTCATTAAAAAAAGCTGGGTGACACTGGATGCCAGCCTGGTTTGATTCCCTGATCCTCCACATGCAGATGTTGGGTGACCTTGGGTCAGTCACAGTTCTCAGCAGAGCTGTGCTCTCGAGCAGTTTCATGAGAACTCTCTCAGCACCACCTCCCTCAAAGGGTGTCTGTTGTGGGGAGAGGAAGGGAAAGGAGATTGTAAGCCACTCTGGGACTCTGAGCGAAGGTGGGGTATAAATCCAGTTCACACACCCTTCTTCCTTCTTTCTTCTTATTTTTTGGTTCTCACAGGCTATGATCTGTGTCCAGCAGAATGCTCCAATTCAGTGTTTGACCTGGTCCCTCAGTGTTTGACCTCAGGCCCCATATCAATCAAAAAGAGATGCCCCACAGAATGATGGGAGCGGAACCTGGCTTGTTTCAGCTGTTGCTTGGCCAACTAGAGGTCTACAGTAGCCCCTAAATCTGAATCTTGTTGGATCCTGTCACCTGATGGAGATGGCTTTCTGGATCCCCACTTTGTAAGCATGTCATTTTCTCTTCTCTCCCCAGCCTGCTCCACTGTCCTTAGAGTGTGACATAAACCTCTTCACCAGGAGGTCATTGTGTGACTGTTGTTCGGTGGTCTGGTTACAGATGTGGGGAGAACAGAATCTGTGCTTGGATAGGCTGGCTGGGGATTGCATTGGTTTGTCCCTGAAAGCCCCGGGCAGGCGATAGGCCCTGTAATGCTGCAACAGCTGGTCTTTGAGGACAGGATTTGTTTTTCCTAAGCTCTGAGTAAGAAGATAGCAATCTTGGTTCTGGAGAGGATATGAAAAAATGTTTTCGATTTTTAAGATTACACTTTGGGGGAGGGGTATAGGGGGAAATCCCAAATTCCCCCCCCCCCATTAGCATTTACTGAAAGAAACAATGCCAAGGTGAAGTAAGATGAAAATCTGTTGACTAGCAGTGTTCCGCCCTGACCTGGATAGCCCAGGCCAACCCGTTCTTGTTGGATCTTGGAAGTTAAGCAGGGTCAGGCCTGGTTACTGTTTGGCTAGGAAACCACTGAGTAGTTCCAGGGACGCTATGCAGGCAATGGCAAATCACCTCTGGAACTCTCTTGCCTTGAAAACCCTGTGAGGTTGCTATAGGTCAGGGGCAACCAAACATGCTTAATGTAAGAGCCACATAGAATAAACATCAGATTTTTGAGAGCTGCAAGACATGAATGTCAGATGTCTGAGAGCTGCAAGACAGGAAGGCAGGCAAATAGATGGGGGAGGGAGAAGGAAGAGAGAGGTGGAAAGAAAGCAACTTTAAATGCATTCTCTAAGCTGCCAACTGGTTTGGCTTGGAGAAGTGATTTAAAGAGAGAAGTGCCTTCTGCAAGCCGGCTGACAAGGGCAGTGGGGGCTTCAAGAGCCACACAATATGTGTGAAAGAGCCATGCGTGGCTCCCAAGCCATAGTTTGGCCACTCCTGCCATACGTCAGCTGAGACTTGATGATGAAAAACAACAACAGCGTTCAATGTTAGTGGAGAAACTCCTTGTTTTCCATCCGCTAAGCATTCTTAGGGTTTATCGATTAGTTTTGTGACTACCTGTTGACTAATCAGAAAGTGATGGGTTTTGCTGTTCTGAACTTGTATTGGAAGTGATTGGAACTCAATTAAGTCCCTTGCTTATGAAGCAGTTATTCAGATGTGAACTACCATAACACCCAGCAAGTTTGACAGGAGATATGGACAAGAAAGCAGTTTCACTGATAGAGAAAGGTTCAGGCAGTAACCTGCCTTTGTATCATGGCTAGTTCTGCCCCCCCCCCCTCCGGTAACTTCTAGCCATTGAGAATAAACCCTCCCTGTTTTGTCTTGTTTGGGGTCATGCTGAGGAATGGTGGAAATTTATTTATGTATGTAAGGCTATATGTTAGAAGCGTAATTCTGTACAACTTTTTAATTGAAAACAATTATAAGGTGGTAGATAGCAGAAAATAAAATGTAATCTATGGAAACCCAATGCAGGTAAGTCAGAAGCTAAGCCCTCCCCAGAAAAAAAACCACAGCCGGTCCCCAAATGAAATCAACAACCAGCTCATGAATAAAAATGTAGGTGGTAGAGGTGTTACTGAAAGCACGGTGAGATGAAAGACAACAAAATCTGAGTCAAATGGACCACCTGGAAGAAGGTATTGATAATAATGGGATGACTGCTGTGAAGGCTGTGATCAAAATGGGTTTTCATCCGCAAGCAATGGTACGCTGGAGGCTTTCTGGAAGTTCTTAAGGTTCAGGGGAATTTGATGTGGAAGAAGATACATTCAGAGATGCTCTGTTCTCAGATGGTTAAACTTTAGGGCTTGGAAAATCAAGACCAGTACCTTGGATGCAAAACATATGGACAGCCTGTGAAACTGTTGTAAAATAGATCACCTTTTTCTTGACTTATCCCACTCAAAAAGTGAGTTAGTATTTTGTAATTCCCAGACAACCTTCAAGGGTGGCCCTCTGTAGAGCTCATTGCAGTAGTCTAGATGTTACCAATACATAGCTAAACTAGATGTTGACTTCTGTATAGCAAACCATTCAAGTTGTAACATTTTGAACAGCACTACAAAGTATGTCAAGGCAAGATCATATCTTGATAATTTTCCAGAGTTGTGATAGTTGATATTTTGATGTCGCAGACGGGGGAAGTCAGACAGAATCATTCCCACAATTGGAGTTATTATTAGGAGTTTTCTTTTCTGACTGGAGTTACTAGGAATTGCCATGAATATTAACAGGAAGCACAGAATACCACCTTTCCACCAGCTTTCCCTTTGGGATGACTCATTGGAAAGATTCCATTCGCTCACAACATGTGATTTATTGCTTATGTTTTGATGCACACATTAATTCTCTTGCAGGTTGTTAGGAAGAGTGGGAGGAAGGAATTCCTCCGTGGCTTGGCTCACTCATTTTGGCCATCTGGAGTTATTCCAGTCAAAGGATTTTCCAGCTCAGGGTCCCTGCTCCGTCTTCCAGAAAGTGGAGCCTAGAACTTGAGCTGGAAATGTTGCAAACAGGAGATAACTGCCGAAGTACACAAGCAGAGACAGAAATCCTGGCTTCTAATATTTATTCCAGGCCTGGTTCTTCCCAAATGATCCCTCTAGTCTACTATCCTGTTGCACCCAGATGTCCTGGAAATGCTTCCCCCACCTCAACACAGAGGGTTCAGTTTAATCATAATGACTAACAAATGCATGTACACACAATGAGAGTGTAAATATCTTTATTGTTGACCGGTAATTTTTTGTAATTATCCCCTGGAGAAAATGAACATATGTATATGAAGCTGCCTTATACTGAATCAGACCCTAGGTGCAGCAAAGTCAGTATTGTCTACTCAGACTGGCAGTGGCTCTCCAGGGTCTCAAGCTGAGGTTTTTCATGCCTATTTGCCTGGACCCTTTTTACTTGATGCCGGGAATTGAACCTGGGACCTTCTGCATACCAAGCAGATGCTCTACCACTGAGCCACAGTCCCTCCCCAGCTGTTTTGGAAGGGGGGATTCTGTTGCATTGTACCCCACCGAGGTCCGTGTCTTCCTCAGGCTCCATTCCCAAATTTCCAGGAGTTTCCCAACCTGAATCTGATAGCCCTACCTCCCATCCCTAGCTGGTGGTCAGGGAGGACCTGGCAACCATACTTAAGCCCTCTTTAAAGATGACTAAAGTAGAAGCCGTTGCCAAGTCCAATGGCAGTGAATTTCCACAGGCTAATGAGTGGGGAAGTGCATCCATCAGACAAATATTGATTTACCTCATATATTTACTTCATTTGTTCTCCACCTTCCTTCCCAATGGGAACTCAAAGTGGGTTACATAGTTCTCCTCTCCTCTATTTTATCCTCACAACAACCCAGTGAGGTAGGTTAGGCTGAGTGTGTCACTGGCCCAAGGTTACCCAGCAAGCTTCCATGGAAGAACAGTGGTCTGAATCACAATCTCCCAGATCCGAGCCCAACCACTACACCACACAGGCTGGAATTCCAAATGGCTGTTGCTCTACAAGTTGTTTGTGTGTGCAGGAGGAGAATTATCACAACAAATGTGCAAGATTTACAGTGAGATGCGATTCATTCTCTACCCCAAAAAGGTACATGTTCTACAGGGGAGAAGTCTGTGTCCTTTCCAGCAAATAAAAAGACTGCTTTGCATTTATTGCCACAGATTATCTGGGGCATGGCAAGTTCTTGTTTTCTAGTCTCCTGTGGGTTTGCAGGTTTGAGTCAGCAGAGGGCTCTGCAGTCCACGGGGATCGGTTTGTGGTGTGTCGTAAAGTGGCCTGATGACGCTGTTGCATCCTGGGAAATTTCTGCCTTCTTTCTCTCGGCATAACTGTCTATTTAGGGCGCTCCTGTGCAAAACTCCCAAGCATGTTGGAAGAAGTCCAGCTGCTCTAGCGTGCTTGCGTGTAGAATTTGCCCTGATGAACACTGCCTGACCTTCCCTGCGTTTCAGGCTGTTAAGGATTATAGTGTAGGTGGGAGAGAACCCTGATTCTTCATTGGTAAACCTTTTGTCTTGCTTGCTTAGTTTAGTTGCAGGGCAGAATATAGGGGGAAATAAAAAGAGTGTGCGTGGGAGACGGAATGTGTTAAAAATAATGTAATTTAATTGTCAACCATCTGTGTACAACTCCAGGATGGAAAGCAACCTTTTAAAACATGTCTGAGCAAAACGGCAGAGATTGAGTTCTCCAGATTAGTGTGGTCTTTAGCATTCAGATCCTTCCAGATTCTGAAATTCAGGGGCAGCAAAATTATTGGGTGTGACTCTTCCCTATGGGTGCAGAGGTTAATTTCTAAAACGAAATAAGAATACAGGATTTTCCTTTAAAAATTAGCTAGGCTTTCTGGAATGCAGGCAAATGCTTGATTTAAAAAAAAAAATGCCCAGTTTTGCATGTGCTTTACTCTTTCTTTCCCAGGTACCTAGAATCATAGAATCATAAAATCATAGAGCTGAAGGGACCTCCAGGGTCATCTAGTTCAACCCCCTGCACAATGCAGGAAATTCACAAATACCTCCCACCCCCAGTGGCCCGTGCTCCATGCCTTGAAGATGGCAGAAAACTTCTAGAATCCCTGGCCATATTGGCCTGGAGAAAAATTGCTTCCTGACCCCAAAGTGGCCATCAGCATTTCTCTGGGCATGTAAGAAAGAGCCATGAGTTCTAAGCACTGATGCAACCCATCCTGCACTTCGTCTTAGGATCTGCCTAAATTCACAGATGTACCTCTCTTTTTTCTACCAAAGACAGTGAGGTACAGTGAGGTTAGAGTGCTGTTGTGGACCTAGTTAATTGGTGATAAGGCGAAGGCATTATTTGTTTGCCTTGATAGCATTCTTTTCTTTATTTCTGCTTCTCTTGAGTCTTAATAAAAGCGAACCCTGATTCAAGGCTCGTACTGCATCTTTGCTCCTGCTGCACAACCTCCTTTGTTGTGCAGTTCCTCTGTTTTAACACACAGACGTACAGACAATGTAAAGTGTGCAGAGCTGCTCGTGGTTTTGTACACTTGGACCAAATTCACAGGTGCTCCTTCGTGGTTTTGTACACTTGGACCAAATTCACAGGTGCTCCTTCGTGGCTTTTCAGCATTTCTTCCTCTTCTGGCTGGGCCTGCATGTGTGAAAAATTAGCAGTTTTAAATGGGGTAGTTGTATCTGATTTCCGAACTAATTTGTGACCATACAGGAAGATGGATTTACGATCTCATCCCAGCCTTCTTACATCTCACAGTCTCTTGTTTTTAATTATTTGATTGATTAAAAAAAACTTTTTGAGCCACCTTGAACAGATCTCTGGAGAGGCAACTTTTCTAAATACAGGGCTTTTTTTGAGCAGGAATGCATAGGAATGCAGTTCCAGCTGGCTTGGCGTGGCCCATCTCCACTTTAGGGATCTCAAGTCGCTGTTGCTCAGAGTGAAGAGTCTGACTTCATATATGACAGCTTTGGGTGCTCCTATGCCCATAATCAGGGCTTTTTTGGCAGAAAAAGCTCAGCAGGAACTCATTTGCATATTAGGCCACACCCCTGATGCAACCATGGTTTCACATAGGGCTTTTTTGTAGAAAAAGCACAGCAGGAACTTATTTGCATATTAGGCCACACCCCTTGATAACAATCCAGCAGGAAGTGCATTCCTGTGCATTCCTGCTCAAAAAAAGTTGTGGCCATAATGTACCTGACATTATTGGCAGCGGAGAAGAAACGCTCTTCTTCCTTGACCAGGGCTTCCTGCATTTTCACAGCAAAAGAGAAGGAAACAAAGGTAGTTCTGCTGAGAGAGAGTTGGATCCATTTTAATATTTCTGATTTCAGTGTTGGATAACAGTGTACAATCTTTTATGAAGGAAGGGTGCAAAGGGGACCTTTACAAATGACGGAGTTCAGGATGGCCTAGAGGTTTGTTGACACACTTGACACTGATGTAATTGACGCTGTCCAATGCACCCCTGCATACTAGTACAGGTGACATTCTCACTGTGAAGTTTGTTTGATATGTGGTTGCCAGGCCAAGCCAGAGTTTCCAATGATTCCTAGAGTTACCTGATATCACTTCCAGGTTTTCCCCACAAGATGATGCCGACATTAAAAAAAAGTTTTAAAAGCTTTTTTTTTAAAGTTAAAAAACAGGGCTGCTTGCATGAGATCTTCCTCCAGAGCAGGAGGCCTGGCAGTCCTAGTTTATAGGATTTGCGTTTTATAGTGTGTGAATCACACTTGCCCAGTGGCTTCACTGGTGGTCTGAGTACTGGAAAACTGGGCAGTGGTAGCAGCCAGAATTCTCTTCTGTAAAAACATTTGACATCTGGGGCTTGTTCATTTTAGAACTACTATGGTTCCTTAAACTGTGCTCTGTGTTAAGCAGTCAACGTAGACCCTGGAATATTTGCAGGGACTGATTTCCAGTCAGAGTTCTGTAAGGAAATGGCCTGCCATGTTGTGTAGACCAGCAGAAACTTCTAGACTGTTCGACAAGTGAACAGTTTCAGTTAGGCATACTTTATGTTTTTACCTCCACTCAGCTGTGATGTGAAACCACGTCCCTCTTCCAAGCCTGATGGGATCCCTGTAGCTGGTGGTTTTTAACATCCCTTGAAAATAAAACCTAAGTGTAAATACGGCCAGCTTTTGATAGAACACAAACTATGTGCGTGTTTGTGTGAGTAGGCACTCTCTTAAATAAAGCTGAAAATGATCATGCAGTATGTCAACTGTGAATTTTATTTAAGTTTTCTCTCTAGTCCTTCCTCCAAGAAGGGATTGGGTTTTTATCTTCCCAGCAATTCTGAATTCAAAATGTTTTCAGAAAGTTGGCGGGGCCAGGTGGGGCTTGTGGCCAGCAAGGCTTCTAATTGGCCACTGGAGATTTGATTGGCTGTGCAGATTTTTTAAAATGTTGCTTGGGCAGCAACTGCCACCACAGCATAAGGAGCTGAACTGTGTAACTGAAGTGAAAACTATGGTAATAATTTGAAGTTAAAACTATGACAAAAGAAGAGCCAGTTCGGTGTAGTGGTTAAGTGTGTGGACTCTTATCTGGGGGAACCCCTAGTCTGGTCCATGTCAGTCTTCTCTGAATTTTCCATGCTTTCACATTTAAGTCTTAGGGACTAAGTACATATTACACTTATTGGTTGTGTCTGGGCCCACCACAAGGATTTTTTTTTAATTCAGAGGTGTTGGGAACTAAGCTGTCAGTCATGTTCGCATCAGGACCAGTATGCATGGGGAGAAAGAGTGGTTTGAGTTGTTTTCCCAAGCTGAAATGGCCCTCAGGTGGTATTGTTTGCTCTGTTGGGGAAACCTGTGTCAGTATATACCATGTTGTGTGTGGGAACAAAAATAATTTAGAACAGGGGTGGCCAAACTGTGGCTTGCGAGCAACATGAGGGTCTTTCACACTTATTGTGTGGCTCTCAAAGTCCCTACCACCAGCTTGGGGAAGGCAATTCTCTCTTTAAATCACTTATCCAAGCCAAACCAGCCGGCTGCTTGAAGAATGCATTTAAAGTTGCTTTCTTTCCATCTCTCTCCCCGTCTTCCTTCCTTCCTCCCCTCCTCCCTCCCTCCCCTCAAACGTCTGACATTCATGTCTTGTGGCTCTCAAACATCTGACGTTTATTCCATGTGGCTCTTACATTAAGCAAGCTTGGCCACTCTTGGAGGACATTGCAGGACCAATCTCTCAGCAGAGCTACACTGGTGTTGGACTGCTGTTGTAGAAGACACAATGGATTGGATCAGTGAGGGCAGGTATTTTCCAGACAAAATAATGCAGTTTCAATCCACTTCTGCAATCATTTGCAAATGGATTTTGCCATTTCACACAGTAGAATCCACTTGCAAAGTGCATTGAAAGTGGATTGAAAGTGTGTTATTTCTTTTATGTCACAGCTTTTGGTAATGTGCACAGAACGTATTCCAAGTGTGTTCGTTTTGAACTTCTGGGTTTGCTTACTCTTAGGTGCAGACATTTTTCTGTTCCTGGTGGTTGGTGTTGGACGTGCAACCATTTATCTCACAGTTACACGTCTCTCAGTTCTTGTTTAATGGGGGGAAATTGTGTGGTAGTTCTGTGCATTATAAGAGATTGATTTTCTGGACCCATTCCAATCTGGCTTCAGGCTGGGATTTGGACTGCTTTGGTCACATTTGTCGATGACCTCTACCAAGAACTAGGAAGCGGGGCAAGTGACCCTGTGAATACTGTTGGATCTCTCAGCAACCTTCAACACCATTGATTGTGTTATCCTATACAACTGCCTTTTCAGCATTGGGATTAAGGGCACCGTATTGCAGTGGTTTGAGTTGTGTCTTGGGGAGGAGGTCAGTCTCAGAAGGTAATGTTGAAGGATTCCCGTTTCTTGTGTGGGTTCCATCTTGTACCCCTTGCTATTTAACATTTATATGAAGCCAATAGAAGAGGTCATCGGGAGGTATAGGCCAGTGGTGGCCAAACTTGCTTAATGTAAGAGCCACACAGAATAAACATTAGATGTTTGAGAGATGGGAGGGGGATGGATGGAAAGAAAGCAACTTTTAGTTTAAATGCATTCTCCAAGCCACCAGCTGGCTTGGTTTGAAGAAGTGATTTAACGAGAGAAATGCCTTCTCCAAGCCAGCTGATGGGGTGATGGGACCTTTGAGAGCCACACAATATATATGAAAGAGCCACAGTTTGGCCACCCCTTGTATAGGCTGTGGTGTCACCAATAGGTGAAGGATACCTAGTTCAGTGTTTCTTTTCCACCTGATTCTGAGGATGTTGTTGATGTTCTAAATGGGTGTTTAGAGTCAGAAATGGGCTTGATGAGGGTAAATGAGCTGAAACTTAATCCTGACTAGACAGAGGTTCTTCAAGTTAGTAGAAAGGCAGGTCTGGGACTTCAAATCTGTCCTGTCTTGGATGGGGTAATATGTCCCTTGAAAAGCCATGTTGCCAGATTGGGGCTGCTGCTTGGCATAGCAGTCACCTGAGAAAAACTAAGTGGTTGTGGTCAGTATTCCCTCTAAGCTGCAGAGTCTTTGTGAGCTCCTAGCAGGGCCAGCTCCCCTGCTAGGCAAACTATCCGGTTGCCTAGGGAACCAGCAGGGCGGGGGCAGCAAATTCGACCTCCCTCCTAGGCAAACACCTAGTCCCCCCCCCCCCCGTGCCTCCTCCCCTTCCCCACCCCATGTCAGTTTCAATGCTGGAACCGGCTCTAGCGCCGCATTCCGGCTATCTAAAGTCCCTTCCCCCCCACCGATTGCTCCATCGATGGGTAAAACTGCACCGCAGGGCTGTGCAAATAGTTTGTCAGGGCCAGTGTCCTGAAAGGGCGGCCTCGCTGTCGCTGACGCCTCCCCTCCCCACTTCCTGGATGGGAGAGGAGTCAGCGGCAGCGGGGCCGCCCTTTCAGGACACTGGTCCTGACAAACTGTGAACGCAGCCCCACGGCATGGTTTTACCTGTCAGTCGATTGGCGGGGGGAGGGGCTTTAGATAGCCAGAACGTGGCGCTAGAGCCGGTTCCAGCATTGAAACTGACATGGGGTGGGGGGAGGCACGGGGGGGGGGGGGCGCAGAGCCTCGGGATGGGGGGTGCCAGGCAGTGAGTCTGCCTAAGGTGCCATGGGGCATCAGGCTGCCCCTAGCTACTGGCACTAAAGTTGTGAACTACAGCATAAATTAGCATACAGCATAAATAAATCTGAACTACAGCATAAATAAATCTGAGGTCATCCTTCCTGAGTTAAGACAAAAATGTGTGAGCTGGAGGCTAACAATCTGTGAGCTAGCTCATGCTAACTCAGCTTAGAAGGAAGGTGGCTTAGAGTGCTTTTGTCCAACTTCGGCCAGTGCATCAGTTGCCTCCATTTTTGGTTCTGTCAGATCTAGCTACAGCGATTCACGCCTTAGTTACATCTAGGATGGACTACTTCAGTGTGCTCTGCTTGGAGCTAACCTTGAAAAATGTTCAGAAGCCGCAGAGTGCAGAATGCTGTGGCTAGACTGCTGGTCGAGGCCAACTCTCAGGAGCATGAGACCCCAATACTACAGTGCTCACATTGGCTACTGATACTTTATGCTGTCACTTTTAATGAGTTTTATAACTGCTGTTTTATTTATATTATAAACTGCTTTGAGTGCCACAAGGTAGAAAAGAGGCGAATGAATGTTTTAAATAAAAAATAAAATAGAATTTTCCTTGTTCCGTTGTATTAAATCATCTGGGTGGATTTTCTGCCCCACCAGAAAATAAGAACTGCCACCTGGCAATGCTGAGCGTTGCAGAAGGCAGAAGGCAGCTCCTCACGTGTTGTGTGCGACTGGGTGAGGCTTTTTAGAAAACGATTCCCTTATCGGACAGTTGGGGAAACAAAGGCCACCGTCCCCTCCCTCTCCGCTCAACCCTCTCACGTCACCACTGCCAGCTGTGTGGAGGCCCAAGCCTTGTCTGGTTCCTCAGGCTTTGCTAGTTGGGCTTGTCGAAACATGCCAAGAAGAGAGAATGGCAGAAGGCTGTGGAATTGTACATGGCTCCTGAGCCAGGAGGGTGGGGGAAGGACCAGTCTAGGGTTGCCAGCCTCCAGGTGAGGTTTGCAGTTGCCAGTCTCCAGGTGGTGACTGGAGATCTCCCAGAACTTCAGTTGATCTCCAGGTTATACAGATCAGTTCCTTGGGACAAAAAGGCAGCTTTAGAAGGTGGACTTGATGGTATTATAGCCCACTGAGGTCCCTCTCTGCCCCAAACCCAGTGCCAGATTAAGCCCTGTGGAGGCCCCTAGGCAGTCAAAATCTTGGGGGGCCCCCTTGCAAATTATCTTAGAGTTGGAGCACCTGCCCTGCTGTCCGTGGCCCCCACTGCAGCCTGCATGCATCTTCTCAAAAGCCCCTTTGACAAAGCTGTGGGGGAGAGGCAGAGAGAGGCAAACTTGGCAATGACGCCAGCGGCAGCCACACCAGGCAAGTTGGGCAAAGAGCAGTTCCGTTGCTGGCTGTGCATGCAGGCTGGGAGGGCTGCAAACAGGGAGAAAACTGAGGAGGAAAGCCGGCCCGGGGTCCATAGGCCAGAGCCTAGTTGGCCTAATTGTTTATCCAGCCCTGCCCAAACCTCACTTTCTCCAAGCTCCACCCCAAAATCTTCAGCCCAGGAATTTCCCAGCCCAGACTTGGCAACCTTGGGCCTCAAGTTCTTAAGAAATTTCGGTCTATCTCCCAAAAGCGGAGATCAGTTCCCCTGGAAGAAGCGTCAACTTCAGAGCCCTCACATCTCCATTGAGCCCCTTCTCTTCTCCAAACGGTGCTTTCTCCAGATACCACCCACTAATCGCGGAGTTTCCTGAGCTGGAGTTGGCAAACCCAGGCACACTAGGAAGTTGCTAGGGATGGCAGCCTCTAGGTGGGATCTGGGGATCCCCTGGAATTCCAGCTCATCTCCAGACTACAGAGCTTAGTTCCCCTGGAGGAAATGGATGCTTTGGAGGATGGATTCTGTGGCATTTTACCCTTCTGAGGTTCCTGTCCTATTCAGACTCCTTCCCCAAATCTCCAAGAGTGTCCCATCCCATATCTGGCAACTCATCCCTCTCCGGGGGCTGGGGGAGACCTGGCAACCTTACTGCAGTGGTCAAGCATAGGTGGGGACAGGGAACTCCAGAAAGGATTCATTAACTGGGTGGGGGCAGCCATGTAGATGTGTTTTGTGAGGGAGACCATAGCAGTAACCTTATATGTGTTTCTGTGAGGATATTTTCAATGTGTGGGAGAACATGTGGAAGCGAAGGCTGTACTAAGGTGGCAAAATGTGTAGTCCAAGAGTCACTTGCTCCTAACTTAATTTGCTACTGTCTGGGGGCTTAATTTTGTACTTGGACCACTTTGCTTGAAGAGAGAGAGGGTAAGCCACCCCTGCAGTGTTTTTCCAACCTGAAATGGCCAGTGGAGCTGCTACTAGTTGTTTTTGGACAGCATGGGATGGAGAAAGTAGAGAAAGAGGTACTTTTCTCCCTTTCTCACAATACAAGAACTCGTGGGCATTCAATGAAATTGCTGAGCAGACAGGTTAAAACGGATAAAAGGAAGTACTTCTTCACCCAAAGGGTGATTAACATGTGGAATTCACTGCCACAGGAGGTGGTGGCAGCCACAAGCATGGCCACCTTCAAGAGGGGTTTAGATAAAAATATGGAGCAGAGGTCCATCAGTGGCTATTAGCCACAGTGTGTGTGTGTGTGTATAAATAATTTTTTTTGGCCACTGTATGACACAGTGTTGGGCTGGATGGGCCATTGGCCTGATCCAACATGGCTTCTCTTATGTTCTTATGTTCATGAGGAAGAAGGCCTCAGCCCTCTCTTCCTGTGTGCCAGGGCCCTTATCCTAATCAGATTTTTTTTCGGGGGGGGGGGGGATTAAGTTCTGAGCATGGGACTCCAGAAGAAGTCTGATTGATAGCGCTTGGGTAGGGGGCACATGAAAATTTTCTAGTGTGAATTAACCCGGAGTGCTCATTCATAGAGTCTTGTCTAGCATCTTCCACTACCCAGTGATTTTTGTTACTGTGTAGGAATTATTTCTGTATAGTGGTGGAACGTTGTTATGTGATCTCCCACCTGCATTCTTATTTTATTTATTTATTTACCTTAGATTTATATCCCGCCCACTCTGCAAGGGGAATCAGGGCGGCTAACAGTCATGCGAAAAACAACAATTTCAGTTGCAATTTAAAAAAACAATAAAACGAACAAATAACAATTTAAACTAATATTTGGTGGTATAAGAGAATTTTCTGAAGTGGTACTGAAGTTTGACATCCCTCAGTGTGGGCCAAATAGAGTGCTTTCACACATTCTAAATAACGCAGCCATTTGCAAGTGAATTTTGCCACTTCACACGGTAAAATCCAGTTTGCAAAGTGCATTGGAAGTGGATTGAAAGTGCGTTATACAGTGTGTGTGAAAGTGCATTTATGCAACAGATAACATGTAGTGGTCTCCCCAAAAGTTATTTACATGAAAAACAGCTTTGGGAGGCTATCGTGAAGACTCAGTGAAAGGTGGAAGGCAGAAGGGCCTTTCCCCCACTCATAATTGCACATCCAGACTGCTTTTCTGCCTGTGGAAAGGGGGTGGGAAGATTTAAAAAGAGCCGGAGGGGCAGTTTTGAGTAGAAAAACAACTGGGTGAGGTGGGGGCAGAGGATCTCTTGGCTTGTAGGCCCTCCCCCACTTCAGGGTTATCAGAAAGTGGGAGGGGGGAGTGGAGGGAAATGACTGCTGGGCACTCCATTGTACCCCTATGGATACCAGTTCCATAGAGTATAATGGAGAATTGATCCGTGGGTATCTGGGGGGAAGCTGTTTTTTGAGGTGGAGGCATCAAATTTTCAGCATAGCATCTGGTGCATCTCCTTTAAATGTGATGGCCAGAACTCCCTTCAGAGTTCAGTGGTGCTTGTCACACCCTTGCTCCTGGCTTCACCCCCAAAGTCCCTGGATATTTCTTGAGCTGGACCTGGCAACCTTGGACATCAAACAGTGTCCACCCACTGTTCCTCCTCATTCCTCATCTAGTTTTGACTGCCATGTTTGTCTGCTTTGTAACTTCTAGCTATGCCTCTTTTTCGGAGTCGTGCTTTGTGTAATATATTACCTCTAACCAGGACTTTTTTGGTAGAAAACCCCCAGCAGGAACTCATTTGCATATTAGACCACACACCATTGTTTCACACAGGACTTGGTAGAAAACCAGGAACTCGTTTGCATATTAGCCCACACCCCCTGACATCACCATTGTTTCACACAGGGTTTTTCTTTTGTAGAAAAAGCCTAGCAGGAACTTGTTTGCATATTAGGCTGCACCCCCTGACACCAATCCAGCCGGAATAGGGTTGCCAATCCCCAGGTGGGGGCAGGGGATCCCCCGGTATGGAGACCCTCCCCCCGCTTCAGAGTCATCAGAAAGCGGGGGGAGAGGAGGGAAATGTCTGCTGGGAACTCTATTATTCCCTATGGAGATTTATTCCCATAGAAAATCATGGAGAATTGATCCACGTGTATCTGGGGCTCTGGGGGGGCTGTTTTTTGGGTAGAGACACCAAATTTTCATTATAGCATCTAGTGCCTCTCCCCAAAATACCCCCCAAGTTTCAAAAAGATTGGACCAGGGGGTCCAATTCTATGAGCCCCAAAAGAAGGTGCCCCTATCCTTCATTATTTCCTATGGAAGGGAGCAATTGAAAAGGTGTGCCGTCCCTTTAAATGTGATGGCCAGAACTCCCTTTGGAGTTCAATAATGCTTGTCACAGCCTTGATCTTGGCTCCACCCCTAATATCTCCTGGCCCCACCGCCAAAGTCTCCTGGCTCCACCCCCAAAGTCCCCAGATATTTCTTGAATTGGACTTGGCAACCCTAAGCCGGAACTGCGTTCCTGTGCGTTCCTGATAAAAGAAAAACCCTGCCTCTAACGTTGATTCAGCATCTAGACATAACTCTCCTTAGACCATGTTGTGATACTTGACCTACTGGAGTAGTGGCTGAGGCGTAGGTATCCCAGCCTCCAGATGGCACCTGTTAATCTCCCACTATTACAATTTATCTCCAGGTGACGGAGATCAGTTCACCTGGAGAAAAGGGCTGTGTTGGAGGGCGGGGTCTATGGCATTATACCTTGCAGAGGACCTTTCCCTCTCCAAACTCTGCCCACCCAGGCTCCCAACCCAGAGCTGACAACCCTAATGGATGAAGAGGGTGAGCTTGAAAGTCATGGAATCAAATCTGACTTGTGCCGAAGCTGCTTTAATGATGCGCCTGGCTGTTTAACTTCAGCCTCCTTTCTTCAGGGTGTGGATAATGGGGATACCAGGGTTATAGTCAGGGTAGCTGAGTTCTTGAGTCAATTAGGGCCAAAAATACACATGATGTGACACAAGATGATTCACGGTGCCCAATCTGACTCCTGGTCACACGTTCACACAGGGACTAATTTTTAAAAACCTTCCCATTACTGCACACAATTCCAAATGTCTGGATAGGAAATGAGTAGCTTCGGATGACTTTATAGAGAATGCTTTCCCAGACAAAAGGCAGAGAAGCGATACCAATTGTGTCCCACTCGCTCAGTGGTTCTTTCCATGTCGTACAGGGAAAGTTGAGTCTTTTGAATGTGTTCTGCTGCATGGCTCCTTCTATAATGACAACTGGTCTCAGTATATCGCTCCAATTCTGTCAACTTTACCAGGAAGATCTGAACGGCTTTATGTCTCTCTCCTTCTTGAAAACTCTTCTCAGGAGATAATTAATAAAGTTGCCAAATGCTGCCTTGGGGTGTATGGGATATGCAAGTGGCTGATTGAGTCCCAATAACCTTTTTTACTATTACTGCTGACTCTCTGGAGCTGATTCTGTATCGAAATAAAATTTTGAACTTGAGTCGTTTCAGGCTTCCACCCTGCACCATCTTTGTGCAGAACTGCTATGGGGGGCAGCTCTTGGCCCCTTCCTCTGGTCCCACATGCCTTGGGGCGGACATGCAGAACCCCAGGAAGGGGGATACAACCCTCCCCATGCTATTTCCAATTACAAAAATGGCACAGGAGAAAAGCCTGAAGCCCTTCCTTCCCTCTTAGAGTGTTTGGAGCCATGCCGAGTGATGGAGATATTTTTAAAAATTAATCCCTGCATGAGAATCAGGTCGGGTACCGATGACCCTACTCATCTCACACGTGATGTGTATTTTTGCCCTTATTATAGTCGTAGCTTCAGTGGTAGCTTACATTAACCAGGTTCTGGCTGCTGATAATTCTGAATAAAGATTGTGGAGCCCCTGGCTCCTTTTTTTTTTTGCATTTTTAGAAAATTTATAGAAAAGCGAGAGAGCCAGTGTGGTGCAGTGGTCAGAGTGTCTGGAGACCTGGGTTCTAATTTCCATTCTGTCATGGTGACCTTGGGCCAATCACACACTGTCAGCTTAACCTACCTCACAGGACTGTTGTGAAGGTAAAACGGAGAGGATAATTATGTAAGTTGCTTTTGGTCCCAATTGTGCAGAAAGGAAAGGAAACAGATGAGCAAAATATGTTGCCTCTCCAGAGACCTCCTTGAAGCTGTATTCTCCTTTTAGTGGTTTTTATGTTATCTTAGCTGTCCCTAACGGTTATTGTTCCTGCTTCCCTTCCTGAGGGACATTTAACTGAAATAGACAGGACTTTCAGATAGACACCTTGGTCCAAAGCAAACCCAAGAACATAGCCTATAGCAGGGGTGACCAAACTTTGCTTAAACCAAAGCAAAGCCTTAAGCCACATAAAATAAATGTCAGATGTTTGACAGCCACAAGACAAGGAAGGAAAGAAGGAAATTGGGGAGGGAAGTAGAGGTGGAAATAAAGCAACTTTAACTTTAAATGCATTCTCTAAGGCACCAGCTGGTTTGGCTTGAAGAAGTTATTTAAAGAGACAAATGCCTTCACCAAGCCAGCCAACGGGGTGGCGGCGGCTTCAAGAGCCACACAATATGTGAAAGAGCCACATGTGGCTTCTAAGCCACAGTTTGGCCACCCCTGGCCTATAGCATCTTTTTTTCCTTCCACCTCTTTTTAAACCCTGGCCTGATGAAGAATTCTGTGTTGTTTTGGTTGATTATAATAAAAGGTATTTTGGTTATGGCGTTGATTCAATTCTCTAGTTATTTATGAGGTTTATACCTTGGTTGTCTGTTTTAAAAGGGCACTCAGCGGTTTGCGATAACATTTACATTAAAATAACCCTAATTAAGCCGTAAAAAGCAGTTCCCCTCCCAAGCTCTTAGCATTTACATGAAAATATATCTCATTAAACCATGAAAAAGCAATTAAAATTACAAGCTAGGTTGAGCTCTGGCATGATTGAAAACATGAAAAGCTGCACCAGTATAACCTTTCCTTCATAAAATAGTATGAACACAACGAAAGCTCAGGAAAAAGAAAAACCTGGCAAAATAAGTCATCATCGAGGGATGATTTAGTCCTCCTTAAATGGCCCACTGGAAGTGAACTGGATGCTATCCATTAAAGGACATGTGTCTATTTTGGAAGGTGGGATTCTGCAACCCCTTACCACCGCTTTACCTAAATCGGATGGTGTCAGAATTCTCAGCTTCAGTTTTTTTAAATGTAGCTCCTTTACACAGGATTAATAAAATGTGTATCCAGGATCTAAGTGATCCTTCAACAGCCCTGTAAAGTAGGCATGTGGGGTTGAATATTTGAAGCTGTTGTTGTTAGTTATTGTTATAAAAATATTTATAAAAATATTGTTATAAAAATATATTGTTATAAAAATATGCAGCCCTTGAACCTTCCTTTGACTAGGTGGATGATGGCAAACAGGCCACCTCCTTTGTGATGGTAATTATTGGTTTGAGGAATAGATTCAGATTGAGAATGTGGGGCAGATTTATTGACTTCATTTATAACTCTTCTTCATCTCCAGCGAGGACCAAAAGCAGCATACGTTATTGCCCTTGCCTCCATTTTTCTTCACAACAACCCTGTGAAGTCGGCTGAGAGTAGGGTTGCCAATCCCCAGGTGGGGACAGGGGATCCCTCGGTTTGGAGGCCCTCGCCCCGCTTCAGGGTCATCAGAAAGCGGGGGGAGGGGAGGGAAATGTCTTCTGGGAACTCTATTATTCCCTATGAAGATTTATTCCCGTAGAAAATCATGGAGAATTGATCCACAGGTATCTGGGGCTCTGGTAGGGCTGTTTTTTGGAGTAGAGGCACCAAATTTTCAGTATAGCATCTAGTGCCTCTCCCCAAAATACCCCCCAAGTTTCAAAAAGATTGGACCAGGGGGTCCAATTCTATGAGCCCCAAAAGAAGGTGCCCCCATCCTTCATTATTTCCTATGGAAGGAAGGAATTGAAAAGGTGTGCCGTTCCTTTAAATGTGATGGCCAGAACTCCCTTTGGAGTTCAATTATGCTTGTCAAAGCCTTGATCTTGGCTCCACCCCTAATATCTCCTGGCTCCACCCCCAAAGTCCCCAGATATTTCTTGAATTGGACTTGGCAACCTTAGCTGAGAGCATATGAGTGGCCCAAGGTCACTCAACAGGCTTCCAGGGCAGAGAGGGGATTTTAACTTAGGGCACCCTGTTGAACTCATTTCTTATGAGGACCGGATATGGCATAAATGCCACTTTGTGAGGCTGGGCTGTGAGTGCCATAAAATGTAATGCCAGGTACCAGGTACCTTTTATAAAGGACACAGGCAAACATAGTTAACAACACTACATTTTACTCAAAATCAAACACGATTTAAACATACATTTCCTCAAATTATCTCCCTGATGCCTACCCTCCCGTTTTCACCGCCTGTTATACATTAACACTGGGACAGTATACAGCAAGGGTGGCTAAACTTGCTTAATGTTAAGAGCCACATAGAATTAACGTCAGATGTTTGAGAGCTGCAAGACATGAGCATCAGATGTTTGAGAGCCACAAGACAGGAAGGAAGGGAAGGAGGGAGGCAGGCAGGAAAATAGTTGAAGGGGAGAGGTGCAAAGAAAGCAATTTTAACTCTAAATCCATTCTCCAAGCTGTTGGCTGGCTCAGATAAGTAATTTAAAGAGATGAATGCCTTCTCCAAGCTGGCCAACAATGTGGGGGGGGGGGCTTTGAGAGCCATACAATATGTGTGAAAGAGCCACATGTGGCCCCCAAGCTGCAATTTGGCCACCCCTGGTGTACAGGGACATAATGCACAGCCTCTGTCACAGTCACAGTCCCTTTATTGGCATAACACACACAGCCTCTGTCATCTGGCAGTAAAGGTAATGATAGTCACCAATGTTAGATACCCCTGCTCTAACCTCTGCATCGCACTGCCTTTTAAACCACCCCTCCTCCTCTGCTTCTTTATCCCAACTGGCCCACCCAACCCCTTGCTGCTTACAATTAATTGAGATAGAGATGGATCTCCCATGTAGTCACTCCCCGGTTTGGTCCTGATTGTATGGCAAATCTAAATTTAATGTACTGCTGGTGTGAATAGTGAAGAAGACTCTGTTAAATGCAACGTGTATTCAAACATAGGGTGCGAAATGCACACTTTTCTGTGTTGCGTCATCATACAATTGGATCTTGTGCTATTATCAGGTTTTCCTTTGAGAGCAAAATCAGATTATGACAGATTCTTGTAGCATAACAACAGTGCATTGTCTAGCAGTGTTGGGGATGTGGCTCACTTTCCTTCCCAATGGGAATTCAAGGTGGCCTACTTTAATATGTCAAACTCATTTGTTATGATAATAATAATACATTTTTATTTATACACCGCCCTCCCCGCCGAAGCAGGCTCAGGGCGGCTGGATTCTGACAGAAATGTCACTTTGTTGGGCTGGGCCTTAAAATGTAATGCTTAAAAAGTGTGCCATAAAATGTAATGCTAGGTGCGGAGATATAAACTTTATAAAGGACACAGGCAAACCCAATTACCAATATTATATTTTACTCACCATCAGACATGTTTTAAACATATTTCCTCAAAGTATCTCCCTGATGCCCACCCTTCCACTTCCACCGCCTATTGTGCCTGTACACTGGGACAGTGTATGGGACGTGGCCTCAGACTCAGAACTGGGTGTGAGGATGTAGATCCTTCAGTCGGAAAATTTTGTAAAAAAAGAAGGAACTTCTTGGAATTTGAAAACGGTTGGGGTGTGTGGAGGACAATCAGAGAACGGGAAGAGACAAATGCCACAGCAGGGGAATGCTGGGGGGACAGGGGGCACATGTGGTGTGTGTTGGAGCCCCCAGCTTTCCAAGCACAGGGGTTGCTATCTCAACAATCCTTGGTATTTCTCCTCACGCATTCATGTATTCTTTTCTTCCCGCATACTTCTCCCAGGGTCCTAGAATGGCTGGAATGCTTTCTTCGGGCCTCTCTTTAACAGCACCCTGTGGTTTTTGAGGAAACTGAGCAGTCTGTGTGGGGAGTGGAGTGAGGCATGTTTGACACTCAGGTTCCAAAATAAATATTAAACCCACCTGGTTGACTTTTTTTCTCCCCCACCCCAATCCCTGCCTCAGAGAGCCAAGAGCAGCAAACACATTTCTCAGTGTGCTGTTCATTTCCTTCCTAGACAAACACCTCTTACCACTACACCACCCTTTCTTTCTCTGCAAGGGCTCAGTAGTGGGATGTGCAAACTAGGAATGAAGAATCATCCTCTGAGCATGTACAAAGTGTTGCTTTCTAAGTACTGGCAGTGCTTTGGGAGCAGAGGGTCTTCTCTTGAAACGCCCTCCCTGCATTCAGTTCAGATTTCCCTTTCCTTTTCGCAAGTGAATCTCTGTGGGAGAACTCCTCCCCAACCCCCCCTGAAAAACACCAGGTCTGCAAGGGTGAAGCTGAAGCTAGTTGTACAAAGGGGATTGGCCATTGTCCCCCCCCTCACTGCCATTAAGAGACAGCTTCTAAGCCAGTCCCCACCCACAGGACTGGCCCAACTGCTAGGCCTTCAGGCACCTTTGGAATTCTGGCACAGTGCTAGGGTTGCCAAGTCCAATTCAAGAAATATCTGGGGACTTTGGGGGTGGAGCCAGGAGACTTTGGGGGTGGGGCCAAGAGACATGGGGGCGGAGCCAGGAGCAAGGGTGTGACAAACATAATTGAACTCCACGAGAGATCTGGCCATCACATTTAAAGGAACAGCACATCTTTTAAAATGCCTTCCTTCCATAGAAAATAATGAAGGATAGGGGCACCTTCTTTTGGGGCTCATAGAATTGGACCCCCTGGCCCAATCCTTTTGAAACTTGGGAGGTATTTTGGGGAGAGGCACTAGATGCTATACTGAAAATTTGGCGCCTCTATCTCAAAAAACAGCCCCCCCAGAGCCCCCAATACCCGCAGCTCAATTCCCCATCATTCCCTATGGGACTCGTTCATGGAGGTGCATAATGGCTTTGGGGGTGGGGCTTCCCCCTCCGGCCAGCTGGCTGGGGGAGGGGGGAAGCCTGTAAAACCGGGGGATCCCCCGCTGGGCCCTGGGGATTGGGAAGCCTACACAGTGCGGTGGGCACAGGCACAAAATGGCTGCCACAGAATGTATGCCTTAAGAAGCAGAGCCAGCCATAAAATAGCTTTCCCATGTTCTATAAAATAGCTGTTGCAGCTTACCTTCAGTCACATAGCAAAGATCCTAGTGCTGTGGTGGCAGCAATTGCCAAACAATGTTTTTTTTTTAAAATGTACACAGCCATTCAATCTCTAATGGCTCATCAGAATGCTTGCTGGACAAAACCCCCTCATGGTCATGCCCCCTTTCTAAGAATATCTGAAAGGCATCAGGGAAGTTGTTGGGTGCCACAGTGCCCATAGTCACCATATTGGGAACTCCTGCATGAGCCAAACCTAGGTGATACCACTTAGGGTGCCAGATTTTCAAGGATACCAAAAAGGTAAGAGAAACCTTCTCTGCTAGTGTAAATGGAAGCTTGCTGTGAGCTGGCTTCAACAATCTTGGTATCTCTTGACTGTTCTAAAGCTGCCCTGATAGAACATGGGAAAGTTTTTGAAGAGCTTACCTGGTTTTTATTTTTACATTGTTCATTTAGAATGCCTCAGTGAGTAAAACCTTCATTCTGGACTTCTCACTTTTCTCTGTATGGAATGGCAGCCAGAGTCGGGGTGCCAAAAACTTTGGGCCCACCCTGCCTAAACACTATTGCTTTCCCTTTACTTTCTATTTAGTCAAGTGCCAAATGGATAAAAAAGGAGAAACACTCAAGCGGTGCCATGAACTCAGTGTGGTGGAATGTTTAGGATGTCACACTAGAGTCTGAGAGATGCAGATTCAAATCCCCCCTTTCTGCCATACAAACTTGCTTGGGTGACCTTGGGCCAATGACAATCTCTCAGCCAAACCTACCTTGCAGGGTTGTTGTGAGGATAAACATGGAGTAGGGATGACCTGCATGCTTCAACTGGTGTTCTTTGGAAGAAGGATAGGTGTAAAATGCACCAGATAAATAGTGACAGATGAATTACAGGATTAACCCCCAGTAACAAACGTTCTTTCTGCCTCAGAGTTCCAGTTCTCTACTCTCTCAAATTGGGAAAGGGGCATCATACAAGCTGGGGGATGGTGTCAGAAATGAACTACACCCATACTTTTGCCTCCCTTTCCCTCTCCCTCTAAGCTCACCGTGCTAATTCCAGTTCATTAAACAGAGCGGCTGCCCTAGAATTGCACCCGCCTGCAAAGGCACCGTTTCTTTGTTGCCGTCCTGATTAGCATCTCCCACGGGTGCTGACACGCAAAGGTGGCAGTGCATGCAGTGAATGGGTTAATTTATTCCTGGGCCCTCATCCCCTTCTCTGGCAGTGATGAATCCCTCCCATCATCATTTCTATAGGAGTGTAAATTGTTCCTGGCTTGATAGTGTTGAAGCAAAGGTTACAGAAGGTAGAGCTAAGCTTAGAGAGATGGTTACACCTTGATATCCTGCCTTTTGAGTGTCAGAAGCTTCAACAAAAAGTGAAATGCTGCTCTCCCCCCTACTCCGATTTTGCACCTGTCTAGCTCTTGGGTATTGTTGTATGTGTCTGGGGGTGGGGGGATGGGAGTGGGACAGCATAGGAAATCCCTTCTTGTGCTGATCCTCTTAGAACACTGGCCAAAGCAATCAAACCACTTTTCTAACTTGCCATCCTTCTTTTGCTAGGGTAGTAACATGTATATGAATTATAACTTTTACCTGCCATTCTGACACCTTTGAGTGAAACACCAAGGATTTTCAAAAGACAAAACAGTTCAATTTTTGTTTCAAAAACATTTTGTTAAATCGCTGGAGTGACACTATTTTTTTTAAACAAAGTTTGAGTGCAGGAGCACCTTTAAGACCAACGAAGTTTAATTCTTGGTATAAGCTTTTGCGACTGATTCCTCACTAACGGTCGCTCCGACTCTGGGCTTCTGCTTTTCTCAGATCAAGGGATTGATTCCCCACCAGTCGCTGCATGATGGCATTTTGATTCACGGCTCCCTCTAGTTTCCCTCACGGCGTCTGAATCATCGGAACAATGGAGTGGGAAGCTGTGTACATGAAATTGTGTGCACATGAAAGTTTATACCCAGAATTAAACTGCATTGGTCTTAAAGGTGCTGCTGGATTCAAATTTTGTTCTGTTGCTTCAGACCAACATGGCTACCCATCTGAATCTATTTCTAGCAGTTAGATCCAAATCCAGTAGCACCTTAGATATCAATAAATTTGTCCGGGGTATAAGCTGGACATATCTTCCAACTTTGACTCTTCAAAGCTTATAAAGGGAAATTTTGTTGGTCTCTTAAGTTGCTACTGGATTCAAATCTGTTTCACTGCAGACCAACCAAGTTACCTTTTGAAAGTATTTTTAAACAGTTTTTATGAATGATATATCATTTAAGCACCTTAAAAGACCAACAAAACTATCCAGAGTATAAGCCAGGGGTGGCCAAACTGTGAGGCAAGAGCCACATGTGGTTCTTTCACACACTAAATAATGTACTTTCAATGCATTTTCCAACTGGATTTTACTGTGTGAACTGGCAAAATCCAGTTGGAAAGTGGATTGAAAGTGCATTATTTAGTGCGTGTGATCACAACCATTGTGTGGCTCTCTAAGCCCCCAACACCCTGTCTGCTGGCTTGGAAAAGGCATTTGTCTCTTTAAATCACTTCTCCAAGCCAAGCTGGCAGCTTGAAGAATGCATTTAAAGTTGTTTTCTTTCCCTCCCTCCCTCTCTCAAACATCTGACGTTTATTCTATGTTGCTCTTACATTAAGCAAGTTTGGCCATCCCTGGTACAAGCTGTGGTGAGTCAGAGCTTGCTTCAGATGCCATGGTATCTTGAAGAAGCGAGTTTTGACTCAAGGAAGTATATACCCTGGAAAATGTTAGTGGTGGTGGTGGTAGTCACCGTCTCCTCCTCCTCCTCCTCCTCCTCCTCCTCCTCCTCCTCTTCTTCTTCTTCTTCTTCTTCTTCTTCTTCTTCTTCTTCTTCTTCTTCTTCTTCTTCTTCTTCTTCTTCTTCTTCTTCTTCTTCTTCTTCTTCTTCTTCTTCTTCTTCTTCTACTACTACTACTACTACTACTACTACTACTACTACTACTACTACTACTACTACTACTACTACTACTACTACTACTACTACTGAGTAACATGGGTACCCACCTGAAACGATTAATGACATAACTGGTTTTCTTTTGATGTTTTTTCTACCTCCCCCTAGGGTAGTACCATGAAGTTGGCCAGGGAGAATCACAACTCAGGGCTAGAAAACCAGCTGGCAATTAGCAGCTTAAAATATCCTATGAAAATGTTCAAGCAGACAGCTCCAAGGGTATGAATCCCTGCCTGTCTCCTGGCTTAACAGAAGCCGACAGAGAAAAGTCTTTTGATGATAACTTCTGGATGTAGTGGGGCTTGGGGAGAGAGGGAAAAAGCTGTGCACTGGCTAGGAAGGTATTATTGTAAATGTCGTTGCCAGCCTCATGGTTGTCCCTGACAGTACTTTCCTGGTATCAGAAATCCATAAGGCAGGGTGTAACATTTAAATGCCTCTTTTGCATACATACGAGTCAGCCCCATCGGTGCGCACAATCTGCCCTGTGCTTGCTCAGCATCCGTGGATGATGCCAGAAGAACCATCTCTGTCTCTTCCTCTGCAGGAAGCTGATGCTGTAAATCAGTGCTAATGACCACTTTTTGGAGGGTCTAATTAAATAAGGGTACAGTTTTCTGGAAGAGGCTGAGGGAGCCAAGCAGCAGCTCTGCCAAGAACCACCCCCTTCCCTGCCACCAAAGATCTAATTTCATCCAGAGATTCTTGTGTTTCGTATTGCTTCTTTCCTTATTCCCAGAATCTGGACACCCTTCTAGCAGCTTTCTGCTGTGACAGTCAGTGTTCCCTCTAAGCTGTTAGTGTGAGCTAGCTCACAGTGTTTTAGCCTCTGGCTCACACATTTTTGTCTTAGCTCAGGAAATATGGCCCCGGAGCAAACTAATATATGCAGTAGCTCACAACTTTAATGCCAGAGGCTCACAAAGTAGATTTTTTGTTCAAAAGACTCCACAGTTTAGAGGGAGTATTGGTGACAGTGTACAATAACTCCAGTGACACTATTAAGACCAACAAACATTTATTCAAGGCATGAACCTTTGCTTGCAGGCACACTTCCTCTGGCACGCAAAAGCTCGTACCTTGAGTGAACTTTTGGTGGTCTTAAAGGTGCCACTGGATTCAGAAGTTGTTCTGCTTCAGGCCAACATGGCTGCCCACCCAGATCATGTAAATAACTGGCATGCATTCACTGAAAAGTTGTAGGCTAAGAACAAAAAGCAGTAAAAGCAAAACAAAAGTCTGTGCTCCTTATCAGTGTGGGAAAGCAATGTCTGCTGGGTTAAAGCCCCCGTCTCCAGCTCTGTAGCCTAGCGCAGACTACCCTGTGGATCTTCTCTGTAACACTGAGGGTGCAGTCGCACATGCTAAATAATGCAGCTTCAATCCACTTCAGAAACTGTTTCAAAGTGGATATTGCCATTTCACACAGCAAAATCCAGTTGGGAAGTGCCTTAAAAGCGGGTTGAAAGTGCATTATTTAGTGTGTGACCGTACCCTGAGAGTGTTCCAGGAATGATAGCGTGCAAACTTTTCCGCATTGTATGCAACAGACGACTTCAATGTCAAGGGTGGAGAACTTGCTGCATAAAACTCCCTGTTGTGTAGATACATTTTTTAAAAAAACTCTGTACATGTACAGAGATGGCACTGTTAAAATGATAATCCTAACAACATGCTAAGGTTTATTTCAGCTTGTACTTAAATGCCCTATTCCTTGTCCCTCTCCCCTCCTGCCACAAACTATTAGGAAAAGGTCACGTGATGTCACAAGGTCCAGTTCCTTTTGTTTCTGTATAGCATCTAGCACATTGGAGGCATTTTCCTTAGAATGAATCAATGGGGGACGAGGATGGGGCATTTAACCTGAGTAATAAGGCCGCATAGAGGGTTTTGCTAGCTGAGATTCAGAGAGTTGTGAATGAATTTTGCCAGCAGGGCTTTTTTTTTGGGGGGGGGGAATAGAAAAAGCCCAGCAGGAACTCGTTTGCATATTAGGCCACACACCCCAAGCCAGCTTGGAACTGTGTTCCTATGTGTCCCTGCTCACAAAAAGCCCTGGTTAGTAGTATTTTTGAAAGGCACCATGGAGGGCTTTGATTCAAATGGGGCCCTTTATTTGTTTCTATTTATTTAGGCATTTTTATCCTGCTTTTCTCCCCAGTGAGTCTCAAAGCCGCTTACGTCAGTCTCTTCTCTGTTTTACCCTCACAACAACCCCTTGAGGTAGGCCAGATTGAAAGACAGTGACTGGCCTGAGGTCACCCAGAAGAAAAGTAGAAGAGTAGGTTTTCATACCCTGCGTTACTCTACCCGAAAGAGCAGCTTTCAATCACCTTCCCTGCTTCGCCTCACAAGAGGCACCTTGTGAGGCAGGCAGGTAGGGCTGAGAGAGCTCTGAGAGAACTGTAACTGGCCCAGGTCACCCAGCAGGCTTCATTGGATGGGGAATCAAACCTGGTCCCCCAGATTAGAGTTCACCACTCTTAACCACTACCCCACACTGTCTCTCAGTGAACTTCCATGGCAGTTGGGGATTCAAACTTGGGTTCTCCCAGATTTTCATCCAGTTGTCTAACTACCTCTACATGGCACTGACTGCTTCCCTATCACCCCCTGCTCAGTTTTGCCCCAGGCCTGTTAGCCCTGGAGCAAGAGAAAAAGAAAAAATGGCAGAGTTCAAGTTGTGAAATGAGGAAAAAAACTCTCCTCATAGCGGTATTTCTTCAGAAAACAGTGAACCCTCCAGATCTGTCAAACAAGTTCAGCCGGGAAGAAAGGAATCTGAGTTTTCATGTTGTGGGTTATAAATATGGTGTGTGTGTGAAAAAAGAACCTAGTGTCACCAGCAAAATGCTGCTACCTCTATTACTCCCCTTCTGCCCCAAACCCAGCATGGCTACCGAGCTGTTGTCAGCTGGAGTGGGCTGGGTCACCGAGGGGTGGGGTGGAGCAGAGATGGCCTGATAGCTCTGAGCAGCTGCAGGGTTCTGAGCTGAGGGAGCGAGTGGAGCTCCATTCTCTTTCTGTCTCCCTGCCTGTCGGGTCACAGGCAGTCCCGGCTCTCTGATTTGCATCCCTCTCATTCCCGTTGGGCAGAATTTGCTGGTAACCGCTGTCGTGCCCGCTTCTCTCGTGCTGAATTAGTTTTCTCTGTACAGGCTTGGGGCTTTTCCCATTCCATTTCCGCATGCCGTAGGAAGAGGAACGTGGTATTCCGAGGCCGGCTGCCGTGTTCTTTTGGGTGTATGTGTGTACAGATATCCGGCGTGCCTGGACTTGGAAGTCATCAGAGTTCTTCTCTCTCCGTGATATATGAGATGAAAGGCTTGAAAGAGGGCAGCTTTTGAGCAGGGGACGGGAACAAAACAGCAAGAAAAGAGCCATTCTGCTGAAGTTTAGAGGACAGTGAAAAGGTAGAAGCAACCTTGTGCTGTCCCGTGGCGCTGGAACTGAAGCAGTTTGGCATTGGAAGCTGAGATCCAAGTTGAAAGCTTTCCCTTCGATGAGTCCAAGTTTGCTTTGATCTGCTGGCTCGGTCACTTTCCAGCTTTGCTGTCTCTGTGCCAGGAGTTTTCTCGGCCGGGAGTGGAATGGTAGAAGAGGGTGCAAGCCGGGCAGATCGGGCTCCCCGTACCGGTGGGCCAAGGGGACCCCCACACCCTCCGGCCCCGCCACATCATGGCATTTCAGTGGTGGGCAAAGCAGTTTGGAGCGTGGCTCGAGCTGGGAAAGGCTGGCACTTTGGGCGGGCTGTTGGAGTGGACTGCAGCTTGCCGGAGCCCCGTTGCATCTGGCTGACCAGTTTGCAAAACGACAACGGTGAATGGTGGGAGAGACGGTGGCGCCGGGCCGGCGCAGCTATGGCTCGCCAAAAGTGTCGGGGCCTTCCCAGAATGGACAGGAATCTCATGGTGAGAGATGTGCTGCTGATGTGTCTCTCTGTGTTTGTTACACAGGCATGTTATGCTCGTTCCTTCTCAAGATACACTTGAGAGAGATTTGGTGCAACTTGCTGTGTCTCAGCCTCAGTTCCCTAGTCTGTAAAACTGGAATGATGGTGATGTCCTGAGGAATGGCTGTTAGGAGAGCAACTGGAAAGGAAGACTTCAAAATGTTTTGACAAGTGATACGGAAATCACTGTGCTGTAGAAATTACTAATATGGAAATCAGTGTGCTGTAGAAATTACTAATAGCAGTAATTATGGTCTCTCCTAGTATGTACCCTTTGCCTCGCAGGGTAGAATTTTGAGTCTGTGCTAACTGAGGTTTAAACCTGGCCCTAGCTCTTTAGGATGGGAGAAGTAATCATGAACTAAAATGAGTGCCTTAAGCATATGATCAGGCACAGCCCCCATCCATCTGAAATCAGGGGTTGGGTGGGAAATTCTTGCGCCAGCATGTGCAGGGTGGAAGTCTGGCACCTTCTTTGAGCTATTTAGTTGTCCTCTTTCTATGTGTGATGCACCTAAACCTCTCAGGGGCACTTGTATGGAAACCTGAAAAAGTGAATGTGTGTTCAGCTGCTTAAGTTTGTGTGAGCTTTTGACTCGCGCAGGTTCTGTGAAGCGAACTCCTTCTGCTAGGCACAAGGATGGCTGTCCTGAGCGATGGGATCTGGAAAGCGGTGGGTGAGTAGGCAGCTGCCGTGCCTGGGTTTCGGGAGGCAGATACCATGCGAGGAATTAATCATAGGCTGACTGACTTGCCCTTGGGGGGAACTAGCTCACAGCCTCGGTTTCCATGATGCGCAACATGGGAATACCTGAGCGTAGAAGTAAACTAATAACAACCTATCTCCCTGGGCTGTTCCTTAGATTAGATATGAATTGCAAACTATTTGTCAGATTGCAAAGATCTTTGCGGAGCTTTGTGAGCCTATAAGGTTAGAAAGTTGGACTTGAACTGGGGGGGAATTAGGCTCATAGTCAGGGCTTTTTTTGAGCAGGACTGCACAGGAACGCAGCTCCAGCTGGCTTGGCATCGGAGGATGTGGCCTAGTATGCACATGAATTCCTGCTGAGCTTTTTCTATAAAGAAAGCCATGCATGAAACAATGGTAACATCAGAGGGTGTGCCCCAATATGCAAATGAGTTCCTGCTGGGCCTTTTATACAAAAAAAAAAGGCCCTGCTTATAGTTCTTCCTCATTGTGGTGTTGCAAGTTGCCCTGGTTCTTAGAGAGTTTTTCTTTTCAGTGGCTGTGCTCATATGCTGCCCTTTCTTCCTGCAAGGAGATCAGAGGTGGCATGTACGGGGCCATCCTTGTGAGCAATGTTTCCTCTGAGCTGTGGAGTCTTGTGAGCAGAAATTCAACTTTGAGAGCTGCTAGCATTAAAGATGTGAGCTACTGCCTGAATTAGTTTGCTCTGGGGTCATTTTTTCGTGAGCTAAAACAAAAATGTGTGAGCCCGAGGCTAAAAAACTGTGAGCTAGCTCACACTAACTCAGCTTCGAGGAAGCACTGCCTGAGAGAAAATGAGTTAGTCCAAGGTCACCCAGTGAACTTCATGGCTGTGTGAGAATTTGAACTCACGTCCAGGGCTGAAGGAGTTGGGTTTAAAAAAACCCAAACTTTTATTTATTTCATTTACAGCCCATATGAACATATGAAGCTGCCTTATACTGAATCAGACCCCTGGTCCATCAAAGTCAGTATTGTCTTCTCAGACTGGCAGCGGCTCTCCAGGGTCTCAAGCTGAGGATTTTCATACCTATTTGCCTGGACCCTTTTTTTGGAGATGCCAGGGATTGAACCTGGGACCTTCTGCTTTCCAAGCAGATGCTCTACCACTGAGCCACCGTTCCTCCCAAAAAGCCCATCTTTTTCACTGAAACTCCAGATGGATGGTGTAATTAAAACCGATGTAATAAAGGCAGTCTTATATATTTGCCATTAAGACCACACTACAAAATTTAGAGAACAGCAAGAAAATGACTGTATAATACATACAACAAACAGCGTATTAAAAGTAGTACGCATCTGTAGAACAAACAATGCAGTAAATACCAGATCACCAAATGAGAAAAAAACAATGGAATAAATAGTATGATACATACCATAAACAAAGCAATGAGAACGGCATAGCTAAAAAGGGAGTTTTCTGTGCCCACTCAATGCAAATTCAATACCCAGGTGAACTGGATTATGTGGCTGCCATAAATTATGCAGATTTGTAGAATGCTGTTTTGCATAATCTATTTGGCAGCTTTCGGTATTTAGCATAGTTTTATTTTAGCTTTGCTGAGTACCAAAGCCCCACCCTCAGCCACTGGAAATACAAGTCAGCTCATCTTGGGAGTGTTGAGAGGTCAACAAGGCTCGGCCTGTTGGTTTGCAAGTGTATCTGCCCAGCTAGGAAGGCTAAATCTAATCTGAACGCACATGCAGCCAACTCCAGGGGACTTTTTCTCTACAGAATTTACGGTATTTATTTGCATCATTTATTCCTAGAGTTTCAGACCTCTGGGTGGGTCCTGGGATTACGGCTGCTCTCCAGACTATAGAGCAGGAGTGGCCAAACTTACTTAAAATAAGAGCCACACAGAATAAATGTCAGATGTTTGAGAGCCGGAAGGAAGGAAGGAAGGAAAAAAAGATTGCCGGGGGGAGAGGTGGAAAGAGAGCAACTTTAACTTCTCCAAGCTGCTGGCTGGCTTGGCTCAGGGAAATGGTTTAAAGAGACAAATGCCTTCTCCATGCCAGCTGATGGGGCAGTAGGGGCTTTGAGAGCCACACAATATGTGTGAAAGAGCCACATGTGACTCCCGAGCTACAGTTTGGCCACTCCTGCTATAGAGAAAATGGCTGCTTTGGAGGGTATCAGATCCATGTGGAGTCTCTTCCTGTCCCAAAACCATGTCTTGCCTGGTTTGCTCTGCTCCCAAGTTTCCAGATATTTCCCAATGGGGAGTTGGCAGCCCTTTTCACTTTTCTCTCCAGTGGAGACCCAGAGTGGCTTACAACTTTCTCCATTTTTACTTTGCTATGGCTCTGTGAAATAGGTTAGGCCTTGCTGCTTCAAGGGCAATGTTCCCTCTAAGCTGTGGAGTCTTGTGAGCAAAAATTCTGCTTTGTGAGCGGCTGGCATTTAAAGTTGTGAGCTACTGCATAAATTAGTTTGCTCTGGGGCCATTTTTCCTGAACTGAGACAAAAATGTGTCAGCCAGAGGCTAAAAAAGAAGCCGACGACGACTGCAGATTTATACCCAACCCTTCTCTCTGAATCAGAGACTCAGAGCGGCTTACAATCTCCTCTATTTTCTTCTCCCCCCCACACAGACACCCTGTGAGGTGGGTGGGACCGAGAGGGCTCTCACAGCAGCTGCCCTTTCAAGGACAACTCCTGTGAGAGCTATAGCTAACCCAATGCCATTCCAGCAGCTGCAAGTGGAGGAGTGGGGACTCAAACCCGGTTCTCCCAGATAAGAGTCTGCATACTTAAACACTACATCAAACTGGCTCCTATGAGGTAGCTCACACTAAGCTTAGAGGGAGCACTGTTTAGGAGTAGGATTGACAGAACGTCCTTGGCTGATTCTAAAACAAGAAGAAATAGCATTTATTGCAGCTGCTGAAGTTGTATATCTCAGGTTTTTGACACCCTCCCTTCTTCCTGTGGGGAATACAATCAGGCCATGATCTGGGTTTGCACAGCAGCTAAAAGAATGAACTGAGTTCTGGAGACACCCCCCTCCCTTCAAAACTGTTGTTTGTCACAGAGTCACTCGCCTTAGGCAAGCCACCAGTTCTTGCTTTTCAGTGTCCCCAGCAGGAACTAATTTGCATATTGCCACATACCCCTGATGTCAAGTCGGCTGGAACTGAGTTTCTGTGCATTCCGGCAAAAAAAAAAAAAAAGCCCTGAAGATAATAGTACTAACCAATGTTGCAGGACTGTTTACCAACACATAAATGAAGTAAGCAGAAAGATACCATATGTGTGAAGCGCTTGAATGCTGAATGA